>NC_092335.1:318569375-318928750 GCF_046630445.1 Rutidosis leptorrhynchoides | reverse complement strand
TATTTTCTTGGTATAACGAAGGTTGGGTCGTTACAAGTGGTATCAGTGCATGGTCTAAGGGATTTAGGTGACTTGAGATAGGTGCCTAGACTTAGACTTTATTGCGTATGCGTTTTATGCGGGACTTGTAGGAGACGGGTCAGACCGGGATTGGTTAGTGCCTAGGTTTAGGTGAACTAACTTTGCGCAATTTGTTGTGTGTTGTGTTTTCAATCATCAAGCGAGATAGAGGTGGTACTAGAAAGTTAATGCGACGTGCTCGCGTAACAATGATTAGCTACCATTGTTACGGGATTAAGTTTTGTCAAACAAGCAATATACGACGATTGTTGAGCAAGATGGGGCGGTGTGGGATATATATATATATATATATATATATATATATATATATATATATATATATATATATATATATATATATATATATATATATATATATATATATATATACATGTGATGTCCTTACATTTTCATTGTTTAACCTATTTCCATTTTATAGTATGAAGACGAGAAACGGACTTGATAACCGTGACGGAGGTATGAGTGAGGACGCCGAGTTTACGGCCAAGGTTGAGGCCATCTTTAAACGTCAAAAAATGGAGTTTCTCGAGGACGTTAGGAAGATGTTCCTAGATTCAATTGACGAGCAAGTAGTTGATCTAGTTAAGGAACAAATTAAGGCCGTACTTCACGAAGATAATGTTGGAAGGCGAGACTTCTACTATAAGAATTTCAAGGATTCTCAACTTCCCACCTTTGAAGGTGAACGAGACCCTCTTAAGAGTGCTCAGTGGATCTCCAATATGGAGGGGGCCTTCCGTACTTGTGAATGCCCTCTCGATAAGAAGACAAGGTACGAGTGTAGTATGTTGAGGGGCGATGCCAAGTTGTGGTGGGACGCGAAAATCCAACTCTACGGTGAAGAACAATGTATGGAATTCATGTGGGATGAATTCAAGGCAGAATTTTTCAAAGAGTACCGAACTTCGGCCGATCTTTCAAGGCTTAAGGACGAGTTGCGTACTTTGAGGCAAGGGTCGATGGACTTGAACACTCTTAAGTCCACTTTCTTGGCAAAGACCCAATTTTGCTCGGAGTATGTCGGTAATGATCACATGTTGAAGGAAGACTTCTATCGAACCTTGAACGACAACTATCAAGAAAAGATTAGTGTAACCGCGGTGAAAACTTTTTATGAGTTGTTCGATATGGCCAAGGGTTTTGAGGCGCTCGTTTTGAGAAAGAGTAGCTTTACTTTTAGCAAAAGAAAGTTTGAAGCTACTAGTCATTCAAACAAGAAGAGTAGAGGTGCAACCGAGAGTGTCGGTAGTGTGAAGAAGAGTGTTTCCGGAGGTTTCCGTTATTCTTGTCTCAATTGTGGACAAAAGGGGCATATGGCTCGTGATTTCCCGAAACCATCCTCCACAAAACTCACTTATTTTAATTGTAATCAAGAAGGATACCGAAAGTCGGAGTATCCCGAATTGCGAGTCGATAATGTTAAAATACTAGAGAAAGCAGCAAGCACTGCTAGGGGTTGCAACTACTTGATGACCCATGATGAATCCAAACAATCCATAGAAGTTGTCTAAGGTACTTTCATGGTTAACTCTAATCCGACAAGGATACTATTTGATAGCTGTGCTAATTTATCGTTTGTGTCACCGCGATTTGTGTCTAAGCTTAACAAACTGCTAGCTAAGTTAAGTCATCCGATAGAAGTTGAAATCGTGGATGGTAAAACGGTGCTTGGGGTTGAAGTGTGTAATGAATGTGATGTTGTGTTTGGTGCCGAAACGTTCAAGATCGATCTTATCCCTATGACTTTGGGTGAGTTTGATATTGTTATTGGTATGGATTGGATCGATCGTTATAGAGCCGATATTGCATGCCATGAAAAGTCTATTCGTGTGAAGACCCCAAGTGGGGGAGAGTTAATTATTCATGGCGAGAAATGGAGAGGACTTATGCCATTATGCACTTATGCACGGGCACGTCGATTCCTTAGTAGCGGTGGTATGGCTTTTCTTGCCCATGTAGTCGATACTCGTGAAGAGCCACCATCAATTCGTGAAATACCGGTGGTTAGTGAATTAGAAGACATTTTTTCGGATGAATTACCGGGTGTCCTGGCGGAAAGAAAAGTTGAATTTCGCATCGAGTTGGTTCCGGGGGGCTACTCCCATTGCTAAAACTCCTTATCGTTTAGCACTAACGGAAATGCAAGAGTTATTGAATCAAACCCAAGAGTTACTTGAAAAGGGTTTTATCCGGCTGAGTGCTTCGCCATGGGGCGCTCCGATTTTATTCGTGAAGAAGAAGGATGGTAGTATGCGGATGTGCATCGATTATCGGAAGTTGAACAAAGTGACGATCAAAAATCGTTATCCATTGCCTCGGATTGACGATTTGTTTGACCAACTCCAAGGTGCGACGTTTTTTTTTCTAAAATTGACATACGGTCCGGCTATCACCAAATGCGGGTCCGTGAGGAAGAGATTGAGAAAACGGCTTTTCGAATGCGTTATAGGTATTTTGAATTTGTAGTTATGCCTTTTGGTCTTACGAATGCATCGGCGGTATTCATGGATCTTATGAAACGAGTGTGCCAACCTATGTTAGACAAGTCGGTAATTGTGTTCATTGACGACATACTTGTCTATTCGAAGAGTATGAAGGAACATGAACACCATTTGCGCGGTGTGTTGAAGACGTTGCAGAAGGAGAAGTTGTATGCTAAATTCTCCAAATGTGAATTTTGGCTAAGGGAAGTTCAATTCCTTGGTCATATTGTGAACAAAGAAGGTATTCAAGTAGATCCGGGGAAGATAGAGACGGTGAAGGGTTGGGGACAACCGACTAAGCCTACGGAAATTCGAAGTTTTCTCAGATTGGCCGGTTATTATCGTCGGTTTTCCAAGACTTTTCTAAGATCACTTCTCCATTGACGAAGTAGACGAGAAAGAACGCGATATTTAATTGGGAAAATGAGCAAGAGATCGCTTTCCAATTTTTGAAGTAGAAGTTGTGTCAAGCTCCGGTGTTAGTATTGCCGGAAGGTGTAGAAGACATGACGGTTTATTGTGATGCTTCTTTAAATGGGATCGGGTGTGTTCTAATGCAAAGGGGTAAAGTCATCGCTTACGCCTCTCGATAATTAAAGGAACACGAAACGAGATACCTGACTCATGACCTTGAATTGGCAGCGGTGGTTCATGCGTTGAAAATTTGGCGCCACTACTTGTACGGTGTCAAGTGCACGATTTATTCGGATCATAAGAGTTTAAAACATCTTTTTGATCAAAGAGATTTGAATTATCGTCAACGTAGATGGATGGATGTGGTAAAAGACTATGATTGTGAGATACTTTATCATCCGGGTAAGGCGAATGTGGTCGCGGATGCGTTAAGTTGAAAGAGTCAACATCCGACGATACGAGTAGGATCATTACGCATGATTATTACTAACGATTTTCTTGTAAAGCTTGGTGAGATTCAAATAGAAGCTTTTGTTAACAACAAACATGAGGAACGAATCATGGGGCAAACGAAGTCTATTACCTTAGGCTCGCATGGTTTGTTGTCCTTCCAGGGAAGAGTGTGGGTGCCTATAATGGGAGATTATCGACGAGTGCTACTTGATGAAGCACATAAGTCAAAGTACTCCATTCATCCGGGTGCGACGAAAATGTATCTTGATTTGAAGAAAGAGTATTGGTGGTCGGGCATGAAACGTGATGTTGTTAAGTATGTTGAGCAATGCATCACGTGTTTGCAAGTTAAGGCCGAGCATCAAAAGCCATATGGTATGTTGCAACTGTTAGAAATCCCGAAATGGAAATGGGAGCACATTACCATGGATTTCATCACGAAGTTACCAAAGACGGCGAGAACCCAATTGGATACGATTTGGGTGGTAGTTGATCGGTTGACGAAAAGTGCCTTGTTTCTTCCCATTCAAGAAACGATATCGTCTAAGACTTTGTCTAAGTTTTGTTATTAAGGAGGTGATATTGAGACACGGGGTTCCTATATCTATTATTTCAGACTGGGATACTCATTTCACATCTCGGTTTTGGGAAAAGTTTCATGAAGATATGGGTACACAATTGAGATTGAGCACGACGTACCATCCTCAAACGGATGGTTAAACCGAACGTACGAATCAAACATTGGAGGATATGTTACGGGTGTGTATTATTGATTTCGGTGGTAGTTGGGACGAGCATTTTCCTTTGGTGGAATTCTCGTACAATAATAGTTATCATACTAGTATCGGAATGCCACCTTACAAGATGCTTTATGGGCGAAGGTGTTGAACTCCAATTTGTTGGGGTGAAGTGGGACAAAGGGAAATCGGGAGTACCGATTTGGTTTTAGAGACGAATAGTAAGATTGAGATAATTCGGACTCATTTGAAAGCTGCTCAAGATAGACAAAAGTCGTATGCTAAAAAACGTAGGCGACTGATCGAATTCCAAGAAGGTGACATGTTGATGCATAAGGTTTCGCCATGGAAGGGTATTATTCGGTTTCGAAAACGGGGAAAGTTAGCTCCTCGGTTTATTGGGCCATTTAAAATTTTGCTCGGGTTGGTGAAGTTGCGTATCGTTTGGAATTACCCGAAGAGCTTGCGGGGATCCATAATACATTTCATGTTTCCCATCTCTGTAAGTGTCACGGTTGATTCTTCATGGGTGTCATTAGAAGAGATTGAGCTAAACAACAAGTTAGAGTATGTCGAGTAACCGATTGCCATACTTGATGAGAAAGTGAAAATGTTAAGAAATAAGGAGGTGAGAACTTTTAAAGTTCAATGGCGTCGTAGAAAGGGTTCTGAGTTTACGTGGGAATCCGAAGAGTTTGTTTTGGTATATCTTCCTGCTTGTCATGTGGCTTGGATTGCGAGGACGCAATCCGATTCAAGTGGGAGTGAGTTGTAAGACCCTGTTTTCCAGTTGTACAGGACGCCGTCCAAAGGTGTGGGACGCCGTCCAATTGTGAAGGACTGGATGCCATCCAAATTGTTGGACGCCGTCCAGATGAACTGGTGGGCCAGCTGTTGTATTTTTAGATATTTTAAAGGGGTATCTTGGTAATTTCACATGGGGGACGACTTAAAGGCCCCAAGATCAGTCGGTGGGTACCTTTACTCCATCTCCATCCACTTTTTCCTTCCACTTACATCCTAGAGAGAGAGGAGACTTTTAGTGTGAGAAAGCTCAATCCAAGAAGGAAGAAGCTTGTTTCGGGTTTAAGCTAGAGTTTTAAAGTCGTTCATCTAGTCACTAGCTACGTGGTGATTATGGTGGTAAGTTCTAAACCAAATTTCTTTTTTTGATTAGTGATAAGAGTTGGGGTTTGGGTAGTGATGAACATAAAACCCATTTGATAGTGATTTGGGGGTTTATGGGTAAGATTGGGTCATGAGGACTCAAAGATGTTAAACCTAGGGTTTTGAAATGATGAACGAGTTTATAGGTCTTAAATGTTTAGTAAATCACTAGCACACTTAGTGGTTAAATTGAATGGGTGTATTTGGGTATGATGGTGACCCAAATGAGTGTGTTAACCTTGAAATGGGTCAAATGAGTCTTTGATGACCTAAGTGAGTTAATGTGTGCATGAATGCGATATCCTTGTGTTAAAAGGTGTATTAAGATCATAATCGAATTGTTGGTAAGGGTTTGACATAATCCCGACCTAGTGTTAGAGCTAATGGTGCAAATGGGTAACGTTTGCAATATGGGTCAAATGAGACTTGGGTGGCGGGTAAGTTGGTTGACCAACTTGAATGAATGATTGATATATGTGAATAATGTAATAGGTACGTTATTTTGAAGTTACGAGCTTGGTTTATCAATTCACCGAAGGCGTAAGGTGGGTGGAATAATTATGCACGTATGTATATAATGTATTTATTTGTGTGGTGTGAAATGTGGGTTAGTCGCGTTGTTAAGACACCACATAATGCGTAACGAGTGGGGTAGTCGCGTTGTTAAGACACCACTCCGGAATTTAATGAAATGTGGGGTAGTCGCGTTGTTAAGACACCACATAATGTGTAACGAGTGAGGTAGTCGCGTTGTTAAGGTACCACTCCAGAATTTAATGAAATGTGGGGTAGTCGCGTTGTTAAGACACTACATAATGCGTAATGAGTGGGGTAGTGGCGTTGTTAAGACACCATTCCAGAATTTAATGAAATGAGGGGTAGTCGCGTTGTTAAGACACCACTCCGAAAATAAATGGCATGTGGGTTAGTCGCGGTGTCAAGACACCACATTGTCTTAAAGGGTGGGTGAGTCGTGGTGTTAAGGCACCACCCAGGGGTTAGGGTTTCAGCGATACACGGTGTTAAGTACGCTAATGAATGTTGCGAATTCCGATGGTCCTTTGCGAGTACCATCTTTTTGAATGATTGGGTTGACCATGTTTTGTGAAGTAGTATAGCATATTGTATTGTTGGAATATATGCTAATAATTGTGCTCGCTCGTGATTTGGAGACTTAGCATTATACTTGTGATGGTATGCTATATAGTTGCTAGCGTTTATGCGGTAAGGTGTAAGTGGTTGCAAATAGGTATATTATATATGTATGTGTGTCACTATTGCATTCACTAAGCGTTTTGCTTACCCTCTCGTTGTTTATCTTCTTAGGCTCCAGCTTGGATAAAGGTAAAGGTATTCGATTGGATTAGTGGCCTCCCGCTTGTTTTGATAGTGGATGCTTTTGGGTGATTAGCTTTTGAAGTTTGACCGAGAATTGAGTAGTTTAACCCCCAAACACCATGCTCTAGTGTCGTTTAGATATTAAACTCTAATGGCCGAAACTTGTATTTTTGTACGAGAAGTGTAATTCGGGACGATGTGGGCCTGGCTATGTAAAACTCATTTTGATGATGGAAATCTCTTAGTTTTACTTATTATGACATGTTGTGAAAGGGGTTTCGTCTAAAAGTGTCGGGAAACGGGTTTTCCGCCCGCGTAAGTTGGACCCTGGGAACAGAATTATGTAGTTCATTTGGACGTCGTCCTAAATGTTTGGACGCCGTCCTGACCTTCCGTACTGGACGCCGTCCAGATAACTGGACGTCGTCCAGATGTATTGATCCAGAAATTTCTTTTTTTAAGGCGTGTTTTTTTTTTGGTATAACAAAGGTTGGGTCGTTACAATTGTCTTTTAAAAACTAATGCAACGTTTGTAAAACGTATCATATAGAGGTCAATACCTCGCAATGAGACCAAATGTTATTGTATTCATCCATATGGATTTGGACATGTCATCTCAGTGTGGTACTGGGCTAATTACTTGCATCGAGGGATTGTGAACAAAAGGGTGCAAGAAAAGTTTAAGTGGGCTATTCACAATGATGGTGATGTGTGGACGGACATTGAGTCATCATCCTTAGACTAAGAATCATGGAAATCATGTAGAAGAGGTTCTGGAATTTATGGTGTGACAACGGTTAATGTCGAGAAGATAGGTAATTTGGTGATTGGGTCAGATAGCTCGAGTTCAGAATCGAAATCAGAATTCGAGTCAGAATCTGGTCAAGTTGATGAGAAAGTCACAGGTCTCTATGCTTTTATGGCAGATTCTTCTCATAATGAAAAGGTACAAATTGAAACTAATACTGTTTGTGAAAATTGTGTTACTTTAGAATTTAAATTTAAGGAATTTAGAGAATCTGTTAATGCCTGTCATAAATGTGTCACTTTAGAAGATCAGGTTAAGAAATTGACCGAGATTTGCGTAAACTGTAATAATTGTACTGCCTTCGAATAGGAAATTGATGTGCTTACAAAAGGTAATCAGACCCTTAAGAGATAGTATGAGGATAACTTGATCTTTAAAACTAGTGAGAAAGAGTATAGAGAAATCATTAAAACCTGAGAGGACGAAGTGACAGATTTGAAATCGAATGTGATGCTTAATACTCAGACCATAATGAGGGAGATTGCTGAGATAGATGACCTTAAGAGTGATAAAGAATCCTTTAGGATAAGTTATGAAACTGAAAGAGATAAGGCATTTATCTATAAGAGGTATGCTTTTCTTTTGGAGTATTGTCAAAATATAGGTGGAAAGGAATCTAGTGGTGACTATAAACAGTGTCCTCCACCATTTGACATGAATACAGTTTCTCACAACCTGAAAAACATTTTGGTGAGGACTATGTTCCGATTAAACCCATAGAGATGGAACAGGATAAGGGTAAGGGAATAGATAAAAATGAGACTCCTAGGGTAGGAGTAGATAAGACTGAGAAAGTAGAAAAATCCCACACTAAGCTGTAACTATCTTGAAAAACTCAGCTAACCAGAGGCCAATCAGAATTAGGAACTGTTCCCCAATTAAGTTTGTTAAAGGTCCTAGTTTTGAGGAGGATTTCTTGAGACCAGCGTGTAATTCACCACCAAAGTATGTTTCTCCACCGAAAAGGTCTCCAGTTACCTGAAAGATCACATGTGCATAGGAGGTATCCACCTAGACCTCAATGACCTAGATCACCTCCTGCATATAACGCTAGGTTTAATTCCTATTATAAGGACGATGATGTAGAAAGTAGTCGTTTATGTTTTAATTGTGGGATGGGAGGTCACAGGGCAATTAACTGTCCGAAAAAGTTTATAGCACCCAGGAGGAGAATTGAGCTGAGTCCCCCTAAGAAAGTTCACAATTATAGATCAGCTTCTCCTCCAAAGAATCATATGTCATCCAGACCTACCTCTGAGAAATCTGAAAAACGTGTGATTCTAACAAATTCGTCCAAAGCTAATGATTTAAAGGTTGACCAATAAAATCATTATTTTAAGAAACCTTTACATAAAAATCACATGTGGAAAACCAAGGAGGGATTAAATGGAGCTAGCAGCTCAGGTGCTGCTAATGACGGGGAAAATGAAAAGGTTGTTACTGTCAACGGGAAACCCATTACTGATAAAGCATGGGTATCCCCTTTAAACTAATCGTTTTCCTCTAATCGTGCAGGTTGCCTACAGTCCAAACAAAAATACTTGGATTGTTGATAGTGGGGCATCCCGGCACATGACAGGAAACATGTCTCTGCTTCATGATGTTAAATCTATAAAAGGAGGACCTGTTTCTTTTGCGGGTGATCAAGGAGGTTTTATTACTGCTCAAGGAATGATTTCTAATTCCTTAGTCAGTTTTGATAAAGTGAGTTATGTGAAATAAATGTTGAAAAACCTGCAGTCAGTTTCTCAAGTATGTGATAAGAGGCATAAAGTTTTATTTGATGAGCAGTGTTATATTATGAGAAAAGATTACGAAATACCTAAAAACATGATTCTTATGACAACACCTAGATTTCAAGACCAATACATTCTAGATATGTCAAAGGATTATGTTAAAGCAGCTACAGGGAAGCACGCTTTCGTGTCTAAAGCTACTGAACAGGAGTCTATTTTATGGCATAAAAGGATGGGTCATTTAAGTTTTAGGAAAATGAACCATTTAGTTCACAACAACTTGGTTGAAGGGGTTAATGTCAAGGGGTTTCATGTTCCTGATGGATGTTTGCCGTGTGAGAAAGGGAAGCAAGCCAAAAAGCCACATAAGGTTAAGAAACATCATTCCATTAATACTCCTTTTGAGCTTCTTCATATGGATCTTTTTGGTCCTATCAACAAGCAGGGTATCACTGGACATTCATATTGCTTAGTGGTTAATGATGAATACTCGCATTTCACGTGGGTGGTAATGCTGAAAAGTAAGGTTGATATATTTGATCAAATAAAGTTGCTGATCACGAGACTATAAACGTTATACAAGCTGAGGTTAAGAAGGATTCAGTCAGATAATGTAACCGAATTTAAGAATCGGAAGATGGAAGAGTTCTGTAATGACAGAGGGATTCAACAACAGTTCAGTTCACCTTACACTCTGCAGATGAATGTTGTAAGTGAGAGGAAGAATAGAACTCTAATTGAGACTGCCAGAACCATATTGGCTGACTCAGAATTACCTATTACATTTTGGAGTGAAGCAGTTTCGAATGCATGTTATACGATGATTAGGTTCTAGTTGTGAAACGTCATGGTAAGACATGTTATGAGCTGCTGCTGAAAAGAAACCAAATATCAAACATCTTGAACCATTTGGCTCTCTTTGTACTATTATGGTTCAGGATACAGGTGGAAAATTCAATCCGAAAGTGGTTTTAGGAAGATTATTGGGTTATCGAAATGCGTGTAAAAGGGTATATAATTTGGACTCTCGGTGTGTTGAAGAACGTACTGAGATTGATGTTCAAAGACATGCTTCTATTCCAGATGGTAAAGGGTTTTCGTGGCAGTTTGATTATGATAATTTGTTTGAGTCTTTCCATCTAACTGAGGATAACTCTGAGGATGATGAGATTGCAGCGCAAATGATGTATAACATGCGTATCTCCGCAGAACGCATGCCTGATGTGCGAGTGCAAACTAATATACCGATTGTAGCTGAAGAAAGTGCACCAAAAATTGGGACAAATAATGATGAATCAGATTCTGATTATTCTATTCCTCAACTAGAGGAGATGACATTACAGTCTGAGGGGGAGGAAATATTTGATGAAGTGTTTGATGATGTGGTGAATGAGGAACCTATTCAGACCACAACTACAGAACCTACTGAGATCGATGGACTACGACGGTCTAGTCGAACGGTATCTCACCCGAAACTTTTTGATGATTATGTATTTGACCTTGTAGGTGTTTCAGGTGCTAAAACAGATGTATCTTCTACTTCAGATGAGCATGTAACACCCTCTGCAAATGTTGTTACTGCATTTTATACTCAATTAAATCAGACCTGTAGAATCTTCAGGAATACGCACTGTTGCTTCGTATCGCAAGTCGAACCTGAGGATGTCAAAGATGCATTGCCGTATGATGAGTGAGTTTCAGCTATGCAGGAAGAACTACAACAATTCAATCATTTGGGTGTTTGGAGGTTAGTAATTCCACCATTAGGCTGTAAACCGTATGGCCTAAAGTAGGTGTTGAAAAACAACAAGGTTAACCAAGGTATTGTGATCTGGAACAAAGCAAGACTGGTTATTAGAGGTTATCAGCAGATTCCAGAAATAGATTATGATGAAGTTTATGCTCCGGTTGCAAGACCGGAGGCTATTTGAATGTTTTTGGCATTTGCATCATTTAAAGGTTTTAAGGTTTATCAGATGGATGTTAAGAGTGCATTCTTGTATGGCACTCTTCAAGAAACTATGCATGTGACTCAGCCACCAGGTTTTGTTGATCCACATCATCTAGAAAAGGTGTATCTCTTGGAGAAAGCGATGTATGATCTTCACCAAGCCCCGATAGCTTGATATGCAACTCTGTCAAACTATATGATAGAGAAAGGTTTTAGGAGAGGAGTCATCGATCAGACTCTGTTTATCAAAGAAAAGTGCGAAGATATAATGTTGATACAGGTGTATGTGGACGATATTATCTTTGGGTCTACATATAAGAAAATGGTAGATGAGTTTCAGGATGTAATGCAGAAACGATTCAAGATGAGTTCACTAGGGGCCATTAATTTCTTTTTAGGGATGAAGGTTGATCAAATGGAAAAAGGCATCTTTCTACATCAATCGAAGTATGTAGCTGACATCTTGAGCTGGTTCAAGATGGACGAAGAATGATTTGCCAAGAATCCTCTATCGGTGAATCACGGGATCACACCGGAAAATACAGGGACAAAAGTCAAACCGACCCTATATAGGGCTATTATTAGTTCTTTGATGTATCTTAATGATTCACGCCCAGATATCATGTTCACGACTTGTTTATGTGCTCATTATCAAGCACATTCGAATGTGAATCATATGTTAGCTGCAAAGAAGATCATGCGTTATCTTAAGGGAACTCCTAGTTTGGGCTTATGGTATCCACGAAAGGATGGGTTCGAGTTAACATCATATAGTGATTCTGACCATGGAGGCTGCAAATGAGATTTTAAATCGACCTCTGGTGGTTTTCAGTTTCTAGGTAGCAGGTTAGTGAGTTGGTAGTGTAAGAAATAAGCAGCTGTCGCACAATCAACGTGTGAAGCCGAATATATTACTGTTGTGAGTTGTACGTCTCAGGTTGTATAGATTCAACAACAGCTGCGGGAATACGGTTTGAATATTTCTAACACTCATATATATGTTGATATTATTGCTGCTATTGTTGTAAGTAAAAACCCTGTTAATCATTCAAAAACCAAACACATAGGGATCAAGTACCATTTTATTAGGGACTGCTCTGAAAAGAATTTAATAGATGTCCTACAAATAGGCACCACAACCCAACGTGCTAATTTGTTCACTAAGGCTTTTGACCGACAATGTTGCATATTCCTGTTGAATGTGTTAGGAGTGAAACATAAGGCAGAGGTTGTGTCTGATAAGGAGTTATTGAAGTAACCATCCAATCTGTATCATTTGTATATTTGCATCTGCATGTTGCATCATTGCACATGATTAATTAGCGTATTTTCTGTTTTTGCATGATCATTTTATTTTCTGTTATGCATTCTAAAATGAAAGACCAAAAAGATTGTGTTATTTTGTTTTTTGTTTAGTAGAATAATTGAGAAAATGGCATCACTAGAACATACAAAAACATTAAAAAAATAAAAAACCATAAAAATCTGAAAACCGGGAAAATGAGAAGTTGCTATGTGAAAATGGGAAATGATTGTATTACTGAACTTGTATGTTTATCGTTTTGCGTATAAAGTAAGTAATGCATGATTAGTTAATGAAAGTTGATAAACTTTGATGATTGAATTTTGGAATGAGATGATCACACAAATATAAAGTAAATAATATTGACAAAGAAATCATGGAAAGATTTACAGCGATTGACGGTAGTCACCTAACTAACACTGTAGAGACAATCATTTAGGAACTCAACAGACGATTGAGGTCTCCAATACTACTATTTATACTCTAGTGAAGGATTGCCAAGTAAGTCCACAAGGTGAGTTTACTCTGTTAGAATGCATTCCAGTTTCTATTTACCTTTATTGCTTGGGCCGAAACATATCAGTAGGTCAGTCAGGTATCCAAAGGGGGTGTTCTCACTCTGAATGGGTTGAAAAGTGCAATTTTGTATCACAGACAATTATCAATTTTGAGAAGGTGTCAACAATAGAAGGAGACTACTTCAACACCAAAGATTAAGGTTGCAGTGTGATTCATCTTCAATAAAATTAGTGGTGCCTCATTATCAAAGTTGTAATATTTATTTCATTATGTGTTTATTATCATTTATGTTTGCCAAAGTTAAATAATTGCAAGAACAATCCATATTAATAGTGAATCATTTAAGTGGACACTGTTTTATCTTTATTGTTAATTCTTTTTATCCATTTCACGTTAATTGCGTGAATCAAAATATAAACCAAATCTTTTATTGAATCTCTAGGATAATTACTAGTTTTAAGATATCGATTAAACTACTCTCTATGGAACGAACTGGTCAAATTACTTATAGATTACTGCATGATCGGGTTATAGTTGCATGTAAGTGTGTTATAATTGTTAAGTTTTTAGCTAGTTATTTTAAGGTACGATTTCACATATCAATAACTAAATCTTTCAAATAGGTCGCTGATTGAAACATATGCTGTCTCAGACTCAGATAACTGTGGAATTACCTTCAAAATTGTTCAATTCTCGATCAATGATTCTTTGTGTTGCAATGTGGTGCATCATCTTTATTTACATAACAAATATACATAAACAAAGAAAATAGAATACATAAATACATAATGAATCATCATTTTTTTTTTGATTTTTTGATGTTACGCTTTTGCTTACTGCTATAATACAAAGCATAAAAATAAAATAAAGTAAATAAAATTTACATATGACATGATGATGCACCACTGTCTTTGACTTTATTCGTCTTTGCATGAAAAACCAATTTTCCGATGTTAAAATCTGTAACCCGATGATGTTGTGTATTCAAATCATTCATTATCTGTGATACAAGATTGCACTACTCAACCCATTCATAAAGAGAACACCCCCCCTCCCCTTTGAATATCCAACATGTATGATGTAGACTTTTGGTCCAAGCATTAAAGGTAAATAGAAACAAGTATGCATCCTAGACAAAGTATGCTCACCTTGGGGACTTATAAAATTATCCTTCTCTACCGAGTATAAATCGTAGTAAGGGAGACCTCAACCGTCTGTTGAGTTTCTGAACAATCATTTCTCAGTACATATTCATTGATAATTAGGTGACTACCTTCAACTACTGTAAATCTTTCCATGATTTTCTCATCATGATATTTACGCGTTCTTAGTGTGATCATCTCTATCTAGAATTAGGTCAGTAAAGTCTAGCAATACATTATCAATCATCTTGTACTACTTATCTTACACCAGTAACATTTCAGTTCAGTATTGCAATCACTTCCCACAGATAGAATAAGCAACTCATTTTCAAGATTTTCCATTTTTAATGGATTTTCTATTTTTCAACTTTTTATTTGATTTTCTGATTTTATGATTTTTATGGCTTTTCAGTTTTCTCTGTACAAAAGCAGAACAAAATAAAAGTAACATAAACTAGCAACCAGAAAAGAAAACATGCAAGAAATTAAAAACTATCATGCAGATGTACACAAAATATACAGGCAGTTCAAAAGCATTTACTCAGTCTCATTAGGTTCCTCTGCGTTAGGAACCTCAATTTCAGTTTCAGGAACCACATCTTTTAAAACCTTTATACCTATTTCTTTTAACAAGTAATCAAAGCGTGCTTTATCAAAAGCTTTCGTGAAGAGATAAGCCCTTTGGGTTCTAGTGTCTATCTGCACTACTTTTATCAACTTCTTTTCATAACAGTCTCTAATGAAATGATATTTAATCCCTATATATTTCTTTTTAAAATGATTAACGGGATTTTTAGTGACAACTATAGCAGCAGTATTATCAACATAAATAGGAGTGTTAGAGTTATGCAAACCATATTCATGTAGCTACTGTTGGATCTAGATAACCCGTGATTTATAGCTTGCCGCGGCAATATATTCAGCTTCACATGTAGACTGAGCCACTGATGTCTGCTTCTTACACTGCCAAGTAACTAGCTTGCTTCCAAGAAATTGATAACCCCTAGAAGTTGACTTAAAATCTTTCTTACACCCACCATAGTCAGAATCACTATATGTTGTGAGTTCAAAACCATCCTCACACGGTTACCATAACCCCAAACTTGGGGTATCTTATATCACAAGATCTTCTTAACCACGAACATGTGATCAACATTAGGATTTGCTTGATAACGAGCATACAGACAAACCGCGAACATGATATCTGGTCGAGAAGCTGTAAGATACATTAGAGACCCAATGATAGCCCTGTATAATGTAGGATCCACTTTCGCACCCTCATAATCTGGTGAGATCCCATGATTGACTGACAACGGAGTCTTAGCTGGTCTCTAAGTGTCTACTTGAAAACGCTTTAGAGTATCAACAACATACTTGGTTTGATGTAAGAATATGCCTTTATCCGTCTGAGCTAGCTGAAAACCTAAGAAAAACTTAATAGTATCCATTGAACTCATTTTAAACTTCCATTGTATAACTTTCTCAAATTCATCAACCATAGCCTGATCCATCGACCCAAATATGATGTCATCAACATAAACCTGCATAAGCATGAGATGTTGTCCCATCTTCTTGATGAAAAATGTCTGATAAATGACACCTCTCCTGAAACCATTTTCAAGCATGTAGTTTGACAACGTAGCATATCACGCCCTAGGGGCTTGATGAAGCCCATAAAGTGCCTTTTCAAGTAGATAAAATTTCTCGGGAAAATGAGGATCTTCAAAACCAGGTGGTTGTTCAACATGCACTTTCTCATTAATTTCACCATACAAAAACGCGCTTTTCACATCCATCTGATATACTTTAAAATCCATGAATGATGCGAATGCTAAGAAAATTCTAATTGCCTCCAGTCTAGCTACTGGAGCAAATACCTTATCGTAGTCAATCTCAGGGATTTACTGATATCCCTTCACCACCAATCTATCTTTGTTTTGAATAACAATACCCTGCTCATCCTTCTTATTCTTAAGAACCCAACGAAGACCATAGGGTTGACAACCATGTGGTGGATTAACTAGTCTCCAAACTTTCAAATGCTTAAATTGTAACAGCTCTTCCTGCATAGCACTTACCCACTAATCATATTTTAATTCCTCAAAGGCATCTTTAGGTTCAACCTGACAAACATAGTAAGAATTTGCATGCATGAACACTCTCCCCGTCTTATTCAACGAAGAATAGAAATCTGTCACCACATTAGTACTAGCTGATTCTTCATCTTCAGCTGCAATTGAACTTTCACTTACCACATGAACTTCTGATGTAGATTACACTCCAGACGAAGTCGCTTCATTTGTAGTAGCATGAGGAATACCAATATGAGGGATACCAGTTATATCAACAAGATACTCATCCAGACGTTTCAGATGGATGATAACACGGTTTGATCTACGTACACCTCCTACTTCAGTTGGCTGTTCAGACACTGTTACAATTGGTGGTTGATTATAAAGAGGATTAACATGTTCTTCAATCAACCGAGTCGGGTTTACTTCCTCATCTTCTTCTAACTCACTGTCTTCATCAGTTTTATACACAATTTCCACATTTGGATCAGCATTACTTTGAGTACATTGCGGACATGGATGTGAACTAGGAGTCTGACCCTGAATCTGACTCGAAATGGAGATAACAGTCTCTGTAGAGTTCTGAGCATCATACAACATCTGAGCAAGCACATCATCATCTGTGATTTCTGTCGGTAGATTAAACGAATCTAACAACTTATCATATTCAAATTGCCACGCGAATCCTTTACTAACATGAGCAGGAGCATTACGCTGAATATCAACTTCAAA
Source organism: Rutidosis leptorrhynchoides (assembly GCF_046630445.1). NCBI lineage: Eukaryota > Viridiplantae > Streptophyta > Magnoliopsida > Asterales > Asteraceae > Rutidosis > Rutidosis leptorrhynchoides. The sequence continues at coordinate 318,911,814 of NC_092335.1, read as the reverse complement.
GCATTCTTCAACACATTTAGTTTCTGTATTGTACACTCTTTTATTTGGATTCTCATAGCCTAAGAAGATACCAGAGACAACATTTGGATTATATTTCCCTCCAGTGTCCCGTACCATGATAGTACAAGGAGCACCAAAAGGTTTAAGATGTTTAATAACCGGATTTCTCCTATGCAACAATTCATAACAAGTTTTTCCATGCCTCTTTACCACTAACACTATGTTCATAACATAACAAGTTGTACTCATTACTTCACCCCAGAAGGTAATGGGTAAACAGGAGTCAACTAACATAGTTCTGGCAGTCTCAATTAATGTCCTATTTTTTCCCTCAGCAACACCATTTGACTGCCGTGTGTAGGCTGGACTGAATTGTTGCTGTATCCCCTTCTCCTTACAAAACTACAGCAGCTGATGATTCTTAAATTCTATACCATTATCTGTACGAATCTTTCTCACTTTTGGCTTATATAAACTTTCAAGCTTCAGAATCAAAACTTTAATGGGTTCAAAAGTATCTGATTTATTCTTCTCGGTGCGTCAAAACGAAGATTCATATTTTAAAGAGAGCTGAAACTATTTTTAAAGTTATATAAAAATTGCTAGAGTGAACTAGAAGTTTATTGAGGATATGAACTTCTCGAATATGTTAGTTTATGTGTTCCTTGATGATTTTCATTTGTATGCTAACTTGCAAAAACGTGATTTGCCATGAGATATAAGCTTGACCAAATGACATGTCTATTTGTTGAATAAAACTGAAGGGTCTGTAAAGATTTGCTAAACTGTACGAATTGGTTAAAGAGATGTATTTGATTATTTTATCACTAATACTTTGAGACGTCTGGAGTAATCTCCAATTGGTCGTTCGCCAAAATCTATTTTCTATATTTTTTAAGAAATGTTTCAAAACTGACGCGCGTGCTGAAACTGATTTGGTAAACCGTAACTAGACCTTTTCTGAAACCTAACTTGTAGATATCTTATGAGGCTTTAGCATGATTTTTTGGAATCAATTTTTAGTCTAATTTTGATCTAGAGTTTGCCATGATTTTATGAATTATGTGCTATAAGTTATAGTTGTATCTTTCTACGATGTACGTATTTTAATGACATGCGTTAAACTGCGAATGTGCAATTTGCTTAACTATGAGCTGTAAAGTGTTACTTGACCTAGGTTTGACATGTTGACTATGTTTGCATGAACTACTGATATGTTTGACTTTAGTTGACCACTTTGACAGAGTTGACTTTTGAGTTGACTTTGGTTGACTTGCTTGGATTAGTTGACTTTTACTTATTTGTTGAGTCAGTCTAAGCACTAGGACTTTACGTACACTATGGTTTGATATAGTGTGACCTATATGTATACTTAAGGTGACCTATTTAACTAGGTTGCATTGTTTGGTCATGATTGTTCGACTATAATACGATTTTACTAAGAGAATTCAGTACTTTTGCTAAGGTGAGTCTACAGTCCCTACTACGTTTTTACAGGGATGAGATAACATGCTTTTTACAAATGTTTTACATATTAGGCACAAGTACTTAAACAACTATACAAATGAGTTCAGATCAAAAATCCCTTAGCTTGATTATATTAGTTACTTTATTTAAGCTCGACTTATAGGAACGGTACCGTTATGTTTGACAAACCTCACCCCCAACATAACGGGTGCTTATTCTGTTGTTACGTGTAACACTTGATTGGTGTATTCTTAGAAAGGTTAAAGAGAAGACGTGTAGCCTAGCTATCCGCGGGTTAAAATTTTATAATGAAGTGCCCATAATAATGTATGCTTTTCTTACGATGTTTTCCAGAAATTTTGTGGCATAACTTACGAAATGCTTTACTAAACCTGTAGATTTCACTCAACGTTTTTGTTTACGTTTTACATGTTTTATCTCAGGTCAATAGAGGTAGTGCTTTCGCTATACAGAAGTTGTCATGCATGTTTGCTGCTAGAACTGGATGATGTCCATCATATTTTATTATCTTTACTTCAAGAACATATATTCGCATTTAACCTATTTACTTATCGTTATGTTTTGAGCTACCTGCGTCGGTCGTTTATGTCAAATACTTTTCAGTTACATTTCTTTAAAAAATGACCTTGTTTTGGTAATTAATGTGAATACTTTTCAAAAACGTCTCATATAGAGGGCGTGACCGCTAAACGGTGGGATTAGAGTTAATACACCTTTAGTGGATTCTGACGGGGTATTACATTTGGTATCAGAGCAGATCGGTTACCTAGACTAGGCAGCATTAGAGTGTCGAACGTTAGGACATCTATGAGTCTCGACTGTAACCCTAGACTTGTTAAGTTACATGAACCCTAGTTATACTATTTTTTACTTTACTTAACTCCTATAATTGAATGATATGATTACTAAGTGAACTAACCTTGTGTTTTTCTTGAGTACTACATGACTTCTTCCAATCCTATCATTCTTACTGACTTCGGCACGGAATCCGAGGAAATCGTGAAAGCGCAAGGAAACACCATACTTGAGTTTATGGACGAAACTGAGTCTGAACCCGAAAGGCAGTCCGAAGCGGATGAAGAGGAGGATCCCGAGGAGGACCCGGAACCAGAATCTGAATCTGAACACAACTTACCCGATTCACCTGCTCGTTCCCAATCATCTTTTGTTGATCCCAATTATGTTAACCCCTACGGACCAAGAGGCCACCGTAGGATACCTAAAGGACCTGCACGAGCTAACAACCCATTCTGTAAGAGTTTTCGCTATGACAACCAATTGCCTGAGATGTGTCGTCATTTTCATCCCTATGACGCTTCTACTTCCACTTCTAAATCCTAGTACATCTACTGCTGCTGCTAATGACAACAACACCAATGACCTCCGATTAAGAGTTGAGAACTTGGAGAAGATGATCGAGTATTTGTTGAAGGAACTGCAAAAACGAAAATAGAGATCGCTTGTTTGGACTTGTTCCACGTTATTAGAAACTATTTTATTACTATTGCTTATTACTTGATACTTGCACATGCATTGTTAGATGTGGTTTTTACTTTATGGTTTCTACTTATGACATGATGGATATGTTACTTTCTTGGGTTATGCATGGATTTTGATTAAGAATATTGCTACTTATGATGACCCGTCCTAATCCTCCTGGACGAATGCATCAACATTTTGTCCCGTTGCGAGGTACTGACCGAAATATGCCATAAATGACTCCAAGTAATATCTTTAAAATGAGCAAATACACAGCGGAAGATTTCTTTCATACCTGAGAATAAACATGCTTAAAAGTGTCAACCAAAAGGTTGGTGAGTTCATAGGTTTATCATAACAATCATAAAATTCAGTAATTTTGATAGACCACAAGATTTTCGTTTATAAATATATGTACACTCGCAAGTGTATAAAAGTATTCTATAAGTTGTAGGCACCCGGTAACAAGCCTTAACATTCATGTTTTACCCTCTGAAGTATACCAGATCAGGTGTGTTTAAAATAACCTCGAAGTACTAAAGCATCCCATAGTCAGGATGGGTTTTGTTAGGCCCAATAGATCTATCTTTAGGATTCGCGCTTACCGTACATGGACAAGTAGTTTAATGTTACCAAGCTAAGGGTATATTTCTGATTTAAACCCACATAGAATTAGTTTTAGTACTTGTGCATATTTCGTAAAACATTTATAAAACAGCGCATGTATTCTCAGCCCAAAAATATATATAAAAAGGGAGTAATGAAACTCACCATAATGTATTTTGTAGTAAAAATACATATGACTATACTAGACAATGCAGGGTTGGCCTCGGATTCACGAACCTATATTAATTATATATTTATTAATACCAAATAGTAATCGAACAAGTTTATATATTATTGTTATTAATAATATACTTGTTATATTAAATGTTATATAGATAAATTTATATTTAATCTATATATTTTATATACCAACACTTATCATATTAAATTTTAGTATAGTAATTACTCATTAAAATATTATTTAATATAATATGTAATATTGATATTAATGTAGTTATGTTTTATATCATAAATATTTTTATATTGAAAAACTTTATTTGGTATAATAATATTAATACTAATAATAATAATAATAAAAATAATACTAGTTATGGTAAAAATAATGATAATTCTACTAATAATAATAATAAAAGTAATAATCTTGATAATCCTATTAATACTAATGATACTAATAATAATAATAATAATTTTTAATATTTAGTGTTAGTTTATAATAATAATAATAACAATAATAATAATACTAATAAAAAAAATTAAGAAAAAAATATACCGATGGTTAAGAAAAAGAAAAGAAACTGAGTCGGTGATAATGGGCAGCAGCCCACTTCTATTTTGCAGTCCAAGAGTTGATTAGTTGGTCCAATGTTTTAATCAAATTCGATATCCAATTTATAAAATGGTTGTTGGGCCTCAACAAAAGCTTAGGCATGTAACCGAAATTTTGATGGCTTGCCTCAATTATTTTTCTCCGTATTTATTTTTCACAGTCCTGTTCGTTTTTCCCCAATTCATACGATGCTTCAACTTTCCAAGATCAACTTCAAAATCAAATCACGAATTCAATCAAACTTATTTCCTAAACCCTCGATTAAGAAGTTTTGTGAAGGGAATCAAGGCTAAAAACAAGAGAAAATTCCAATTTTGTTAAGATCTGTGGCGATGGTGGTGATGAATATAGAAATCAGAAACTGGAATTTAATGCGTATAAGGTAACGATTTCTTCATGTAAAGTGTTTAGAATCTTCCATAGAACACGCGTAATTAATCAATTGTTCCAGAACATATTATAGTTCCTGAATTGAAAAATTGATCGAATAGTTTTATTCATTGACCTTGAAATCTGTTACTGTTTCTACTTTCTAACAATTTGACTGGTATGTTATGGTTAGAATTCGATCACACAAAGTGTTGATGCTCATCAATTGACTGATAAGAAATTTGAATTTATAATAAAATTGATTAGGAACAGGTGTACTAGCAGCTGCAGTTACAGCAGTAGTTTGAGGTTATAATAGGAAACAGAAGTAAATAAGGTGGTAATAGGTGACAGTTTACAGGTTGTAGGAGTTCTCGAAGAAGAATAACAAGAAAATGGAGAATAGTGGTTATGATGACCATGAATGCATGTGGTGGATTCGATTATGTTTGATGGAGTTGATGTCTGTTAGATAGGTTTTCGAAGGTCTCGATTGATAGCAGCCATAAATCAATAAAAAGAAAGCATTGGTAACGATAATGGCTATATGTGATTTACGAATCTGTATGAGTATTTATTTTTATTTATTCCCTTAAGTTGAATTGATTACTCACTAGTAATGTATTTTTTATGTACCTCTGTTGTTACAGTCGAGTAGTTTAACCATATATTGATTGATCGAGTAAAGGAGCAACTTGAAACAGAAAGGCATAAGTAGTACAGCAGTTAAATGGTAAAGTATGTTGTTAAATGGTAGTTGTCGAGGTTGGAAGATGGGGTTTTGAAACCATAAACAAAATGGCAGCATTAAAAGTGACAAGTGGTGGTGTTTGGCGGTTGAAGATGGTGCTCGTGTGGTGTAAGGTTGATGAAGATCAAATAGAGTGAGAATGGTGGTGGTAGTTTGTAATGAATCATTCATGTTTGCAAGATAATTGTATATATTGATAATTTATATTGATAATAACCCTATACTACTAATATAATTGAGTAGTTGGAGCAGGTGATAATATCCCTTGTTGATGGGATTAGGAATTGACATCAAATAACCTTGCAAGTATAAACAAAATAAATAAAGTGTGAAAGAGATGCAAAACTGCTTTTGACATCTATCTGACTCATTTAGTTTTGACAATGGGATCGATAGATTTTGTTTAGCAGACAAGAATAAATCGTGATCAGGAAAAGAAGAAAGAAACCAAACCAGAGAGTGATATCAAAAAACAGAAATCGTACATTTCTTTGACTTTATAATTTGGATTTAATTAATATTAATAATTAATAATTAATAATTATATTATTAATAATATTGATAATGTTATTAATAATAAAAATATTAATACTAATAATAATTACACATGAAATTCATATATATATTTATATATAGATTTATTTCAAAATACACTTAATTATTTTGTATCCTATTTTACATATTTAATATTAATGTTTTAATTATATTTTATAATTTCAAACCATTATATTTATATATATACATCCATTTGTATATACATATACATATTTGTTTACAAAGATTTGTTCGTGAATCCTTGGGAATAGTCAAAGGTTAAATGTCTTTCATGTAAACAGTTCAAGAATTTTGAGACTCGATTTAATAGCTTTTGCTTATCGTATCTAGACCATATAAAGATTAAGTTTCAGTTTGGTCGGAAATTTCCGGGTCGTCACAGTACCTACCCGTTAAAGAAATTTCGTCCCGAAATTTGAGTGAGATGGTCATGGGTGACAATAAATATGTTTTCATGACTCCTAAGCTGATAAAGAGAATTTTATTACTGTTGAGTAATATGGAGAAGATAATTCGATTACTCGAAGGATACGAGTGGAGCTATTACAAAGGAATGAAATGAAGAAATAGAGTTTCGTTATATCTTTTGACATAGTCACGATTGAATTCCGGAATTTAAGGGATTTAGAGAAAATTTTCTAAATTTAAAAGATTTGATTCTTCGACGAATAAGGAAATTAAGATCTCTACGGTGATATGCCTCGATTACTTTGTATGATATTTCCATTATAAATTAAGCTCTTCCGTTCCATTATTCTCACAATTCCTATAGTTTCTTTCTTAGTTCGTACATCCACAAGATTGTGAAAATGCTTAATCCCGTTCTAATCCTTGATATTTTTCTAATTAACATTTATGTCTTCCTTCTTTTCAATCTTCCACCAGAAAAATCTGTTTACTTTTAATATAACCTTGGGGTGATACTATTCTTAATTATACCGTGTCTTTATATTGCTATTCATATTAATATCCAAGGTTTGTAACCTCTGTGTCGTTATTGAGCTTTATATTTTCTCTTATATTTTGGAGCTCTTTGCCTTTTTATTATCTTCTCGATTTCTAGTAAAGCTAATATCGGTCCAGAGTTCGTAAGTATGAAGTTCGAATGAACATGCCTAATGTTTTAAGAGAGAGTTTGTAGTAACACGATCTTGATTGGTTAAATTACCAGTATTGAAAAGAAAAGATAGGACTATCAAGATAATATGTTCTTGATATGTTTATAGATTAGATAGAATGTAAGAGTCGTGTAACATGGCACATGATGATGTTAAGATCTGTGAATCATCACATTCCATTAGAAACTCAACATGACTTACTGTAATATAATCACGTTGATCAAGTGTCATTATATTATAATAACTTATGCATCAGTTCCCAACATTACTTCAATAACATTCATCTTTTAGGCTCGAAAGTTTACAGAATATAGAAACTAACAGTTTCTATATGATGTAACACTGATAGCACAAAGAGATTAATGATTTCAGATAAGAATAGTCATGAAAATATCTTCAGAAATATGGAGGATATTTGTAATGAAAGATACGATAATATCTTTGAATATCTAAGATCAGAGGATGATGGAGACTATTGTCCGTAAGGGTTTAGAGTAAGGAGCAAAATATTCACTAAAGACTTCAGTAGGCATTGAATTATTTAGATTCTTTGAAGTCAAACTTATTCTTTGTGATTTGTCCACGGCTTCCTTCATAGTTTCGCATAATCCGCTTTTCGGTACTAAATTTTCTATTGAGTGTTTCTAATATTCCATTCTTTATCATCAAACTTTCGACGGTTAAGGTCGTGTACAGTTTTTGCTGCTGTATTCAGTTTTTTCAGAATTTGTGGTATTGATTTGTAGACTAGGTGCTTTTCAGAATTTTAGAATTAAAGATCATAATTCTAAGAGATAAATGTTATATGTTTACATATAACTGTTGATGTAGACATGCTGCGAGATTTCAAAATACTGATTGCAAATTCCTGGAAGTTGGTATAGTAATTTTTGGTATAAGATGTAAATGAGTGAATGATAGGGTTTCACTTAATATAGTGATTTTTTGGAAAGTCAAAGATTAACGGAGTTGTTGGTAAATTTACTGATAATGTGGTGAGATATAAACGGTTTCCCGGTATCGATGATGAAAGACAACTTATATATCAGGGTTATAATATGCTAATCTGAGTGAAAAGTCGAAGTTGACTTGTTGGAGCTGTGACAAAATTGGCTATTTTGAAGAAGAACTGCAAAGTTATTTTGGGTAATAATAACACTAAAGGAATTAGCACAACTATGTGTTAAATGTTTACTCAGTTTCTGAGAGTTTTTCAGGTGCATAACTATATGCATCAATCTTTTCTTCCGTAGATGAAGTGCGGTTGGTTCATCCTATCGATTGAGGTGTTTTCAAGAATCATGAAAGGTTTGAACGTTGATTGTAATTTTCAAGATACAATTGAGGTTTAAGATGAAATCAAGTGGCAAACTTGAAGAATTTTTTTAGTTTCATATGTTATAATCAATTCAATTGAGGTTTAAGATGAAATCAAGTGGCAAACTTGAAGAATTTTTTTAGTTTCATATGTTATAATCAATATTTTAAATTCATTTTTAATTGTCCAATGTTGATAGTCCAATAATCGGTTTATATATATAATTTTAGAATTATCCCACGACGTATTGTATACGAATTGTCTTAGGATTTATCAAAACGTATTGTATACTTATTGTGTTAGGATGTACCAAGAATATTATTATACATATATACAATTACCTTTGTATACGTGTCCCGATATTTAAAGTGCGTAAAATAAATAACAGAAATTAAATGACGATAAATAAAATTGCGAGAATATAAATTGCGATAATTAAATTGTGGTAAATAAAATGTAACCAGTTAGCTAGGAACAGTTAGCGTGGGTTCTTAACAAAATTCTTTATAATTAATTTGTTTATTTCTAACAAATTTTATTTTGTCCAATGTTTTCTTCATTATGCCACTTGTTGGATTCTGATAGGTCAAAATTCAAATATGAAATTGAATGAAAATGATTATTCTGTGGTGAACAGATTCGTATCTTTGTAGATGTAAGTAGGATAGTAAATGACTGTTGAATCAGATTTGAAGAATGTACAGTGTAACTTATTAATGTGAAATCTAAATATTTCTCGGGTATTACCTACCCGTTAAAATATTTTCACCATTAATCGTTTGTACAAAAGAATTTTTAATTACAATCCTTATGAAAACATATATACATATATATTTTCTTCAGATGTAGTCAGGGATTTTAATGAGTCAATATGATATTAGACTCATTTGATTTACCATTAGAATAAGAATATATAATCTCTAAAACATTAGAGATTACATAATCGTCATGTCGAACGAAGATAAATGATGTAGAACGATTTGTAGAATGATAATTATACTCGAGGTACAGAATGAGATGTTGAGGCACGGATTGTTGATGGTACTGGTGCTGTTTATTGATGGTACTGTTGGTACTAGTGATGTTGTTGAAGCTGGTAAGTTTTGCACCACATTCTCCAAAAATCATCACTCAAGCACGAAGCTCGTTGTATTCTTCGATTACTCCGGGATGATTGTCGGTAAAAATGAGTCATTGAATAAGGTTTAGAATCTGAGATAGTATGTAATCATGACGAGATATTCGGGAAATGAGGGTGAAAATGGTATTTCGGATTGGTTCACCAGTAAGTGCTTCAGGTTCATCGTCAAGAGGTAAATTCAGTTGGTGAAAAGGATCGCCTTCTTCGCGTCTCCATTGATTAAGTCGGCAATGAACTTATCAGATGATTTGGGGATGGATGATTGGTTGATTCATTCTGGTGACACTGCTTTCGGAGCTTAGGTGAAACTCAATATCGAAATAACTGTCGGAATCCGAGGAATTAAAACTAATTGAGGGATTCATCTCGTACGATCAGATGAAGGATTTTCGATAAGAAATAGATTATAGGATGTAGATTAGTACCCTGCAATACATAATTTACATATGCATATATAATACTAAAATCCCATAAGTTACAGAGGAATTTACGGAAGCTGTCAAGCAAAGGTAACAATAACAGATACGCTAAGATATGAATTTTGTCTATACACTATTCATGCAATCAATGCAGTAAGATATGTCTAGACTAAGAATGATAAGCAAATGATTCCCTAAGAATGATAAGCAGGTAATTTTCGACACGAAATGATAAGTAAAACTTTTTGCATGCAGACATGGTCGAAGTCCAGACTCACTAATGTATCTAAACAACTATCAGTTAGACACACTAATGCAAGACCTGGTTCGCTAAGACTGCTGCTCTGATACCAACTGTGATGACCCATCCTAATCTTCCTGGACAAATGCATCAACATTTGGTCCCGTTGCGAGGTACTGACCGAAATATGCCAAAAATGACTCCAAGTAATATCTTTAAAATGAGCAAATGCACAGCGGAAGATTTCTTTCATACCTGAGAATAAACATGCTTAAAAGTGTCAACTAAAAGGTTGGTGAGTTCATAGGTTTATCATAACAATCATAAAATTCAGTAATTTTGATAGACCACAAGATTTCCGTTTATAAATATATGTACACTCGCAAGTGTATAAAAGTATTCTATAAGTTGTAGGCACCCGGTAACAAGCCTTAACGTTCATGTTTTACCCTCTGAAGTACACCAGATCAGGTGTGTTTAAAATAACCTCGAAATACTAAAGCATCCCATAGTCAGGATGGGGTTTGTCAGGCCCAATAGATCTATCTTTAGGATTCGCGCCTACCGTACATAGACAAGTAGTTTAATGTTACCAAGCTAAGGGTATATTTCTGATTTAAACCCACATAGAATTAGTTTTAGTACTTGTGCCTATTTCGTAAAAACATTTATAAAACAGCGCATGTATTCTCAACCCAAAAATATATATAAAAAAGGAGTAATGAAACTCACCATAATGTATTTTGTAGTAAAAATACATATGACTATACTGGACAATGCAGGGTTGGCCTTGGATTAACGAACCTATATTAATTATATATTTATTAATACCAAATAGTAATCGAACAAGTTTATATATTATTGTTATTAATAATATACTTGTTATATTAAATGTTATATAGATAAATTTATATTTAATCTATATATTTTATATACCAACACTTATCATTTTAAATTTTAGTATAGTAATTACTCATTAAAATATTATTTAATATAATATGTAATATTGATATTAATGTAGTTATGTTTTATATCATAAATATTTTTATATTGAAAAACTTTATTTGGTATAATAATATTAATACTAATAATAATAATAAAAATAATACTAGTTATGGTAAAAATAATGATATTCTACTAATAATAATAATAAAAGTAATAATCTTGATAATCCTATTAATACTAATGATACTAATAATAATAATAATCATAATTTTTAATATTTAGTGTTAGTTTATAATAATAATAATAACAATAATAATAATAATAATAATAATAATAATAATAATAATAATAATAATAATAATAATAATAATAATAATAATAATAATAATAATAATAATAAGAAAAAAAAATATACTGATGGTTAAGAAAAAGAAAAGAAACTGAGTCGGTGATAATGGGCCGCAACCCACTTCTATTTTGTAGTCCAAGAGTTGATTAGTTGGTCCAATGTTTTAATCAAATTCGATATCCAATTTATAAAATGGTTGTTAGGCCTCAACAAAAGCTTAGGCCTGTAACCGAAATTTCGATGGCTTGCCTCAATTATTTTTCTCCGTATTTATTTTTCACAGTCCGGTTCGTTTTTCCCCAATTCATACGATGCTTCAACTTTCCAAGATCAACTTCAAAATAAAATCACGAATTCAATCAAACTTATTTCCTAAACCCTCGATTAAGAAGTTTTGTGAAGGGAATCAAGGCTAAGAACAAGAGAAAATTCCAATTTTGTTAAGATCTGTGGCGATGGTGGTGATGAATATAGAAATTAGAAACTGGAATTTAATGCGTATCAGGTAACGATTTGTTCATGTAAAGTGTTTAGAATCTTCCATAGAATACGCGTAATTAATCAATTGTTCCAGAAGATATTATAGTTCCTGAATTGAAAAATTGATCAAATAGTTTTATTCATTGACCTTGAAATCTGTTACTGTTTCTACTTTCTAACAATTTGACTGTTATGTTATGGTTAGAATTCGATCACACAAAGTGTTGATGCTCATCAATTGACTGATAAGAAATTTGAATTTATAATAAAATTGATTAGGAACAGGTGTACTAGCAGCTGCAGTTGCAGCAGTAGTTTAAGGTTAGAACAGGAAACAAAAGTAAATAAGGTGGTAATAGGTGACAGTTTACAGGTTGTAGGAGTTCTCGAAGAAGAACAACAAGAAAATGGAGAATAGTGGTTATGATGACCATGATTGCAGGTGGTGGATTCGATTATGTTTGATGGAGTTGATGTCTGTTACATAGGTTTTCAAAGGTCTCGATTGATAGCAGCCATAAAAAAAAAAAGAAAGCATTGGTAACGATAATGACGATATGTGATTTACGAATCTGTATGAGTATTTATTTTTATTTATTCCCTTAAGTTGAATTGATTACTCACTAGTAATGTATTTTTTATTTACCTCTGTTGTTACAGTCGAGTAGTTTAACCATATATTGATTGATCGAGTAAATGAGCAACTTGAAACAAAAAGGCATAAGTAGTACAGCAGTTAAATGGTCGAGTATGTTGTTAAATGGTAGTTGTCGAGGTTGGAAGATGGGGTTTTGAAACTATAAACAAAATGGCAGCATTAAAAGTGACAAGTGGTGGTGTTTGGCGGTTGAAGATGGTGCTCGTGTGGTGTAAGGTTGATGAAGATCAAATAGAGTGAGAATGGTGGTGGTAGTTTGTAATGTATCATTCATTTTTGCAAGATAATTGTATATATTGATAATTTATATTGATAATAACCCTATACTACTAATACAATTGAGTAGTTGGAGCAGGTGATAATATCCCTTGTTGATGGGATTAGGAATTGACATCAAACAACCTTGCAAGTATAAACAAAATAAATAAAGTGTGAAAGAGATGCAAAACTGCTTTTGACATCTATCTGACTCATTTAGTTTTGACAATGGGATCGATAGATTTTGTTTAGCAGACAAGAATAAATCGTGATGAGGAAAAGAAGAAAGAAACCAAACTAGAGAGTGATATCAAAAAACAGAAATCGTACATTTCTTTGACTTTATAATTTGGATTTAATTAATATTAATAATTAATAATTAATAATTATATTATTAATAATATTGATAATGTTATTAATAATAAAAATATTAATACTAATAATAATTACACATGAAATTCATATATATATATATATTTATATATAGATTTATTTCAAAATACACTTAATTATTTTGTATCCTATTTTACATATTTAATATTAATGTTTTAATTATATTTTATAATTTCAAACCATTATATTTATATATATACATCCATTTGTATATACATATACATATTTGTTTACAAATATTTGTTCATGAATCCTTGGGAATAGTCGAAGGTTAAATGTCTTTAATGTAAATAGTTCAAGAATTTTGAGACTCGGTTTAATCGCTTTTGCTTATCGTATCGAGACCATATAAAGATTAAGTTTAAGTTTGGTCAGAAATTTCCGGGTCGTCACACTACTTAAGGTGTTTAGTTACTGTTGTGGCTTGCTTAGTGTTACTACTGCTATTACTACTTAGTGTTAACACCACTACTGTACACTGTCAATGCTACTATTACTAGTAAGCACTACGTATCGCTACTACTTACTAATAGCACTACTAGAATCGTTATGATTTAATATTACTTACTATGCATCACTACTCGTTGATAGTATATTTGATTATAGCCTTGTTTATTATTGGAACTAGTATGTTATGCTACTCTGTGTCGAAGTGATCCCAATAGTGAAGAACATCAGGGTCACAATGCTCCGACTGTGACAGGTGCAATAAGACATGCTACATAGCCAAGGACTTCAGAGATAGGGCTTCTGTACTGTTTGTGAAGAAGAAAGATGGATCTATGAGACTCTGTATCGACTATAGGGAATTGAATAAGTTGACTATCAAGAATAGATATCCGTTGCCAAGGATCTATGAGAGTAAAGGAGACGGATATACTGAAGACAGCGTTTAGAACATGCTATGGAAATCATGAGTTCACAGTAATGCCGTTTGGATTGACGAATGCACCGGCTGTGTTCATGGACCTCATGAACCGTGTGGGATATTTGATATCGGCTAAAATGACATGTTTTTACCCCCGATATTAAATCCCAAAAGCATAAAGTTCAAAACTTTGTCGGTAAAATAATCGCTTTTTTGGTTAAATTTGTAGATAAAGTAATTACAAAGACGATGCAAGAAGAATCGAGAGAATCGAAGCTAAAACGAAGGTTCTAGAGTGAAAACGGTGAAAGACAAGAAATCAAGTTACGATCCAGGGAACCAGGCAAGCCAAACGGCCTACCAAATGGCCTGCCAAACGGCTTGCCTGGCTCACAAACGGCCTGCCAAATGGCCCAGTGAAATGGCCCCTGCAAACGGCTTGTATAACTACCCTCACTTTTTCCTTCTGAATTTACCAATTTGCCCTTAAGGTTTCATTGTCTTATTCAGTATATCATTAGGGTTGTTATTTGAGAAATTAACACTCAAAACCCTAATATAATTTAAAACCCTAAACCTAACCTTATATATTAAATACTAAACCATAATACTATTTAATATTAAATATTAAACCCAAACCCTAATAACTATTATTATTATTAGTGTTATGATCAAAATAAAATGTATAAATAATATATTTACAGTAAAGATATATATAGTAAATGTAACATTATTAATATATATATATATATATATATATATATATATATATATATATATATATATATATATATATATATATATATATATATATATATATATATATATATATATACATACATAAAAATTGGCGCTTTTAATTAAAAAGAAATGGGATGGATCAAAACTCTTGACTAGTTCAACTACTACTCATGATCCAATTCTAACTCTCACATCTTAATCTCTTTTTCTCCAAGTTAATCTCTTAGTATCATGCTGAGACTAGGACTTCTAAAAAAACAAGTATAAAAACACACCTAGCCTCTCATAATCTTCATTCACAATTAACCAACAAATTCTTTCTTCCTCCCTTGCTCTTGCCTCACGTAAACAACCATCACCATCCTACCCCATCGGTTTTTAAAAAAAAGAACCACACCACTACCATCTGCAGCCATCGTTGCAGCCCAACACCACCACGAAACCACCCTTGTTCTGCTGCTACAAACCCACGAAGACAGGCCTCCATAGCCTGCAATTCATCACCCATCAAAGCCCTCCAAACCACCACCATTTGCCACTTTTTTGGCTGCTGTTACAGCCTTCCCGTCGCCACCTTGTACAACCCATCAGCTGCTATATTCTGCAGCTTAACATCTCTTGTTGTTGCTGTGTTTTGACAGCCCAAACCACCACTCTTTTGTAGCCACTTGCTGCTGTAAAACTGCCACCTTCTTGGCCTTTTTATTCAACATCCTGCTCCAGTTTCTTGCTGATAGTCGCCATCAAACCAGCCACATAAACAGCCTGCATGTTAGACTTTTATTTCTGCTATGTTGCTGCTTCCTATCGAACCCAAAACAGACCCAATTGGGTCGTAAGATGTGCTGTTGGTTTCTGTTTTGCTGCAGTCCACAATCATCAATCTTCTTGAAGATTATCTTCTAAAGGTATCTTAAACCCTAGTGTTAATTACACTCTGTTATTGTTTTAGTTATTATGATTAAAAGAGAAAAGTTTATGGATTAAAAGTATTATGAATAAAATATGAACCTAGTAGTGTAATCAAGTATGAATTTTGAATATGATTATGAATAAGTTATGAAATTGGAATGCATGTTGAATTATGAATTATGAATGATTATGAAGTATAATGAATATAAGTTATGACTAGTAAGAAGGATATAATGAAAGACTATGATTTTGATACATAAGCTAGATAAGTTAATGGTTAAAAGATTATGATTATAAGAATATGATTATGATTATTAAGATTAAGTTGTTAATCTATAAGTATTAAGATTATGTATGGATGTTATGTATGAAACTAGATAATAATAATAATGATATGTATTATGATCTTGAATGTGAAGTTGATTATTAAAAAGATAAAAGATTATGATTATTAGTAGTAAGATTAAGATTTGTCAAATTAAAAATATTATGAATAAGGTTAAAAAGGTTATGATAAAAGTTAGGGTTAATGAGATAATGATGATTAAAAGTTAAAGATTATGAATGTGAATGATTAATATGATTCATGATTATGATAATAGGTTATGATTTTATGTACATGAAGATTAGTGTTAAAAATATGAAATTAGATTAGTAAATAATAATGATAATAATATACGTGCATGCATGCATGCTTTCATACGTATGTACATGTATACATTGTAGATATATGTGTGTGCGTATAAGTATCATATATATATTATAAGAATTATAAAAGATGATAAGTAGTTATGTATATATATATATATATATGTATCACCTTTACACTAATATATATGTAACACATACATAAGATATATATATACATATATAGTATAGTTATAAACATATACAAAATATAATAATAAAGATTATATATATATATATATATATATATATATATATATATATATATATATATATATATATATAATACCTGTATTAATGAGATTACTTAATAATTGATTAATTAAAGAATAATACTATTATTATTATTATTATTATTATTATTATTATTATTATTATTATTATTATTATTATTATTATTATTATTATTATTATAACTTATACACTTATCTATATAGTAACACTTAAGTACACTAAGTATATTATCACTTATATAAATATAACTTTTCTCGAGAACGGTCACTATTAATATAGTTTGCTATATTAATAAACAAACTTTATGTCTATTAGACATTAACTAATCGAACATAATATCTCTAGGTTGAGATCTCCGTGTTCAACACTCCGATCATATAACTTGCGTGGAATATCTATCTACTATTAAGGTGAACTTCATAGCCCCTCTTTTTACTATTTCTTAGCTGTTTTTATAACTTTGGGGTGAGACACATGCTTGCTTTCAAACTGTTTTACGCTTAGACACAAGTACATGAAAACTTTATTTTGATTAGTTCAAACTGTGCTAACATGCTAGGATTCATGCTAAATCCCTGCCATGATATCGTTAATTGCTGCGTATAAAGGCAAGCTTAGTTATTGTGAATAGCGCTATTGAGAGTGACGTCTCTATCTGGATGACCGTTGGTCAATGGATACATAATAATGATTCACGACACGAACGTGATGTGTTTAGGGTAACTTATGGTTAGTATCGATATCATATACACCAGCACTACTACCGAACTGATTAAACTTTATAATTAAATCTTGTGGTCTAAAAACTTGGTTATTATTGATAAACCTATGTTGTTCACTCAACCATTTTTGGTTGACACTTTAAGCTTGTTTTGTCTCAGGTGAAGATTGCTAAAGATTATTTGCTATTTGGACTTTGCTGCTTTTGGAGTCCGCATATCATCATTCATATTATTGCATTAGAACATTTTAGATTACATTTAAATTTTAAGGAGTCATTTGTAATGATTTAATACTTTCCGCTGCTTATAATACATTGGTTTTTAATTAAAACGTCTCATATAGAGTCGTTCTCGTTTATACATACTTGTGTTGTGATATTGTGAAGTCATATTTCCCCGGCCCTATTTGGGGGTATGACAGCTTGCCCTGGCAAACGGCCTTCCTAACGGCCTGCCAGCCATTTGCAGGCAAAATCCAAGTCTATTTAAAGGCTTTTTGTCATCCAATTTCAACACACCTCTCTTCACTCTCTCACTACAATACACTTTCTCTCACTTGAGCTTTCAAGGCCTTCTCACCTCCGAGCGGGAACTTAAGTACCCGGAGGCGAACGCCGAAGATTGTAATAGGAGCGGTCTAGAGGATGTCAGCACTTGTAATGGTCTGGATCTCGTTTGTAAACAGTGAACGCTTTCCTTAATTTAATTTAGTTATCTTAAGTTGCTTTCATCTTGCATGCTTATCTATCCGTTACAAATGTTTATTATATGTTGAATACTTTATCTGAAACTTATGCTATTGTTATGCTGAAACCTTGACGGTTTAGAAGTTTAATTTACGGATCACCCTTTTCGCTTATTCACGTGACTATAACCTAGTATTAGGACTTGGTCAACCCTAGGATATGGGTAAATAGTTATGTGTGCTTAACATCACAATAGGGATATAACACCTACGTACGAATAATCATTTATTCGTCAAAGAAGAGCTGCCCATTTAGGTTGTGATTAAAGTAGATAATATAGAGTTCAGTGATCACTGGTCTGCTTAGAAGCATGATTCGCGTCAGAAGCAACGTTCTTGAGATGTTGTAAGATGATTAGTGATCCGGGGTTGAATAAGTGATCACAAAGGAGAGACCTCTAATCCAATTAGCAGTACCTTAGAATATCTAAGATTGCACATCTGTTAATGTTAATGCGTAGCTTAGTATTAAGTGGTGGAATATTACTTTAGTTAGACCGACTAGGATTAAGAAAAGCTGAGACTTTCCTTTAGGGATATACCACTTTGTTCATGTACCTAAGATTCTATCCATAAGGTCGTTTAAACCCTCTAGGTTAACGTTAGGAGTAGGGATATCCGTCTTAGCCAGAATCTTCAAGGCCTAAACTCTTAGTGACAAATCAGTTAGGTTTAAAGCCCAGTTGATTGAGGTTTAGTGTTTATTCTAGGAAGTTATACTCTTGTGATAATTCCCCATCAGGATTCTATTCTTCATACTTATCTATCTTTATCTTTATAGTTATACTAATATATTCGTAGTTAATATTAACCTATCACCACTTGTCACTATGGTTAACTATATAGGCACTTTTGTCCCACATTACTGAGCAAACATACAAAAATACGAACCTAAGTTATATTTACCACTTACTCATTAAAAGGAAGACAAGTAGGTGAGTTATAGCTAGGAAACCCCAGCTAAATATAAATAATAAAAACATTACTCTCTTTTGGTAGTTAAAGCTGACGTGTTGCGACCTAACGACACTGCACAAATAAAACGTCCGTTTTGGCCATATCAGTAAGCCATATATGGACAAGTTTGTTATTATGTTTATTGATGATATTCTGGTATACTCTAAGAATGAGAAGGAACATGAGAAACATCTCCGTTTGCTACTAGAGATGCTCAGGAAGGAGCAGTTGTATGCGAAATTTTCAAAGTGTGACTTTTGGCTGCAAGAAGTGCAATTTTTGGGTCATATCGTAGGTGTCAATGGTATCCAAGTTGAACCTGCGAAGATAGAAACCGTTAAGAAATGGGAGACTCCTAAGTTCGCCAACGCAGATATGACAATTCTTAGGTCTTGCTGGTTATTATAGAAGATTCATTGAGGGATTTTCTACTATTGCCCGACAGTTAACAGCATTGACACACAAAGGTTAGAAGTATGAATGGACAGAGCTGCATGAGTCTGAATTTCAGTTGTTAAAAGAGAAGTTAACTACTGCCCCAATTTTGTCTTTACCCGAAGGAATCGAGGACTTCATGATTTAATGTGATGCTTCACGACAGGGTTTTGGTTGCGTGTTGATGCAACGTAAGAAAGTGATTGCATATGGATCACGGCAATTGAAGATTCATGAACAGAATTACACTACGTACGATTTGGAACTTGGTGATGTGGTATTTGCACTGAAGATGTGGAGACATTACTTGTATGGTACTAAGTTTACTATTTTCACCGACCACAAGAGTTTACAACATATTTTTGATCAGAAACAGCTTAATATGAGGCAAAGATGTTGGATTGAGCTATTGAATGACTACGACTACGACATTTTCTACCATCCTGGCAAGGCTAATGTAGTTGCAGATGCCTTGAGTAGGAAGGAAAAGGTTAAGCCCATCCGAGTTAGAGCATTGAATATGACTGTTCGCAGAAACCTCACTTCTCAGATACGCGATGCACAGCTAGAGGCAATGAAAGAAGAGAAGGTTGCTATTGAGTCGCTCAAAGGAATGGATAAGACATTTGATATTCAAGAAGATTTAACTCGATATTTCATCGACAGAATATGGGTACTAAAGTTTGGAGGATTATGGGAACTAGTGCTAGATGAGGCACACAAGACAAGGTATTTTATTCACTCTGGATTCAAAAAGATGTAGCAAGATCTTAAGGCAGTGTACTGGTGGCCTAACATGAAAGCAGATATAGAGACTTATGTTGGTAAGTGCTTGACTTGCACAAAAGTCAAGGATGAACATCAAAAACCGTCAGGATTGTTGACAGAGCCAGAGATTCCCCAATGTAAGTGGGAAAATATTACTATGGATTTTATCACTAAGTTACCCAAGACTGTGGGAGGTTATGATATGATTTGGGTTATCATTGATGGTCTTACAAAGTCAGATCATTTTCTACCAATTAAGGAACATATAAGATGGAGAAGTTGGCACAGATCTACATAAAGGAAGTAGTTTCTCGACATGGAGTGCCGATATCCATTATTTCCTACAGAGACAGCAGATTTACATCTAGATTCTAGCAAGCTTTGCAAGATGCCATGGGAACCCGTTTAGACATGAGTACAGCATACCATCCACAAACTGATGGACAAAGTGAGAGAACCATCCAAACATTAGAAGACATGTTGAGGGCATGTGTTATTGATTTTGGAAATGGATGGTGAAGGTATTTCGTATGCCCGAGAGACATACTAAAGTAATGCGGCTAATGTGTTATGATCCAAGTCGGGTCATACCCAATAACAAACTTACCGACACCTTATTAGTATTTGATCTTAACGAGTGAATCATTGATTAAATACGTGACACTTGAATTTTAAGGAAAAGGTTTCTTAAATAATGTTACTTGATATGTTTATATATATAAGTTATGGAATAACTTATATAACAAGGATTTAATTATTTATAGGTTAAATGATTAATTAAAGTTATGTTACATTTTATAAAATTGGTTTTATAAAATATACATAACAAATAATATACAAGTTTATAATATGTGTGTTTTATAAAATCATGTTTATAAAAACTGATTTTATAAATTCAGTTTTTTATAAATGTTTATTATAATATAATCCTTGTAGTGGCGTTGGGAGTTAAAGAAGCATGCTAAGATTCCTCATTGAATGGCCCATACTTTACCTAGTATCTATATGCATGCTACTTGACCAAAAAAACACCAATACATGCAAACATATGAAGTGAGAGAGAAAAAAAAATTGCATAAACATTCTGCTACAGCTGCTGAATGCCGTGGGCATTGAGGGACCAAAAGTAGGTTCAAAATTTGGTTTTTGCAAGCTTGATTCAAGTGTAATTAAATCCTAACCATAGTACAAGGTGTTGGTGTTAAGTTTGGGGTATAATCCCTTGAGGTCTCATTGTTTTGAGGCTTCATTCATCATCATCCTACCAACTTGCTGCTGTCCAGATTTTAGGGTGTAAACATAAAGGGTTTTGAGCTTGTTCAAAAGTGATTAAGGGTCTTAATACCTAACAAGCTTAAGGGTGGTGTTGGTGCACAATAGTTTGAGGTTCTACACGATTGTTCACCATCTTGGTCATTTGAAATAACCCTCAACTAGCTTGAGGAGGTAAATTCTTATTCCTTCTCTTTAGTTTGTAAGTATATGTTCAAGGCTTGATAACACATAATGGAATTCATTTAAAAGGGTTTAACATATACACTAATTTATAAATAACATAATGCTTCCGCTTGTCTTAATTTTCATAAATTGGTTTTGTGATCAAATTAAACATATGAATTTGTTGTTATGTTGAATTCCATCAATGGTATCTAGAGCCGAAGTCTTGAAATATGCTTCGAGATGGTTTTTTGAACTCACCATAACTTTGCATTTTATGTACATGCATGAAAATAGAATGCAAATATTATTGGTTTTGGGTGGGTTAATCTATGTGCCGAATTGTTTGGGGCTCCAAATATGGTTTTGGTTTGCCATTTGGTTCATATTTTGTTCATATGTTGTTGTTCACAATCATAGCCAAGACCTTGTGATTGAATGCATGTGTGTTTGAATGATTTGTATTATTCATTTGGTATGTAATAATTAATTCATTCATTTGGTTATGTAATTTATTTTATATTTGGTATGCAAAATAGATTAGGTTGTAATTTCATTTTTAGACAAAATGTATTAAGATATATTTTTTGTAAAAATGAAGATACAAGATGAAGACTTGGAAGATGCATTTGGATGCAAGATTAAGTGGGAGATTTTGAAATCTCTTACTGAGTGTTATAACCCTTAACCGGTGACATTTGTTTTCGGCTAAACAAATGTCTACCAAATCGGCTTGATTGTGAACACATTTGTTTGCATGCGTGGTTGTTTTATTTCTTGTATGATTGTGGATTGTGTATGTTACTACAACAAGTTATCACACAAGTTAACAACAAGCATAACTACAATTTAATTGGTTAAATTATTAACGACATGCAAAACGTCAATTTAAATGGTTAAATTAAAAACGGCTAAAAGGACATTAATAAACGGTTATTAAGAACATGATAAGGATCATATATATAAAATGGTTTATATCAAGTAATTGGCTAAAATTACTAGACTTGAAAATGGATTTCAAATAAACCATACACTAAATGCATGTTGGTGTATGGCATATATGTTTTCTTAAACTAGAATAAAGAAAGCCGAAAATCCCTTTAAAACTAAAACAAGGCAAACAAGTTTAACGCCATCCTTTTGTGGGACACTTAAACATAGTAGGGAACTCATAATGGGATAAAGGTCACCTAACCGTTATGAGCTAACTAATATGGTCAAGGTAAAATTCGCATGCTTGTGGGATAAAGGTCACCTAACCACTTGTATGTTAATTTTACATGTTTACACAAGTAGAACGACTTGATTTGGAAATCATGAACTTAGGGTCACCGAAGCATGAGGAACAAATAGGCGTTGATGGGATAAATATGCCATGTAAAAGGATTGCATGATCCCATAATTTAGAAGTTGCAAAAGGATTGCAATTGTCATATAAATGACTACCTAGCTAAATCAAATAACGGGATAAAGGTCACCTAACCAAAATTTGATTTACCGTTGGATTCTAATATTTAATAAGTCAATTAAAATTTAAAAGGGTATTGTTTATTAAATTTAAAATCGATACTTAAATGAACTTTGTTAAATTTTGTAGATGGCCGCCAATAACAACAACATGCAAAACGCACCTATTAACTTGAACAACCTATCGTTAAGGTCTCTCCTCGAGAAAGACAAACTCAACCATACGAACTTTATGGATTGGTTCCGAAATCTTAGGATTTTCCTCAAACTTGAGGATAAGGCGTATGTGTTGGAAGACCCTATTCCCGATCAACCCGAAGAGGATGATACGGAAGGCATGGCTTATTGGGATAAGTATTGCGCCGATTCGGTGCAAGTTGCTTGCCTAATGCTTGGGACTATGATACCTGAACTCCAAAAGGATTTCGAGCATCATACTGCATATGACTTGATCACGCAGTTGAAGGAGATGTTCCTTCAACAAGCACGTGTCGAGCGCTTCGAGACCGTTCGAGCGCTTCATGCATGTCGTATGGATGACTCCCAATCCGTTTCATCTTATGTCCTTAAGATGAAAAGTCTCATTGATCGCGCAAACCATCTTAATCTCAACATATCTAATGAGCTAGCCACGGATCTTATCCTAAACTCCTTGTCAAAGAGGTTTGACCAATTTGTAATTAATTACAATATGAATGGGATGGATAAGACCATTGGCGAACTTCATGGCATGCTTAGGACGGTGGAAACTAGCATGGATAAGAGGGTTTCACCCGTGCTAATGATCAATGATGGTGGGTCCAAAGGTAACAACACCTCCAAGCCAAAGGCGGCTAAGAGGAAAGGATCCGCCCATCAAGGCAAGGGAAAGGGGAGGATGGTTACCCCAACCAAAAACAAGAACAAGAAGCAAAAGGTTGCCGGACAAGCAAACCCCAAGGAAGACCCGTGCTTCGGTTGCGGTGAAATGGGTCACTGGAAACGCAACTGCCCGGTCTACCTTAAGGAGTTGAAGGAAAAGAGGGATGCAGGGCAAACCTCAGGTAATATATATATGGTATATATAGAGCTTAGTATTACTTCTTCTAATACCTGGGTATTAGACACTGGATGTGGAACTCACATTTGCAATTCTTTGCAGGAGTTCAAAAGAAGTCACAAACAAACGAGAACATCAAGTCTCTTTATTGGTAATGGAGCCAAAGTGCAAGTGAAGGCTCAAGGAGACTTTGTATTAAAGCTTCCAAGAGGTTTGGAACTTATTTTGAACAATGTTTTGTATGCACCGGATTTATGTCGAAACATTATTTCAGTTTCCCGTTTAAAACAATGTGGTTTTTATCTTAATTTTGTTAATAATGATATCCACGTTTATTTAGATAATGTATTCTATTTTAAGGCTTCGCCTTCAAATAGAATTTATGAATTGGTTCATGATAATACATCATCTAGTAGCTCAATATACCATACTAGCACCAAGAAACTCAAAAGGGATTTGAGTGATTCCTACTTATGGCATTGTCACCTTGGTCACATAAACAAGAACCGAATGCGTACACTTCAAAAGAATGGACTTTTGAAATCAAATGAGATGGACTCGTTTGATGTATGTGAATCTTGTTTACAAGGCAAAATGACTAAAGCACCTTTCAAAGGGACCTATGAAAGGGCTAAAGATTTATTAGGATTAATACATTCGGATGTAT
The DNA here is from genome assembly GCF_046630445.1 of Rutidosis leptorrhynchoides. Lineage (NCBI taxonomy): Eukaryota > Viridiplantae > Streptophyta > Magnoliopsida > Asterales > Asteraceae > Rutidosis > Rutidosis leptorrhynchoides. Next base: position 318,886,780 of record NC_092335.1, on the reverse strand, counting down.
GTGGACCCTTTAAACCCATGACTAGGAATGGTGAAAGATACTTTGTTACTTTCATTGATGACTTTAGTCGTTTCGGATATGTCTACTTATTAAGACATAAGGATGAAACTTTTGAAGCATTCAAAGAATATCAAAACGAAGTACAAAATCAACTCAACAAGACAATCAAGGTACTTCGTACTGATAGAGGAGGTGATACCTAAGCGATGCCTTCCAAGATCATCTTAGGAGTTGTGGGATTATCTCACAACTTACTCCACCAGGAACACCCCAACTTAATGGGGTTTCCGAAAGGAGGAACCAAACCCTAATGGATATGGTTCGATCTATGATGGCTAGAAGCACGTTACCTCTATCATTTTGGGGTTATTATCTATGCTCCGCAGCTCGTATTTTAAATATGGCCCCAACCAAGAAAGTGGAACGAACTCCTCATGAGATGTGGTTTGGAAAACCTCCATCTCTATCATACTTAAAGGTATGGGGATGTGAAGCTTATCCTAAGCGTTACATCCCTAATAAGTTGAATGCTCGATCCACAAAGTGTATCTTCATGGTGTTGGAGTATGATACAAATTCAAAGCGAGCGGAAGCATTTTTAAAACTTTACAAAATATACTCTTCCACGGATCATTGTACAAAACTTTAGCAAACAAAACAAAATTAACGAAATTAAACAAGAGAAGATTAGAATACAACCTTTGTAGCCTTTTGAAGATCGAATCTGAAAAACCCAAAGAAGAGTTCCTCTAAACGGTAGACACCCAAAGTTCCAACCTTGTTTCAATCTATACCTTCTACTTAACGGATCTTTTCTTTTTCCTTATTTCCACCAAAACTGAACCCAATTATAGATCTCAAGTATTTTGGTTAAAAGAGAAAGAGAAATATCATTTTGTATGTGTGTTTTTGTATCTCAAGTTTCTATATCTTTTCAATACCAAGATTTGGTATTATATAGAATTAAAATTGATACAATAATACATATAATACAAATATAAAGATTTTAAAAAATTTGCAAAATCAAATCTTTATATAAAATAAGATTTACAAATCAAATCAAATCTTATTTATATCAAATCAAATCTTATATATTGTATAAAATATGATTATAGTACAAATCTTTATATAAAATAAGATTTACAAATCAAATCAAATCTTATTTATATCAAATCAAATCTTATATATTATATAAAATATGATTTGCAAAATCTAATCAAATCTCTACATATTTAGATTTGTAAGTATATGTACACACATAAAAAAAACTTACTTAATTTATTAAACCATTAACTAATGATTAATAAATTAATTTCCGATTAGAAGATATATATCAAACAATTTACGATTGGCCTTTGTGCGTGACCGAATAGGATAAATGGACTTTTATTATTTAATGCATGGGCATATCTTCGGAATATATGTACCACGGTCAAACCACGATCAAACCGTAGCCAACCCGAGAGCATATTTCTAACAGACTCCCACTTGCACTGACATTAATAATATTGGCTAGTCTTAAAGACACACCATGTGTAACAACTAGTCTGCTACGTTACACTCCTATATTTTGATTTATATCAGTCATCCTTTTGTTCAAGATATCTATATGAACGTGTGACATGGTTAAGTGTCAATCATCATCATTCAAGATTATGTTTCCCGATAGAGATTTGTGGTGATCAAATAGACTGCTATTGCATCAATTCAGTCGTAGCATGGCCATACATTTAATGCAGCACAAATCAACGAGGGGCCCAGAGATATCGCTTCAACTTGCTATGAGAAGAAGGAACAAATTGCTTCAACTGTATAGACATCCACCACATCCCATATTGTACCTGATCTGCACCCTTATGACTGTCATTTACGCACAGCGTTAAATACAGGTTAAAGTAGAATATAGTTTGTGTCAGGATTCCTCATACATATCCACTCTAGGATAAATGATATTGCCATCTTAGAGCTTACTTGTGACTTAAAACCATGAAGTAATGTCTAAGTGTGGTCATTCCAGAACCTTGAATCAACTATCAAGTTCCTCATGAATGTAGTTTCATATAAGCTTATATTACTACACTTCATAGCAGCCTTAATTCAATTCTCTCTTCCTTAGAGAATGATCGACTGTGGAAGTTTATGAAATAATATTCATTGGAAGTTAAAACATGCAAAATGAAACATGGCAATATACAATGAAATGATCGCATCGTGCGTATAATATAATCTCAATATATTAATCATCAGATCAATTGCAACATATATTATTGCCCAATGTTTAAAGTTTCAAACTTAACATAATAAATACAATCAAACTTTATCATTAATGACACGAATGCCAATAGACATGCTATGAGCATCATGCTTAGTCTGTGGCAAAGGCTTGGTGAAAGGATCAGCCAAGTTCTTAGTCGTGTCTACTCTACTTAATAATATGTCATTTTCTGCTACAAGTTGACGGATGTAATGGTACTTTCTGAGTATATGCCGTGTGCACTTTTGTGACCTCGGTTCTTGAGCCAAGACAACCGCACTCACATTGTCGCAGAAAATCTCAACAGGATCATGGATTATAGGAACAACTCCTAGATCCCCGATGAATTTCTTTATCCACATGGCCTCTTTAGCAGCTTCATTTATCGCTATATACTCGGCTTCTATCGTAGAATCAGCAATAGTACTTTGCTTGCCACTTCTCCATGTGACGGCTCCACCGTTCAACATAAATACAAATCCTGATTGTGAAGAGCAATCATCTCTATCTGATTGGAAACTAACGTCTGAGTATCCTTTGACGCTCAGCTCGTCATTCCCACCATAGACCAAGAACATCTCTTTGGTCCTCCTAAGATACTTTAGAATGTTCTTGACTGCTATCCAATGAGCTTCACCAGGATTGGCCTGATAACGACTAGTCATGCTTAGTGCATACGACACGTCAGGCCTAGTGCATATCATCGCATACATGATCGATCCTATAGCTGAAGCATATGGAGTACGACTCATGGTAGCTGACTCCAAGTCAGAATTAGGACATTGAGACTTGCTCAATATCATTCCAGGGTTCATAGGAACGCACCCTTTCTTAGAGTTATGCATACCGAATTTCTTTAGTATCTTATCTATATATGCACTTTGGTTTAGCCCAATTAATCTCCTTGACCTATCTCGATAGATCTTTATTCCCAAAATATATGATGCATCTCCTATGTCTTTCATGGAGAAACATTTCCCTAGCCAAGCTTTGACATCTTTCAGTGTCGGGATATCGTTTCCCATGAGTAATATGTCATCGACATATAGTACAAGGAAGACTACAACACTCCCACTAGACCTAACATAGACACATGGCTCATCTTCGCCTCTAATAAAACCAAATTCTTTGATCTTCTCATTAAAGCAAAGATTCCAGGTACGAGAAGCTTGTTTAAGTCCATAAATAGACCTTTGAAGCTTGCACACACTATTAGGATACTTAGGATGTACATAACCCTCAGGTTGTGTCATAAACACATCCTCTGTTAGTTTACCATTAAGGAAAGCTGTTTTTACATCCATTTGCCATATCTCATAGTCATAAAATGCAGCTATGGCAAGAAGTATTCTAATGGATTTCAACATAGCTACTGGTGAAAAAGTTTCATCATAGTCTACACCATATTGTTGCGTGTAACCCTTAGCCACCAGTCTGGCTTTGAATGTGTGTACATTTCCATCCATATCGGTCTTCTTCTTGAAGACCCACTTACACCCAATAGTTTTAATACCTGGTATATGATCAATCAAGATCCAGACTTGATTATTATGCATGGATTGGATCTCGTTGTTGTAGTTACCCGAACTTTTCCATGTTTATATATATTAATTGAGATTGATATTTACATGATTAAATGTTTCCAACATGTTAAGCAATCAAACTTGTTAAGACTAGATTAATTGAAATATGTTTCATATAGACAATTGACCACCCAAGTTGACCGGTGATTCACGAACGTTAAAACTTGTAAAAACTATATGATGACATATATATATAGTTAACATGATACTATGATAAGTAAACATATCATTAAGTATATTAACAATGAACTACATATGTAAAAATAAGACTACTAACTTAATGATTTTTAAACGAGACATATATGTAACGATTATCGTTGTAAAGACATTTAATGTATATATATATCATATTAAGAGATATTCATATATGATAATATCATGATAATATAGTAATTTAAAATCTCATTTGATATTATAAACATTGGGTTAACAATATTTAACAAGATCGTTAACCTAAAGGTTTCAAAACAACACTTACATGTAACGACTAACGATGACTTAACGACTCAGTTAAAATGTATATACATGTAGTGTTTTAATATGTATTTATACACTTTTGAAAGACTTCAATACACTTATCAAAATATGTCTACTTAACAAAAATTCTTACAATTACATCCTCGTTCAGTTTCATCAACAATTCTACTCGTATGCACTCGTATTCGTACTCGTACAATACACAGCTTTTAGATGTATGTACTATTGGTATATACACTCCAATAATCAGCTCTTAGCAGCCCATGTGAGTCACCTAACACATGTGGGAACCATCATTTGGCAACTAGCATGAAATATCTCATAAAATTACAAAAATATGAGTAATCATTCATGACTTATTTACATGAAAACAAAATTACATATCCTTTATATCTAATCCATACACCAACGACCAAAAACACCTACAAACACTTTTATTTTTCAATTTTCTTCATCTAATTGATCTCTCTCAAGTTCTATCTTCAAGTTCTAAGTGTTCTTCATAAATTCTACAAGTTCTAGTTACATAAAATCAAGAATACTTTCAAGTTTGCTAGCTCACTTCCAATCTTGTAAGGTGATCATCCAACCTCAAGAAATCTTTGTTTCTTACAGTAGGTTATCATTCTAATACAAGATAATAATCATATTCAAACTTTGGTTCAATTTCTATAACTATAACAATCTTATTTCAAGTGATGATCTTACTTGAACTTGTTTTCGTGTCATGATTCTGCTTCAAGAACTTCGAGCCATCCAAGGATCCGTTAAAGCTCGATCTATTTTTCTCTTTTCCAGTAGGTTTATCTAAGGAACTTAAGGTAGTAATGATGTTCATAACATCATTCGATTCATACATATAAAGCTATCTTATTCGAAGGTTTAAACTTGTAATCACTAGAACATAGTTTAGTTAATTCTAAACTTGTTCGCAAACAAAAGTTAATCCTTCTAACTTGACTTTTAAAATCAACTAAACACATGTTCTATATCTATATGATATGCTAACTTAATGATTTAAAACCTGGAAACACGAAAAACACCGTAAAACCGGATTTACGCCGTCGTAGTAACACCGCGGGCTGTTTTGGGTTAGTTAATTAAAAACTATGATAAACTTTGATTTAAAAGTTGTTATTCTGAGAAAATGATTTTTATTATGAATATGAAACTATATCCAAAAATTATGGTTAAACTCAAAGTGGAAGTATGTTTTCTAAAATGGTCATCTAGACGTCGTTCTTTCGACTGAAATGACTACCTTTACAAAAACGACTTGTAACTTATTTTTCCGACTATAAACCTATACTTTTTCTGTTTAGATTCATAAAATAGAGTTCAATATGAAACCATAGCAATTTGATTCACTCAAAACGGATTTAAAATGAAGAAGTTATGGGTAAAACAAGATTGGATAATTTTTCTCATTTTAGCTACGTGAAAATTGGTAACAAATCTATTCCAACCATAACTTAATCAACTTGTATTGTATATTATGTAATCTTGAGATACCATAGACACGTATACAATGTTTCGACCTATCATGTCGACACTTCTATATATATTTCGGAACAACCATAGACACTCTATATGTGAATGTTGGAGTTAGCTATAAAGGGTTGAGGTTGATTCCAAAATATATATAGTTTGATTTGTGATCAATACTGAGATACGTATACACTGGGTCGTGGATTGATTCAAGATAATATTTATCGATTTATTTCTGTACATCTAACTGTGGACAACTAGTTGTAGGTTACTAACGAGGACAGCTGACTTAATAAACTTAAAACATCAAAATATATTAAAAGTGTTGTAAATATATTTTGAACATACTTTGATATATATGTATATATTGTTATAGGTTCGTGAATCAACCAGTGGCCAAGTCTTACTTCCCTACGAAGTAAAAATCTGTGAAAGTGAGTTATAGTCCCACTTTTAAAATCTAATATTTTTGGGATGAGAATACATGCAGGTTTTATAAATGATTTACAAAATAGACACAAGTACGTGAAACTACATTCTATGGTTGAATTATCGAAATCGAATATGCCCCTTTTTATTAAGTCTGGTAATCTAAGAATTAGGGAACAGACACCCTAATTGACGTGAATCCTAAAGATAGATCTATTGGGCCTAACAAACCTCATCCAAAGTACCGGATGCTTTAGTACTTCGAAATTTATATCATATCCGAAGGGTGTCCCGGAATGATGGGGATATTCTTATATATGCATCTTGTTAATGTCGGTTACCAGGTGTTCACCATATGAATGATTTTTATCTCTATGTATGGGTTGTGTAATGAAATATGAAATCTTGTGGTCTATTATTATGATTTGATATATATCGGTTAAACCTATAACTCACCAACATTTTTGTTGACGTTTTAAGCATGTTTATTTTCAGGTGATTATTAAGAGCTTCCGCTGTCGCATACTTAAATAAGGACGAGATTTGGAGTCTATGCTTGTATGATATTGTGTAAAAACTGCATTCAAGAAACTTATTTTGTTGTAACATATTTGTATTGTAAACCATTATGTAATGGTCGTGTGTAAACAGGATATTTTAGATTATCATTATTTGATAATCTACGTAAAGCTTTTTAAACCTTTATTAATGAAATAAAGGTTATGGTTTGTTTTAAAAGGAATACATTCTTTGAAAAACGTCTCATATAGAGGTTAAAACCTCGCAACGAAATCAATTAATATGGAATGTTTTTAATCAATAAGAACGGGACATTTCAGTTGGTATCCGAGCGTTGGTCTTAGAGAACCAGAATTTTGCATTAGTGTGTCTTATCGAGTTTGTTAGGATGCATTAGTGAGTCTGGACTTCGACCGTGTTTACTTGAAAAATGATTGCTTAACAAATTTTGTTGGAAACTATATATTTTTAACATGTGAATATTATGTGATATATTAATATCTTAACGCGTTTGATATTATGTGATAGATGTCTACCTCTACAACAAGTCCCATTGACTCACCTAATAATAATGAAGAGTCAAATGTAAATTGGAATGATTCATGGACTGATTCACAAGTTCCCGAAGAGGAACCGGAAGAAGTGTCGAAACCGGAAGAAGAATCGGAACCGGAAGAAGAATCGGAACCGGATGAAGAAATAGAACCGGTGGGGGAAATAATAAAACGGTTAAGTAAAAGAAAATCCTCAACCAACCGACCAAGGTTAATTATGGTCAATGGTGTTTCCGCCAAGGAAGCAAAATATTGGGAAGATTACCAATTCTCCGATGAATCGGATTCCGACGAGAATTCCGATGATGTTATAGAAATTACCCCAACTGAATTTAAAAAGGCAAAAGAAAATAATAAGGGAAAGGGCATAAAAATAGAGAAATCTAATTCCAACCCCGATGAACTTTATATGTATCGTCAACCCCCTTTGTCCTTAAGTTGTAACAATGACTCGGGAACCTCTAAACCACCAGGTTTTTCTAAACCAATGTGAAAAATGACGTCTCGTATTAGGGGAACATCATATATCCCTAGAAACTTGGCAAAACGAACCAAAACCGAAGAAGAAGAAACAAGCGAGTCGGAATAAGATAGTTGTATTCGTGTGGTGTAATATATGTAATATAGTGTGGTTATGCTTTATGATATATGTAAAAATTGCTTGTATTAATAAGTATTTTTTTTATGAATCTAACTCTTGTCTATTTTACAGTATAAAAACACAAAATGGATAGACAACCCAATATTTTAAGAGACCAACCCGGAGACATGATTGATGAAATCTTGTCTAGAGTCGGTCAGAATTCTTCGGCACAACTATTTAAGGCGAGATCAGTTTGTAAGACATTCGAAGAACGTTCCAAGAATGCCTTGGTTTATAAAAGGCTTTCGTTCGAAAGATGGGGGATATCACATTGGGAAATCCATAAGTTACGATGTGTTTACTTTGACGCATATATTGCGGGGAACCCAAATGCTATTTTACGCAATGGGTTAAGAAATTATTTTGACTCAATATATTCGAATATTGGACTTCGTGATTTAGAAAAAGCGGCTAACATGCAACATAAAGAAGCATGTTATGCTTACGGATTAGTAATGTTCGCTTCTCACCAAAGTGAGAACAAGAACATCGGGCTACAACTATTAAACAAAACGTTCCCACAAGTGACGGAGTCGGTAATTGGGGTAAGAAATGAGGTTTTTAGATTGTTACGGGACTGTTGGACATTACGTAACCCTCGTCCCTTTGACGACGTTACAACACACTGTCTTATCAACGGCCATAACAGTTATGTTCCACAAGACTAAGGATGGGAAGTAATCCTAGTAAAACCAGAATGCATGACTTGTTTCTGGACATATGAATTACGTGTCTTTATTGCCTTTGCTGAACGACTTGTGTACTAGCTAGAATTATCTTCACAACCATCTTGTATCAAATTTATTGTGTGCTATATTTCATGCTATATGTAAAATAAGCGGTATTGTAAGTTTGTAAAATATTGTGTAAAAGTTTGAACGCGAAATATTATTATAATCAGTTTTTCATATAGAATTGTAGTAGTTGAATTGTATATTAGCTACTAAGTATGAACTTAACGGGTAGGTACTACCCGAATTTAAACTTATAAAACGCTAATATGAAGAAAAAGCTTTTATAAATGAGTTCATATTATGCTACAAAATACTATTAACTACTCTTAATATTCTGTATGATTAACTTGTTCCATTTGACTATTTTGAAGGAAATGGCACCGACTACTCGACACACCGTGAATATGAATGAAGAGGAATTCTGTACTTTTCTAGCTTCAAACATAGCCGCAGTACAGGCTGCGCTACATACCAACAATAACCTTGGATCTAGCAGTACATGAAATCGTGTAGGATGCACCTACAAAGAATTCACTGCCTGCAAACCTTTGGAATTTGATGGAACCGAAGGACCGATCGGATTGAAACGGTGGACCGAGAAGGTCGAATCGGTGTTTGCCATAAGTAAGTGTACTGAAGAGGACAAAGTGAAGTACGCTACGCATACCTTCACAGGTTCTGCGTTAACATGGTGGAATACCTATCTAGAGCAAGTGGGACAAGACGATGCGTACGCACTACCGTGGTCAGCATTCAAGCACTTGATGAACGAGAAGTACCATCCCAGAACCGAGGTCAATAAGCTCAAGACAGAACTTAGAGGGTTATGAACCCAAGGATTTGATATTACCACGTACGAAAGACGATTCACAGAATTGTGCCTATTATGTCCGGGAGCATTCGAAGATGAGGAAGAGAAGATCGACGCGTTTGTGAAAGGATTACCGGAAAGAATCCAAGAAGATATAAGTTCACACGAGCTCGCCTCCATACAACAGGCATGTAGAATGGCTCACAAACTAGTGAACCCGATTGAAGAAAGAATTAAAGAACAGACTGCTGAAGAGGCCAATGTGAAGCAAGTCAAAAGAAAGTGGGAGGAAAATGGTGATAAGAATCACCAATACAACAACAACAGCAATTACAACAATAATCGCAACAATTATCACAACAATCGCAACATCAATCGCAACTACAACAAACGGCCCAACAACAACAACAACAACAACAACAACAACAACAACAACAATCATCCCAACAACAATAATAACCGCAACAACAACAACAATCAGAAGCAGCTATGCCAAAGGTGTGAAAAGTATCACTCGGGGTTCTGCACCAAATTTTGCAACAAGTGTAAAAGAAATAGTCATAGCGCGGCGAAGTGTGAGGTCTACGGACCAGGGGTTAATAGAACGAAAGGAACAAATGGTGTCGGAACGAGTAATGGCGGAGCATGTAGTGTCGGAGCAAGTTATGCCAATGTAGTTTGTTATAAATATGGAAAACCGGGCCACATTATTAGAAATTGCCCAAACCAGGAGAACACGAATGGATAAGGCCGCGGAAGAGTTTTCAATATTAATGCGGCAGAGGCACAGGAAGACCTGGAGCTTGTTACAGGTACGTTTCTTATTGACAATAAATCTGCTTACGTTTTATTTGATTCGGGTGCGGATAGAAGCTATATGAGTAGAGATTTTTGTGCTAAATTAAATTGTCCATTGACGCCTTTGGATAGTAAATTTTTACTCGAATTAGCAAATGGTAAATTAATTTCAGCAGATAATATATGTCGGAATCGAGAAATTAAACTGGTTAGCGAAACATTTAAGATTGATTTGATACCAGTAGAGTTAGGGAGTTTTGATGTGATAATCGGTATGGACTGGTTGAAAGAAGTGAAAGCAGAGATCGTTTGTTACAAAAATGCAATTCGCATTATACGAGAAAAAGGAAAACCCTTAATGGTGTACGGAGAAAAGGGCAACAAGAAGCTACATCTTATTAGTAATTTGAAGGCACAAAAACTAATAAGAAAAGGTTGCTATGCTGTTCTAGCACACGTCGAGAAAGTACAAACTGAAGAAAAGAGCATCAATGATGTTCCCGTCACAAAAGAATTTCCCGATGTATTTCCGAAAGAATTACTGGGATTATCCCCACATCGATCCGTTGAATTTCAAATAGATCTTGTACCAGGAGCTACACCAATAGCTCGTGCTCCTTACAGACTCACACCCAGCGAGATGAAATAACTGCAAAGCCAATTACAAGAACTTTTAGAGCGTGGTTTCATTTGACCAAGCACATCATCGTGGGGAGCTCCTATTTTGTTTGTCAAGAAGAAAGATGGTACATTCAGGTTGTGTATCGACTACCGAGAGTTGAACAAACTTACCATCAAGAACCGCTACCCACTACCGAGAATCGACGACTTATTTGATCAACTACAAGGCTCGTCTGTTTATTTAAAGATTGACTTACGTTCCGGGTATCATCAAATGCGGGTGAAAGAAGATGATATTCCAAAGACTGCTTTCAGAACACGTTATGGTCATTACGAGTTTATGGTCATGCCGTTTGGTTTAACTAATGCACCAGCTGTGTTCATGGACTTTATGAACCGAGTGTGTGGACCATACCTTGACAAGTTTGTCATTGTTTTCATTGATGACATACTTATTTACTCAAAGAATGACCAAGAACACGGTGAACATTTGAGAAAGGTGTTAGAAGTATTGAGGAAGGAAGAATTGTACGCTAAATTTTCAAAGTATGCATTTTGGTTGGAAGAAGTTCAATTCCTCAGTCACATAGTGAACAAAAAAGGTATTAAGGTGGATCCGGCAAAGATAGAAACTGTTGAAAAGTGGGAAACCCCAAAAACTCCGAAACACATACGCCAGTTTTTAGGACTAGCTGGTTACTACAGAAGGTTCATCCAAGACTTTTCCAGAATAGCAAAACCCTTGACTGCATTAACGCATAACGGGAAGAAATTTGAATGGAAGGATGAACAAGAGAAAGCGTTTCAGTTATTGAAGAAAAAGCTAACTACGGCACCTATATTGTCATTGCCTGAAGGGAATGATGATTTTGTGATTTATTGTGACGCATCAAAGCAAGGTCTCGGTTGTGTATTAATGCAACGAACGAAGGTGATTGCTTATGCGTCTAGACAATTGAAGATTCACGAGCAAAATTATATGACACATGATTTGGAATTAGGTGCGGTTGTTTTTGCATTAAAGACTTGGAGGCACTACTTATATGGGGTCAAAAGTATTATATATACCGACCACAAAAGTCTTCAGCACATATTTAATCAGAAACAACTGAATATGAGGCAGCGTAGGTGGATTGAATTGTTGAATGATTACGACTTTGAGATTCGTTACCACCCTGGGAAGGCAAATGTGGTAGCCGACGCCTTGAGCAGAAAGGACAGAGAACCCATTCGAGTAAAATCTATGAATATAATGATTCACAATAACCTTACTACTTAAATAAAGGAGGCGCAACAAGGAGTTTTAAAAGAGGGAAATTTAAAGGATGAAATACCCAAAGGATCGGAGAAGCATCTTAATATTCGGGAAGACGGAACCCGGTATAGGGCTGAAAGAATTTGGGTACCAAAATTTGGAGATATGAGAGAAATGGTACTTAGAGAAGTTCATAAAACCAGATACTCAATACATCCTGAAACGGGGAAGATGTACAAGGATCTTAAGAAACATTTTTGGTGGCCGGGTATGAAAGCCGATGTTGCTAAATACGTAGGAGAATGTTTGACGTGTTCTAAGGTCAAAGCTGAGCATCAGAAACTATCAGGTCTACTTCAACAACCCGAAATCCCGGAATGGAAATGGGAAAACATTACCATGGATTTCATCACTAAATTGCCAAGGACTGCAAGTGGTTTTGATACTATTTGGGTAATAGTTGATCGTCTCACCAAATCAGCACACTTCCTTGAAGGTATTTCATATGCCCGAGAGACATATTAAATTAATGTGGCTGATATGCTTTGATCCAAGTCGGGTCATACCCAATAACAAGCTTGCCAACACCTTATTCGTATTTGATCTTAACGATTGGATCATTGATTAAATACGCGACACTTGAATTTTAAAGAAAATGGCTTTCTAAAATTCTTACTTGATGTATATATATATAAATTATGGAATAATTTATATGATATGGATTTAATTATTTATAGGTAAATAATAAATCAATTATGTTACATTTTATAAAATAGGTTTTATAAATGATGTAAACATAATAAATAAAATGTAAGTTTATAAAATGTATTTTATAAAATTCAATTTTATAAAATCAAATTTTATAAAAACCATTTTATTTAAATGTATGTAGTGGCATGGGGACTCTAGTACACATGCTTAGATTCTTTTCTTGGTCAATTACAATTCCCATTCTCCATAAGCATGGTCTAGAGACTTGTAGTAAAAACACACATGCATAAACACATCAAGTGAAGAAGTAAAAAAGGGCTGAAAATTCAGCTACTGCAGCTGTCAAAAACGTGGGTTTTGGACTCAAAACCAAGTCCTAAATTTGTTCTTGCAAGCTTAATTCAAGTGTCATTCAATTCCTAACAAAAGATTAAGGGTGGTGTTGGAGTACAAGAGCTTAGGGTTCTATACACTTGAAGGTTCAAGTTAGGAGCTCATTTCATCATCTTCTTCTTCAAACTTTCTGCTCATTTTGAAGAACCCTCAAACTTGTTTTGAGGAGGTATAAACACTATCCTTTCTTGTTAATTAGTAAGTATTATTTCACAACTTGATCCATGGGATTTAGCTTTAAATTGGTTAAAGTTTAACAAGTAAAACTTGATAATTACACGCTTCCGTTTATAATGATTCTTAAAAGGTTTTAAGATATATCAAACTTGTTAAATCCCAACAATGGTATCTAGAGCCGAAGTTGTTGAAATGTGCTTCGAATTGTTGTTTTAAAACCCATCAACTTTGCATTCTAAGTACATGCATGAAAGAAGAATGCAAAAATTGTTGGATTTGGGTGGGTTTATGTTTAATGCCGAATTGGTTAGGGTCCAAAAGTGGGTTTGGGCTCTTCCATTTGGTTCATATTTGGTTGCATGTTGAAGTTCACAATCTATGCCTTGACCTTGTGTTGATTGCATGCTATATTTGGTTGATTTGTTATATTCATTTGGTTTGTAATAATAATTATTCAATGGCATGTAATAATTGTTCAATTGGTTTGTAATAATTATTTCATTTGGTTATGTAATTCATTTTATATTTGGTATGTAAAATAGAATAGGTTGTAATTTCATTTTCTAGATAAAATGTATTAGGATACATATTTTGTAAAAATGAAGATACAAGATGATGAAGACTTGAAGAACACAAGGTGCATATGGATGCAAGATTAAGTGGGAGATTTGAAATCTCCTACTTTGTATGATTAACCCTTACCCGGTGACATTTGTTTTCGGCTAAACAAATGTCCACCAAAATGGCTAGATTGTGAACACACTTATTTTGCATGTGCGGTTGTTTGTATGATTATTGTTTTGTATGTTTGGTTGATACAATTAATCACAAGATAACAACAAACAAAACGACAATTTAATTGGTTAAATTAGACGTACTAAGTGAAGGTATTTCATATGCCCGAGAGACATATTAAATTAATGTGGCTAATGTGTTATGATCCAAGTCGGGTCATACCCAATAACAAGCTTATCGACACCTTATATGTATTTAATCTTAACGAATGGATTGTTAAATAAATACGCGACACTTGAACTTTAGAAAATCGGTTTTCTAAAGAAATTTCACTTGAGATAAATTATTTGTATAATTTATATATAATTGTTTATAGGTTTAAATGATTATGTTGTGTTATATTTTATAAAAGGTTTTATAAAAAATGTATAAGTAACAAATCAATACATAAGTTTATAAAAATTTATAAACTTTTATGAACTTACATGTATATATATAAAATATATATATATGTGTAGTGGGCTGATTTGGGACTCCAAGAGAAGACCACACATGCTCACTTTTGTTACTTCCTATATACACAAGTTCTTAAGTGCATGCTACACACAACAACCAAGTAATTTGACCAAGGATTCCACTTAAAAGTTCAAGAAAACTCTCTTAACTTTTCAGCTACTATTCTGGCCGAAATTTGTGAGCTGTTTTGAGGAGGTTTCTTGCTTGGTTTCTAGCTTAATAAGTGTCTTAAAATCCTAACTAATTCAAGGAAAGTGTTGGTGATTCAAAGCTTGGGGTATACTACACTTGAGGCTTCAAGTTAGAAGCTTTTAAGTCATCAATTTCATCAAACATTTCAGCTCAAATTCTGCTGCTGCTGTTCGGTTTTCTCAAGGGCAGAAAAGAGGGTTTTCAAGCTAGGTTTCAAGGTGTACAAGGTTTATAACAAAGCAAGGGTGTTTTGGTGCTTTGCTTCTTCATTTCCTTCATCATCATCCAAGCATTTTGCAGCCCTTAAACTTGTTTTAAGGAGGTATAAACATCTTAACTATCTACTTAGTTTGTAAGCATATTTGTTCACAACTTGATCCATGGGGTTTAACTTTAAAATGGTTTAAAGATATACAAGTTCTAAAATGTAACTAACATGCTTCCGCTTTAATAAAATTCTTAAAAGGTTTTAAGTATTATCAAACTTGTTAAATCCCAACAATGGTATCTAGAGCCGAAGTTGTTGAAATATGCTTCGAATTATTGTTTTAAACCCACTATATTTGCATTCTAAGTACATGCATGAAAGAAGAATGCAAAAATTGTTGGTTTTGGGTGGGTACTTCATTATGGCCGAATTTATTAGGGTTCAAAATTGGGTTTTGAGCTCTATTATTTGGTCATATTTTGTTGCATGTTAAAGTTCACAATCCTAGCCTTGACCTTGTGTTGATTGCATGCTATATTTGGTTGATTTGTTATATTCATTTGGTATGTAATATTATTCATTCAATTGGCATGTAATAATTATTATTTTGGCTATGTAATTTGTTTTACATTTGGTATGTAAAATAGAATAGGTTGTATTTCATTTTCTAGATAAAAATGTATTAGGATACATATTTTGTAAAAATGAAGAACAAGATCATGAAGACTTCAAGAACACAAGGAGCATATGGATGCAAGGTTAAGTGGGAGATTGTAATCTCCTACTTTGTATGATTAACCCTTACCCGGTGACATTTGTTTTCGGCTAAACAAATGTCCACCAAAATGGCTAGATTGTGAACATACTTATTTTGCATGTGTGGTTGTTTGTATGATTATTGTTTTGTATGTTTGGTTGATACAATTAATCACAAGATAACAACTAACAAAACGACATTTTAATTGGTTAAATTAGACGTGCTAAGTACATGCAAAACGGCAATTTAAATGGTTAAATTTAAAAGGCAACCGAGAACCTTAATAAATGGTTATTAAGAACATGATAAGGATCATACATATAAAATGGTTTATATCAAGTAATTGGCTTAATTACAAAACATGAAAATGGATTTTCAAATAAACCATACACTAAATGCATGTTGGTGTATGGTGCAAAAGTTTTCCTAAACTAGAAATAACGAAAACTCAAAATCCCTTTAACAAACAAGCTTAACAAGTTTAACGCCATCCTTTTGTGAAAACACTTAGACATATTAAGAAACTCTTGACGGGATAAAGGTCACCTAACCGTCATGAGCGGACTAATATCAATAAGGTAAATTTCGCACACTTGTGGGATAAAGGTCACCTAACCACTTGTATGTTGAATTTACATGTTTACACAAGTGGGACGACTTGATTTGGGAATCATGAACTTAGGGCCACCGAAGCATGAGGAACAAATAGGCGTTGATGGGATATATATGCCATGCAAAAGGATTGCATGACCCCATAACTTAGAAGTTGCAAAAGGATTGCAATTGTCATATAATGACTACCTAGCTAAATCAAATAACGGGATAAAGGTCACCTAACCGAAATTTGATTTACCGTTGGATTCTAATATTTAATAAGTCAATTAAAATTTTAAAAGGGTATTGAATGTTACATTAAAATCGATACTTAAACGAACTTTGTTAATTTTATAGATGGCCGCCAATAACAACAACATTCCAAACGCACCACTTAACCTGAACCACCTATCATTAAGGTCTCTCTTAGAGAAAGACAAACTCAACCATACAAACTTTATGGATTGGTTCCGCAATCTTCGGATTGTCCTCAAACAAGAGGATAAAATGTATGTGCTTGAGGACCCCATTCCCGATCAACCGGATGAGAATGATGTGGAGGCAATGGCCTCTTACGATAAGTATTGCCACGACTCCCTTCAAGTCTCATGCTTAATGCTTGGGACTATGATACCCGAACTCCAAAAGGATTTCGAGCATCATAGTGCATACGACATGATAACGCAATTGAAGGAGATGTTCCTCCAACAAGCGCGTGTCGAACGCTTCGAAACGGTTCGGGCGCTACATGCTTGTCGTATGGACGATTCCCAATCGGTTTCATCTTATGTACTTAAGATGAAAAGCCTTGTCGATCGTGCTAACCGTCTTAACCTAAACATATCTAATGAGTTAGCCACCGATCTTATCCTTAACTCCCTATCAAAAAGGTTTGATCAATTTGTAATTAATTACAATATGAATGGGATGGATAAGAGCATAGGTGAGCTTCACGGTATGCTTAGAACAGCGGAAACTAGCATGGGTAAAAGGGCTTTACCCGTGTTAGCAATCGATCAAGGTGGATCCAAAGGTAACACCTCTAAGCCAAAGGTGGCTAAGAGGAAAGGACCCGCCCATCAAGGCAAAGGGAAGGGGAAGATGGTTACCCCAACCAAGAACAAGGCTAAGAAGCAAAAGGTAGCCGAGAAGGCAAACCCCAAGGAAGACCCATGTTTCGGTTGCGGTGAAATGGGTCATTGGAAACGAAACTGTCCAGTCTATCTTAAGGAGTTAAAGGACAAGAGGGATGCAGGGCAAACCTCAGGTAATATATATATGGTATATATAGAGCTTAGTATTACTTCTTCTAATACATGGGTATTAGACACTGGATGTGGAACTCACATTTGCAATTCATTGCAGGGGTTCAAAAGAAGTAGCAAGCAAACGGGAACATCAAGTCTCTACATGGGTAATGGGGCCAAAGTGCAAGTGAAGGCTCAAGGAGACTTTGTGTTAAAGCTTCCAAGTGGTTTGGAACTTATTTTGAAAGATGTTTTGTATGCACCCGATTTATGTCGAAACATTATTTCCATTTCCCGTTTGAAACAATGTGGTTTTTATCTTAATTTTGTTAATGATGATATCCATATTTATTTAGATAATGTATTCTATTTCAAGGCTTCACCTTCAAATGGAATTTATGAATTGGTTCATGATGACACATCATCTAGTAGCTCAATGTACCATACAAGCACCAAGAAACTCAAAAGGGATTTGAGTGATTCCTATTTATGGCATTGTCGCCTTGGTCACATAAACAAGAACCGAATGCATACACTTCAAAAGGATGGACTTTTGAAATCAAATGAAATGGATTCGTTTGATGTATGTGAATCTTGTTTACAAGGCAAGATGACTAAAGCACCTTTCAAAGGGACTTATGAAAGGGCTAAAGATTTATTGGGATTAATACATTCGGATGTATGTGGACCCTTTAAGCCCATGACTAGGAATGGTGAAAGATATTTCGTTACTTTCATTGATGACTTCAGTCGTTTCGGATATGTCTACTTATTAAGACACAAGGATGAAACTTTTGAAGCATTCAAAGAATATCAAAACGAAGTACAAAATCAACTCAACAAGACAATTAAGGTACTTCATACCGATAGAGGAGGTGAATACCTAAGCGATGCTTTCCAAGATCATCTTAGGAGTTGTGGGATTATCTCACAACTTACTCCACCCGGAACACCCCAACTTAATGGAGTTTCCGAAAGGAGGAACCGAACCCTAATGGATATGGTTCGATCTATGATGGCAAGAAGCTCGTTGCCTCTATCATTTTGGGGTTATTGTCTAAGCTCCGCGGCTCGTATTTTAAATATGGCCCCAACCAAGAAAGTGGAACGAACTCCTCACGAGATGTGGTTTGGCAAACCTCCATCTCTATCATACTTAAAGGTATGGGGATGTGAAGCTTATCCTAAGCGTTACGTCCCTAATAAGTTGAATGCTCGATCCACGAAGTGTATCTTCATAGGATATCCCAAGGATGATATGGGATACTATTTCTATGATCCATCCGAGCAGAATGTATTTGTTGCTCGGAAGGCGGAATTCCTTGAAACTAAGTTCCTAATGGAAGGAAATAGTGAAAGGAAGATAGATCTTGAAGAGGTTCAAGATCAAGTAGATGATACACAATTGGTTAACACTAGCACTCAACATGAAAATGTTGATAGTGATCAAATGGATGATCAAAATACACAAGACATTCGTAGATCTGGTAGGATTAGCAATCCTCCTGAGAGATATGGGTTTCTCATAGATGGTTGCCATACGGTTGATTTGGATGAACCAACAAACTACCAAGATGCTTTATCAAGGATTGATAAAGATAAATGGCAGGATGCCATGGACGCCGAGATGCAATCCATGTATGAAAACCAAGTGTGGGAACTTGTTGAGCAACCTCCTAGCTCTAAGCTAGTTGATTGCAAATGGCTTTTCAAGAAGAAAACCGACATACATGGAAACTTGGATACATATAAAGCTAGACTTGTAGCAAAAGGTTTCACTCAAACTCAAGGGGTTGATTATGATGAAACTTTCTCGCCAGTGGCAATGCTAAAGTCTATTAGGATATTATTTGCCATTGCTGCTCACTACGACTATGAAATATGGCAAATGGATGTCAAAACCGCTTTCCTAAATGGATATCTTATGGAAGATGTCTATATGGTCCAACCTGAAGGTTTTGTTGATCCAAAATATCCTAAAAGGGTATGCAAGTTAAAGAAATCAATCTACGGATTGAAACAAGCATCTAGAATGTGGAATCATCGTTTTAATGAGGAAGTCGAGAAATTTGGCTTCATTAAAAATGGTGATGAAGCTTGTGTATATAAGAAAGCTAGTGGGAGCACTATCATATTCCTTGTACTATATGTGGATGATATATTATTATTTGGGAATGATATTACCACAATGCAAGGAGTCAAAACTTGGCTAAAGAGTTGCTTCTCCATTAAGGATCTTGGAGATGCACAATATATATTGGGGATAGGGATCTATAGGAATAGATCCAAGAGATTGACAGGTTTAAGTCAAAGTACATACATTGATAAAATCTTGAAAAGGTTCAAGATGGAAAACTCTAAGAAAGGTTTGGTACATATTCAAAGAGGAACCAGTCTCAGTTCATCTCAGTGTCCCACCACGAAAGATGAACAAGAGAAAATGAAGAAAGTCCCATACGCATCTGCTATTGGGTCTATCATGTATGCAATGATATGTACTAGACCGGATGTGTCATGCGCTCTAAGCTTGACAAGTAGATACCAGAACAACCCAGGAAACAGTCATTGGATTGCTGTTAAAAGTATATTGAAATACCTTAGAAGGACTAAGGATATGTTTCTAATATACGGGTCTGGTGAGGAGGAACTCGCTGTAAAAGGTTACGTGGACGCGAGTTTCCAAACTGATCGAGATGACTCTCGATCACAATCCGGTTATGTCTTCATGTTAAATGGTGGTGCAGTCTCTTGGAAGAGCTCAAAACAGGATGTTGTTGCGTTATCCACTACAGAGTCGGAGTACATTGCCGCCTCATTGGCAGCACAGGAAGCTGCATGGATAAAGAAATTCATCGACGACTTAGGAGTGGTCCCTTCCATTCAGGACCCTCTTGAGATCTTTTGTGACAACGAGGGTGCGATTGCCCAAATCAAGGAACCTCGTGCTCACCAAAAGACCCGTCACATTGAGCGGAGATTCAACTACATAAGGGATGAAGTTGAAAAAGGAAAGATATGTATTCGCAAGATTCACACAGATCTTAATATAGCGGATCCACTCACGAAGCTCTTACATGGAGCAAAACATGAAGGGCATGTTAGTGCATTAGGGCTTCGATATTCTAGTGATTGGTTATGATCTGTTTTAAGTATTGTACCGGAACGAAATTATTCAAACTCATTAATATAACTATGGTGTTAATTTATTTGAGTTATGTTCCTATTTTGCATATTTCATCCATGAATAAGCAATTATTCTAAATTTCCGTAGTCGATCACATTTGTGGGAACAAGTGTGAGGTTTAGACTATTATGAACTCGGATTGGTATACTTTCATAGGTTGAATGTGGGGCAAGGTTGCAACCAAGGTTCATAGATATTTGTGGGAAACAAATATTGGAAGACCCGCTCTCAAGAATTACTGTATAGAGCCTTTGTGGTTGATCACATGTAATCTTGAGTAAAGGCGAATATCATTGTATCCTCTGACCTGAGATACATATTGGGTTCGGATATTCACCGAGTATTATGCCTTGATTCTTTCCTTCGCTATTCTGAAATATGGTAGTACATAAGGAAGAGCTCAGGTATAATGCAAAGTATGTATCTAGGACGTATGTAGTCAAGATGGAATTTGTCCCTCTTATTCGTTGAGAGTCAGATGTCTAAGGCCTGATAAAGTTAAATCTATAAGAGAGTGGTCACTCTGTATCTCTTGGATTTGACATGACATCTAGGATGAAAGGATATAATGAAAGATTCACCTATTCATATTCGAGATGGGAACTCGAAAAGGATGATGTTATTGAATGGCACAAAGTCATAACATATTGGGGGTGATGGACGGTCGTTAGGTGGTATCCGTCACTTGCATTAATTTCTTACGTTTCTCGTGCAAGTGGGAGATTGAAGGTATTTCATATGCCCGAGAGACATATTAAATTAATGTGGCTAATGTGTTATGATCCAAGTCGGGTCATACCCAATAACAAGCTTATCGACACCTTATATGTATTTAATCTTAACGAATGGATTGTTAAATAAATACGCGACACTTGAACTTTAGAAAATCGGTTTTCTAAAGAAATTTCACTTGAGATAAATTATTTGTATAATTTATATATAATTGTTTATAGGTTTAAATGATTATGTTGTGTTATATTTTATAAAAGGTTTTATAAAAAATGTATAAGTAACAAATCAATACATAAGTTTATAAAAATTTATAAACTTTCATGAACTTACATGTATATATATAAAATATATATATATGTGTAGTGGGCTGATTTGGGACTCCAAGAGAAGACCACACATGCTCACTTTTGTTACTTCCTATATACACAAGTTCTTAAGTGCATGCTACACACAACAACCAAGTAATTTGACCAAGGATTCCACTTAAAAGTTCAAGAAAACTCTCTTAACTTTTCAGCTACTATTCTGGCCGAAATTTGTGAGCTGTTTTGAGGAGGTTTCTTGCTTGGTTTCTAGCTTAATAAGTGTCTTAAAATCCTAACTAATTCAAGGAAAGTGTTGGTGATTCAAAGCTTGGGGTATACTACACTTGAGGCTTCAAGTTAGAAGCTTTTAAGTCATCAATTTCATCAAACATTTCAGCTCAAATTCTGCTGCTGCTGTTCGGTTTTCTCAAGGGCAGAAAAGAGGGTTTTCAAGCTAGGTTTCAAGGTGTACAAGGTTTATAACAAAGCAAGGGTGTTTTGGTTCTTTGCTTCTTCATTTCCTTCATCATCATCCAAGCATTTTGCAGCCCTTAAACTTGTTTTAAGGAGGTATAAACATCTTAACTATCTACTTAGTTTGTAAGCATATTTGTTCACAACTTGATCCATGGGGTTTAATTTTAAAATGGTTTAAAGATATACAAGTTCTAAAATGTAACTAACATGCTTCCGCTTTAATAAAATTCTTAAAAGGTTTTAAGTATTATCAAACTTGTTAAATCCCAACACTAAGTACATGCAAAATGGTTATTTAAATGGTTGAATTAAAATTGCAACCAAAAACCTTAATAAATGGTTATTAAGAACAAGAAAAGGATAACGTATATAAAATGGTTTATATCAAGTAATTGGCTCAATTACAAGACATGAAATTGGTTTTTCATAAGTACCATACACTAAATGCATGTTGGTGTATGGCATAAAAGTTTTTCTCAAACTAGAATTAACGAAAACTTAAAATCCCTTTTACAAACAAGGTAAACAAGTTTAATGCCATCCTATTGTGTGACACTTAAAAGTATTAGGGAACTCATGATGGGATAAAGGTCACCTAACCGTTATGAGCAAACTAATATGATTAAGGTAAATTTCGCATGTTTGTGGGATAAAGGTCACCTAACCACTTGTATGTTAAATTTACAAGTCTATACAAATAGGACGACTTGATTTGGGAATCATGAACTTAGGGTCACCGAAGCATGATGAACAAATAGGCGTTGATGGGATAATATGCCATGCAAAAGGATTGCATGATCCCATAACTTAGAAGTTGCAAAAGGATTGCAATTGTCATATAATGACTACCTAGCTAAATCAAATAACGGGATAAAGGTTACCTAACCGAAATTTGGTTTACCGTTGGATTCTAAAATTTAATAAATATCAATCAAATTAAAAGGGTATTGTTTATTAAATCTAAAATCGATACTTAAAATGAACTTTGTTGAATTTTGTAGATGGCCGCTAATAACAACAACAACATGCAAAACGCAACACTTAACATGAACAACCTATCATTACGGTCTCTCCTCGAGAAAGACAAACTTAACCATACCAACTTTATGGATTGGTTCCGCAATCTTCGGATTGTCCTCAAACAAGAGGATAAAGCGTATGTACTTGAGGACCCCATTCCCGATCAACCGGATGAGAATGATGTGGAAGCAATGGCCTCTTATGATAAGTATTGCCACGACTCCCTTCAAGTCTCATGCTTAATGCTTGGGACTATGATACCCGAACTCCAAAAGGATTTCGAGCATCATAGTGCATACGACATGATAACGCAATTGAAGGAGATGTTCCTCCAACAAGCGCGTGTCGAGCGTTTCGAAACGGTTCGGGCGCTACATGCTTGTCGTATGGACGATACCCAATCGGTTTCATCTTATGTACTTAAAATGAAAAGCCTTATTGATCGCGCAAACCGTCTTAATCTCAACATATCTAATGAGTTAGCCACCGATCTTATCCTTAACTCCCTATCAAAAAGGTTTGATCAATTTGTAATTAATTACAATATGAATGGGATGGATAAGAGCATAGGTGAGCTTCACGGTATGCTTAGAACGGCGGAAACTAGCATGGATAAAAGGGCTTTACCCGTGTTAGCAATCAATCAAGGTGGGTCAAAAGGTAACACCTCTAAGCCAAAGGTGGCCAAGAGAAAAGGACCCGCCCTTCAAGGCAAAGGGAAAGGGAAGATGGTTACCCCAACCATCAACAAGGCTAAGAAGCAAAAGGTAGCCGAGAAGGCAAACCCCAAAGAAGACCCATGTTTCGGTTGCGGTGAGATGGGTCATTGGAAACGAAACTGTCCGGTCTATCTTAAGGAGTTGAAGGACAAGAGGGATGCAGGGCAAACCTCAGGTAATATGTATATGGTATATATAGAGCTTAGTATTACTTCTTCTAATACATGGGTATTAGACACGGGATGTGGAACTCATATTTGCAATTCTTTGCAGGGGTTCAAAAGAAGTGATCATAAGGCGGGAACATCAAGTCTCTATATGGGCATTGGTGCAAAGGTGCATGTTAAAGCTCAAGGAGATTTTATTTTGAAGCTTCCAAGCGGATTGGAACTTATTTTAGAAAATGTTTTGTATGCTCCGGATTTGTGTAGAAACATTATTTCTATTTCTCGCTTAAAACAATGTGGTTACGTTGTTAATTTTATTGATGATGATATTCATGTTTCTAAAGATAATGTATTCTATTTCAAGGCTTCGCCTTCAAATGGAATTTATGAATTGGTTCATGATGACACATCATCGAGCTCTATATACCATACTAGCACCAAGAAACTCAAAAGGGATTTGAGTGATTCCTACTTATGGCATTGTCGCCTTGGTCACATAAACAAGAACCGAATGCATACACTTCAAAAGAATGGACTCTTGAAATCAAATGAGATGGACTCGTTTGATGTGTGTGAATCTTGTTTACAAGGCAAAATGACTAAAGCACCTTTCAAAGGGACCTATGAAAGGGCTAAGGACTTATTGGGATTAATACATTCGGATGTATGTGGACCCTTTAAGCCCATAGCTAGGAATGGTGAAAGATACTTCGTTACTTTCATTGATGACTTCAGTCGTTTTGGATATGTCTACTTGTTAAGACATAAGGACGAAACTTTTGAAGCATTCAAAGAATATCAAAGCGAAGTACAAAATCAACTCAATAAGACAATCAAGGTACTTCGTACCGATAGAGGAGGTGAATACCTAAGCGATGCTTTCCAAGATCATCTTAGGAGTTGTGGGATTATCTCACAACTTACTCCACCTGGAACACCCCAACTTAATGGAGTTTCCAAAAGGAGGAACCGAACCCTAATGGATATGGTTCGATCTATGATGGCTAGAAGCACGTTACCTCTATCATTTTGGGGTTATTGTCTATGCTCCGCGGCTCGTATTTTAAATATGGCCCCAACATAGAAAGTGGAACGAACTCCTCATGAGATGTGGTTTGGAAAACCTCCATCTCTATCATACTTAAAGGTATGGGGATGTGAAGCTTATCCTAAGCGTTACGTCCCTAATAAGTTGAATGCTCGATCCACGAAGTGTATCTTCATAGGATATCCCAAGGATGATATGGGATATCATTTCTATGATCCATCCGAGCAAAATGTATTTGTTGCTCGAAAGGCTGAATTCCTTGAAACTAAGTTCCTAATGGAAGGAAATAGTGAAAGGAAGATAGATCTTGAAGAGGTTCAAGATCAAGTAGATGATACACAATTGGTTGACACTAGCACTCAACATGAAAATGTTGAGAGTGATCAAATGGATGATCAAAATACACAAGACGTTCGCAGATCTGGTAGAATTAGTAATCCTCCTGAGAGATATGGGTTTCTCATGGATGGTTGCTATGTGGTTGATTTGGATGAACCAATAAACTACCAAGATGCTTTATCAAGGATTGATAAGGATAAATGGCAGGAAGCCATGAACGCTGAGATGCAATCCATGTATGACAACCAAGTTTGGGAACTTGTTGAACAACCTACTGGCTCAAGGCTAGTTGATTGTAAATGGCTTTTCAAGATGAAAACCGACATACATGGAAACTTGGATACATATAAAGCTAGACTTGTAGCAAAAGGTTTCACTCAAACTCAAGGGGTTGACTATGATGAAACTTTTTCGCCTGTGGCAATGCTAAAGTCTATTAGGATATTACTTGCCATTGCTGCTCATTATGATTATGAAATATGGCAAATGGATGTCAAGACCGCTTTCCTAAACGGACATCTTGAGGAAGATGTCTACATGGTTCAGCCTGAAGGTTTTGCTGATCCGAAATATCCTAAGAAGGTATGCAAGTTAAAGGAGTCAATCTACGGATTGAAACAAGCATCTAGAATGTGGAATCATCGTTTTAATGAGGAGGCCAAGAAATTTGGCTTCATTAAAAATGGTGATGAAGCTTGTGTATACAAGAAAGCTAGTGGGAGCACTATCATGTTCCTTGTATTATATGTGGATGATATATTACTATTTGGAAATGATGTTCCGGCAATGCAAGGAGTTAAAACTTGGTTAAGTAAATGCTTCTCCATTAAGGATCTTGGAGAAGCACAATACGTTTTGGGGATTGGGATCTACAGGGATAGATCCAAGAAGCTGATAGGTTTGAATCAAAGTGCATACATTGAAAAGATCTTGAAAAGGTTCAAGATGGAGAACTCTAAGAAAGGTTTGGTACCTATTCAAAAGGGAACACTTCTCAGTTCATCTCAGTGCCCCACCACGAAAGATGATCAGGAGAGGTTGAAGAAAGTCCCATATGCGTCTGCTATTGGGTCAATCATGTATGCAATGATATACACTAGACCGGATGTGTCATGCGCTCTTAGCCTGACAAGTAGATACCAGAATAACCCAGGAAACAGTCATTGGATTGCTGTCAAAAGTATATTGAAATACCTTAGGAGGACTAAGGATATGTTTCTTATATACGGGTCTGGTGAGGAGGAACTCGCTGTAAAAGGTTACGTAGATGCAAGTTTCCAAACCGATCGAGATGATTCTCGATCACAATCCGGTTATGTCTTCACGTTAAATGGA
The DNA here is from genome assembly GCF_046630445.1 of Rutidosis leptorrhynchoides. Lineage (NCBI taxonomy): Eukaryota > Viridiplantae > Streptophyta > Magnoliopsida > Asterales > Asteraceae > Rutidosis > Rutidosis leptorrhynchoides. The sequence continues at coordinate 318,859,758 of NC_092335.1, read as the reverse complement.
GGTGCGGTCTCTTGGAAGAGTTCAAAACAGGATGTTATTGCTTTATCCACTACTGAGTTGGAGTACATCGCCGCATCATTGGCAGCTCAGGAAGCTGCATGGATGAAGAAATTCATCGACGACTTAGGAGTAGTCCCTTCCATTCAGGACCCTCTTGAGATCTTTTGTGATAACGAGGGTGCGATTGCTCAAATCAAAGAACCTCGTGCTCACCAAAAGACCCGTCACATTGAGCGGAGATTCAACTACATAAGGGATGAAGTTGAAAAGGGAAAGATATGTATTCGCAAAGTTCACACAGATCTTAATATAGCGGATCCTCTTACGAAGCTCTTACATGGATCAAAACATGCAGGACATGTTTGTGCATTAGGGCTTCGATATTCTAGTGATTGGTCATGATCTGTTTTAAGTATTGTAACGGAACGAAATTGTTCAAACTCATTAATATAATTATGGTATTAATTTATTTTGAGTTATGTTCCTATTTTGCATATTTTATCCATGAATAAGTAATTATTCTGAATTCCGTAGTCGATCACATTTGTGGGAGCAAATGTGAGGTTTAGACTATTATGAACTTGGATTGGTATACATTCACGGGATGAATGTGGGGCAAGGTTGCAACCAAGGTTCATAGATATTTGTAGGATACAAATATTGGAAGACCCGCTCTCAAGATTTACTAAATGGAGCCTTTGTGGTTGATCACATGTAATCTTGAGTAAAGGCGAATATCATTGTATCCTCTGACCTGAGATACGTATTGGGTTCGGATATTTACCAGGTATTATGCCTTGATTCTTTCCTTCGCTATTCTGAAATATGGTAGTTCATAAGGAAGAGCTCAGGTATAATGCAAGGTATGTATTTAGGACATATGTAGTCAAGATGGAATTTGTCCCTCTTATTCGTTGAGAGTCAGATGTTTAAGGCCTAATAAAGTTAAATCTAAAAGAGAGTGATCACTCTGTATCTCTTGGATTTAACATGACATCTAGGACGAAAGGATATAATGAAAGATTCACCTATTCATATTCGAGATGGGAACTCGAAAGGGATGATGTTGTTGAATGGCACAAAGTCATAACATATTGGGGGTGATGGACAGTCGTTAGGTGGTATCCATCACTTGCATTAATTTCTTATGTTTCTCGTGCAAGTGGGAGATTGAAGGTATTTCATATGCCCGAGAGACATATTAAATTAACGTGGCTGATATGCTTTGATCCAAGTCGGGTCATACCCAATAACAAGCTTGCCAACACCTTATTCGTATTTGATCTTAACGATTGGATCATTGGTTAAATACGCGACACTTGAATTTTAAAGAAAATGGCTTTCTAAAATTCTTACTTGATGTATATATATATAAATTATGGAATAATTTATATGATATGGATTTAATTATTTATAGGTAAATAATAAATCAATTATGTTACATTTTATAAAATAGGTTTTATAAATGATGTAAACATAATAAATAAAATGTAAGTTTATAAAATGTATTTTATAAAATTCAATTTTATAAAATCAAATTTTATAAAAACCATTTTATTTAAATGTATGTAGTGGCATGGGGACTCTAGTACACATGCTTAGATTCTTTTCTTGGTCAATTACAATTCCCATTCTCCATAAGCATGGTCTAGAGACTTGTAGTAAAAACACACATGCATAAACACATCAAGTGAAGAAGTAAAAAAGGGCTGAAAATTCAGCTACTGCAGCTGTCAAAAACGTGGGTTTTGGACTCAAAACCAAGTCCTAAATTTGTTCTTGCAAGCTTAATTCAAGTGTCATTCAATTCCTAACAAAATATTAAGGGTGGTGTTGGAGTACAAGAGCTTAGGGTTCTATACACTTGAAGGTTCAAGTTAGGAGCTCATTTCATCATCATCTTCTTCAAACTTTCTGCTCATTTTGAAGAACCCTCAAACTTGTTTTGAGGAGGTATAAACACTATCCTTTCTTGTTAATTAGTAAGTATTATTTCACAACTTGATCCATGGGATTTAGCTTTAAATTGGTTAAAGTTTAACAAGTAAAACTTGATAATTACACGCTTCCATTTATAATGATTCTTAAAAGGTTTTAAGATATATCAAACTTGTTAAATCCCAACATTCCTACCAATAAGAGAAGATGACAAGATGGAGAAGTTAGCACGACTGTATTTGAAGGAAGTCGTCTCCAGACATGGAATACCAATCTCTATTATCTCTGATAGGGATGGCAGATTTATTTCAAGATTCTGGCAGACATTACAGCAAGCATTAGGAACTCGTCTAGACATGAGTACTGCCTATCATCCACAAACTGATGGGCAGAGTGAAAGGATGATACAAATGCTTGAGGACATGCTACGAGCATGTGTTATTGATTTCAAAAACAGTTGGGATCGACATCTACCGTTAGCAGAATTTTCCTACAACAACAGCTACCATTCAAGCATTGAGATGGTGCCGTTTGAAGCACTTTATGGTAGAAAGTGCAGGTCTCCGATTTGTTGGAGTGAAGTGGGGGATAGACAGATTACGGGTCCGAAGATTATACAAGAAACTACCGAGAAGATCATCCAAATTCAACAACGGTTGAAAACCGCCCAAAGTCGACAAAAGAGCTATGCTGACATTAAAAGAAAAGATACAGAATTTGAAATTGGAGAGATGGTCATGCTTAAAGTTGCACCTTGGAAAGGCGTTGTTCGATTTGGTAAACGAGGGAAATTAAATCCAAGGTATATTGGACCATTCAAGATTATTGATTGTGTCGGACCTGTAGCTTACCGACTTGAGTTACCTCAACAACTCGCGGCTGTACATAACACTTTCCACGTCTCGAATTTGAAGAAATGTTTTGCTAAAGAAGATCTCACTATTCCGTTAGATGAAATCCAAATCAACGAAAAACTCCAATTCATCGAAGAACCCGTCGAAATAATGGATCGTGAGGTTAAAAGACTTAAGCAAAACAAGATACCAATTGTTAAGGTTCGATGGAATGCTCGTAGAGGACCCGAGTTCACCTGGGAGCGTGAAGATCAGATGAAGAAGAAATACCCGCATCTATTTCCAGAAGATTCGTCAACACCTTCAACAGCTTAAAATTTCGGGACGAAATTTATTTAACGGGTAGGTACTGTAGTGACCCGAACTTTTCCATGTTTATATATATTAATTGAGATTGATATTTACATGATTAAATGTTTCCAACATGTTAAGCAATCAAACTTGTTAAGACTTGATTAATTGAAATATGTTTCATATAGACAATTGACCACCCAAGTTGACCGGTGATTCACGAACGTTAAAACTTGTAAAAACTATATGATGACATATATATGGATATATATATATAGTTAACATGATACTATGATAAGTAAACATATCATTAAGTATATTAACAATGAACTACATATGTAAAAACAAGACTACTAACTTAATGATTTTTAAACGAGACATATATGTAACGATTATCGTTGTAAAGACATTTAATGTATATATATCATATTAAGAGATATTCATATATGATAATATCATGATAATATAATAATTTAAAATCTCATTTGATATTATAAACATTGGGTTAACAACATTTAACAAGATCGTTAACCTAAAGGTTTCAAAACAACACTTACATGTAACGACTAACGATGACTTAACGACTCAGTTAAAATGTATATACATGTAGTGTTTTAATATGTATTTATACACTTTTGAAAGACTTCAATACACTTATCAAAATATGTCTACTTAACAAAAATGCTTACAATTACATCCTCGTTCAGTTTCATCAACAATCTACTCGTATGCACCCGTATTCGTACTCGTACAATACACAGCTTTTAGATGTATGTACTATTGGTATATACACTCCAATGATCAGCTCTTAGCAGCCCATGTGAGTCACCTAACACATGTGGGAACCATCATTTGGCAACTAGAATGAAATATCTCATAAAATTACAAAAATATGAGTAATCATTCATGACTTATTTACATGAAAACAAAATTACATATCCTTTATATCTAATCCATACACCAACGACCAAAAACACCTACAAACACTTTCATTCTTCAATTTTCTTCATCTAATTGATCTCTCTCAAGTTCTATCTTCAAGTTCTAAGTGTTCTTCATAAATTCTACAAGTTCTAGTTACATAAAATCAAGAATACTTTCAAGTTTGCTAGCTCACTTCCAATCTTGTAAGGTGATCATCTAACCTCAAGAAATCTTTGTTTCTTACAGTAGGTTATCATTCTAATACAAGGTAATAATTATATTCAAACTTTGGTTCAATTTCTATAACTATAACAATCTTATTTCAAGTGATGATCTTACTTGAACTTGTTTTCGTGTCATGATTCTGCTTCAAGAACTTCGAGCCATCCAAGGATCCGTTGAAGCTTGATCCATTTTTCTCTTTTCCAGTAGGTTTATCCAAGGAACTTAAGGTAGTAATGATGTTCATAACATCAATCGATTCATACATATAAAGCTATCTTATTCGAAGGTTTAAACTTGTAATCACTAGAACATAGTTTAGTTAATTCTAAACTTGTTCGCAAACAAAAGTTAATCCTTCTAACTTGACTTTTAAAATCAACTAAACACATGTTCTATATCTATATGATATGCTAACTTAATGATTTAAAACCTGGAAACACGAAAAACACCGTAAAACCGGATTTACGCCGTCGTAGTAACACCGCGGGCTGTTTTGGGTTAGTTAATTAAAAACTATGATAAACTTTGATTTAAAAGTTGTTATTCTGAGAAAATGATTTTTATTATGAACATGAAACTATATCCAAAAATTATGGTTAAACTCAAAGTGGAAGTATGTTTTCTAAAATGGTCATCTAGACGTCGTTCTTTCGACTGAAATGACTACCTTTAAAAAAATGACTTGTAACTTATTTTTCCGACTATAAACCTATACTTTTTCTGTTTAGATTCATAAAATAGAGTTCAATATGAAACCATAGCAATTTGATTCACTCAAATCGGATTTAAAATGAAGAAGTTATGGGTAAAACAAGATTGGATAATTTTTCTCATTTTAGCTACGTGAAAATTGGTAACAAATCTATTCCAACCATAACTTAATCAACTTGTATTGTATATTATGTAATCTTGAGATACCATGGACACGTATACAATGTTTCGACCTATCATGTCGACACATCTATATATATTTCGGAACAACCATAGACACTCTATATGTGAATGTTGGAGTTAGCTATACAGGGTTGAGGTTGATTCCAAAATATATATAGTTTGAGTTGTGATCAATACTGAGATACGTATACACTGGGTCGTGGATTGATTCAAGATAATATTTATCGATTTATTTCTGTACATCTAACTGTGGACAACTAGTTGTAGGTTACTAACGAGGACAACTGACTTAATAAACTTAAAACATCAAAATATATTAAAAGTGTTGTAAATTTATTTTGAACATACTTTGATATATATGTATATATTGTTATAGGTTCGTGAATCAACCAGTGGCCAAGTCTTACTTCCCGACGAAGTAAAAATATGTGAAAGTGAGTTATAGTCCCACTTTTAAAATCTAATATTTTTGGGATGAGAATACATGCAGGTTTTATAAATGATTTACAAAATAGACACAAGTACATGAAACTACATTCTATGGTTGAATTATCGAAATCGAATATGCCCCTTTTTATTAAGTCTGGTAATCTAAGAATTAGGGAACATACACCCTAATTGACGCGAATCCTAAAGATAGATCTATTGGGCCTAACAAACCCCATCCAAAGTACCAGATGCTTTAGTACTTCGAAATTTATATCATATCCGAAGGGTGTCCCGGAATGATGGGGATATTCTTATATATGCATCTTGATAATGTCGGTTACCAGGTGTTCACCATATGAATGATTTTTATCTCTATGTATGGGTTGTGTATTGAAATATGAAATCTTGTGGTCTATTATTATGATTTGATATATATAGGTTAAACCTATAACTCACCAACATTTTTGTTGACGTTTTAAGCATGTTTATTCTCAGGTGATTATTAAGAGCTTCCGCTATCGCATACTTAAATAAGGACGAGATTTGGAGTCCATGCTTGTATGATATTGTGTAAAAACTGCATTCAAGAAACTTATTTTGTTGTAACATATTTGTATTGTAAACCAATATGTAATGGTCGTGTGTAAACAGGATATTTTAGATTATCATTATTTGATAATCTACGTAAAGCTTTTTAAACCTTTATTGATGAAATAAAGGTTATGGTTTGTTTTAAAATGAATGCAGTCTTTGAAAAACGTCTCATATAGAGGTCAAAACCTCGCAACGAAATCAATTAATATGGAACGTTTTTAATCAATAAGAACGGGACATTTCAGTTGTAGATAGCCTCCTTCCATTTGGCAGACTCGGGGCCTGTCATCGCTTCCTGATAGGTAATAGGTTCATCAGAATCTATATTTTCGTCATCACCCTCAAATATGTGTAAACTATATTTCTTTGGTGTTCGACGCACTCTATCAGATCTACGTATGGGTGGTGGCTGTAGGTCAGTTTCTCTTTCAATTGCAGGCTCGTCGACCTCTTGAGGAGAATCGGTTCCAATATCTGTTTCCATGTCGGTTGATTCTTGAATTTCTTCAAGGTCAATTTTGCTCCCACTGGTTCCTTTCGATATGAGATCCTTTTCAAGGAAGACTCCCCTTCGAGACACAAAGACTTTGTTCTCAGTAGGGTTGCAAAACAAATATCCAAAAGAATCAGTCAGGTAACCAACAAATAAACACTTTTCAGATCTGGGTTCAAGTTTATCTTGAGCTTCACGACGAACGTAAGCCTCACAACCCCAGATTCTTAGATATGATAGAGACACAGTTTTACCATGCCATATCTCATAAGGTGTTTTGGAAACTTTCTTGGTTGGGATGAGGTTAAGGATCCTTGCGGCAGTTTGTAGGGCGTAACCCCAAAAACTGATTGGAAGCATTGTGCGGCTCATCATGGATCGAACCATATAAAGTAATGTTCGATTCCTCCTTTCAGCCACACCATTATGTTGTGGTGTTCTAGGAGGAGCTAGTTGTGAGATTATCCCACAACCCCGTAGATGATCACGAAATTCATCATTAAGATATTCACCACCTCTATCAGATCGTAGAATCTTAATTCTTTTGTTCAGTTGATTTTCTACTTCGTTTTGGTATGCCTTGAACACTCCAAAAGTTTCAGACTTTTGTTTAATTAAATAAACATAGCCATATCTACTGAAGTCATCAGTAAATGTAACGAAGTATCGTTCCTTGTGTCTAGTAGGCGATCTGAACGGACCGCACACATCAGTGTGTACCAACCCCAACAGATCCTTTGCCCGTTCACAGCTTCCTGTGAAAGGTGCCTTTGTCATTTTTCCTGATAAGCAAGATTCGCATTCATCATACGATATTATATCAAATGATTCTAGAATTCCATCTGATTGGAGTTTGGCTATGCGTTTCTTGTTTATGTGGCCTAAACGACAATGCCATAGATACATTTTATCCAAAACATCTTTGGATGAATCAACATTGTAGATTGAACTATCATTTAGCTTTGCTGTGGTTTCTAAGATGCCTTTACAAGGACTAGCCTTGAAATAAAACATCCCATTTTTGTGAACAAGTATTGATCCATTATCAAAACTAAAATTAAAACCATCATTAAATAAATCATCAAAAGATATAATGTTTCTTGCCATTTCGGCACTGTAGCAAACATTAGATAAAACAATACATAAACCAGAATCAAAAGAAAGCTTGTATTCTCCAATCATGTCAACAGAGGCAACATTCTTATTCCCCATGAATAGATTAAGCTCCCCGGTCTTCAGCTTCCTACTTCTTGTGAGTCCCTGCACATTTGTACAAATGTGAGTACCACATCCCGTGTCCAATACCCAGGAATTAGAAATAGTAGTATTGTTTAGTTCAATCATGAACAAACCTGAAGGTACGGCGACTCCCTTAGCCCGTAGTTCATTAAGTTCCTTCAAGTACTTAGTACATTGCGCCTCCAATGTCCTTTATCCCCACAATGAAAGCATATTGCTTCTTCAGGAGACTTGGTTTGTGGGATCTTTGAAGTAGAAGAGTTAGCAATGCCCTTAGGTTTAGGTTTGAAGTTGGACGTGCCAACCTTACCCTTGCCCTTGTTCTTGCCCTTTGCTTTGTTTTTCTTCTTGTTAATCTCACCTTCAAGAATGGCTAGAACGGTAGTTGCGGGTTTAGCTTTGGCCATGTTAGCCTCAGCGGTTTTTAACATGCCATGGAGCTCCATGATTGTTTTCTCCATATTGTTCATATTATAGTTCATAATGAATCCTTCATATGCACTAGTCAGCGAGTTCAGGATAAAATCCGTTGCAAGCTCCTGACTTATGGAAAAACCAAGGCGCTCCAACCAGTCTATGTACCCTTTCATTTGTAGTACATGGACACTAACACTACTTCCCGTTGCCATTTTGCAAGATACGAGAGCTTTCACGGTGTCAAACCTTTCTTGCTTTGCTTGTTGTTGGAACATGTCCTTGAGTTGGTTAAGCATGTCATATGACCCTAAGCTCTCCATGCCCTTTTGGAGCTCTGGAGACATGGTCGCCAACATCAAGCATGCTACCTCATTAGACTCGGAACGCCATTTTTCAAACTCGTCCCTAGCCGCTTGAGTAGCTCTCGATCCGGGTTCTGCCGGTAAGGGTTCCCAATAGCCCTGATCGTTCCTTCCATCCTAAGAGCAATTCTTAGGTTGCGAAGCCAGTCCATGTAGTTTAAACCCGTAAGCTTGTCCTTTTCGAGGAGCCCTTTAAGGCAGAAATTAGTGATTGATGACGGAGTAGGATTTGTGTTTGTTGCAGACATCTGTCATATTTTTATTTTTAAAGTAAGTTGTATTAGTTAGTTTGATATGTTTAAACCTTGTTAAGATAATTACCCAAGTGTGTTTAATATTCAAACAATTATAATTAACAAGGCTAAGATCCATATTCCACTTATGTTAACGACGGGTTTTTCGCCGCGGATCGCCAACCATAAGCTATTTAGGTAGGTAACTATATTACCAATTTCATCCATTATGAAATTCTTAGGTTCTGCGGGATTTAGTGATAATCAATTATTTCACTTGGCATGTTTAATCCCTTCTACGCTAATCCTTCCTCGTGGCGGGTTTGCCGCAAACCACGATTTCAGATTGTAAACCGTCCGTGATAGATACACGTGAAATCCGGCCCAAGACTCTAGGGTATCGCGAAATTCACCTCACCCTTCCCAACACCCAATTAAAGTCCGGCCCAAGATTCTCGGGTATCGCGAACTCTAACAGGTAGAAGGTTCGAATGTGTGTACTACTCATGGATAGCGTAAAGTTTACATTTAAAACGGGTTTTTGTTTTCTTTTAGCAAAAGTAGTTTACACCATTTTAAAACATTTGCTAATTATGTATTGCGTGTTGCGTTTGTTAAACTAATTTTAACCAAACCGTTTTATATGATTATTGTCCCTTTTGTTTTTTTTTTTTTAAACATTTTCTAGCTAGCATGGCATAGACAAATAATAAAACAATAATAATCATGACACGCAATTATCGGTAGTATGCCTCGAGTCCTATACGTTTTTCCGGTGAGCCAACACACGGAAAAACATGGTCAACTAGGGACATAACCTTGTGTGAGAATTGGCTCCCACTAAAACCGCCATCTCCATTATATGCTCGGATGGGCTGCCTTGTGAACATCGTCTTCTTGATTTCAATCTTGGTTGCATTATCTTACAAAATAACTATTCTATTTTCTATACTATTACAAATACAATATAAATAGAAAGACGACATGCAAGTCGTTTAATAAATTATTACATTCATCTCGAATAAATAATAAATTAAATCATACAACCAAACATCCACACAAGGGTCTTATTGAGGTAAATACTACCAATTTCACACAACAATCAGATACATAACAAATGAAGTGCCAACCGTCCATTTTCATATAACATGTTTCGATAAGGATTGATTTAAACAACACTTAATGACACTTATAATATTCAATCCTTGTTTACATAACATATGTATGTAAACCCACTTCATATTTTGTAAGTATGGTTTTCATGCCAAAACCATCCAAATAAACATATTAAGTGAATCAAAACATGTTGGAGATTTATTCACTTTACCAAAGCATAAAGTCTAAAATTAATAATTTTAATTTTCTCATTTCATGTAAAACATGAATATAATTTATGTACTTTATTTTCCTAAACTTTGAATCACTTTTAGTCAACATGCAAGTTACCTTATCAAATTTTCGGATTTTGACAGATTCATGCATGCAACTTCATATGGTCATATCTTACTCATTTTTAGTCCGTTTTCGATGAATTTTTTTTTTCAAATTTAAGTTCTTTCAGTTAGCTTTCAAATGCAATTGGTCTCATACAATAATATTGAGTTTAAAGCCCCGAAACAGTCCATCAAATACGGACTGTCCAGGCTGAAAAAAAATTCTTAAATGAAAAAAATGAATTTAACCCATTTTACATTTTGCCAAAATCCAAGATTCAAATTAGTATTTAGGAAACATAAAACAGTTTTGCATGTTTGTTATGCATGATCATCTCCAAGAATCATGCACAACGCATCCATCAAAACTAAATATCATAAGAAAAGTTTGTTAAAACTTGTACAAGATGGCTCGGATACCACTGTTGGAGTATGATACAAATTCAAAGCGAGCGGAAGCATTTTTAAAACTTTACAAAATCATACTCTTCCACAGATCATTGTACAAAACTTTAGCAAACAAAACAAAATTAACGAACTTAAACAAGAGAAGATTAGAATACAACCTTTGTAGCCTTTTGAAGATCGAATCTGAAAAACCCAAAGAAGAGTTCCTCTAAACGGTAGACACCCAAAGTTCCAACCTTGTTTCAATCTATACCTTCTACTTAACGGATCTTTTCTTTTTCCTTATTTCCACCAAAACCGAACCCAATTACAGATCTCAAGTATTTTGGTTAAAAGAGAAAGAGAAATATCATTTTGCATGTGTGTTTTTGTATCTCAAGTTTCTATATCTTTTCAATACCAAGATTTGGTATTATATAGAATTAAAATTGATACAATAATACATATAATACAAATATAAAGATTTTGAAAGATTTTGAAAGATTTGCAAAATCAAATCTTTATATAAAATAAGATTTACAAATCAAATCAAATCTTATTTATATCAAATCAAATCTTATATATTGTATAAAATATGATTATAGTACAAATCTTTATATAAAATAAGATTTACAAATCAAATCAAATCTTATTTATATCAAATCAAATCTTATATATTATATAAAATATGATTTGCAAAATCTAATCAAATCTCTACATATTTAGATTTGTAAGTATATGTACACACATAAAAAAACTTACTTAATTTATTAAACCATTAACTAATGATTAATAAATTAATTTCTGATTAGAAGGTATATCAAACAATTTACGATTGGCCTTTGTGTGTGACCGAATAGGATAAATGGACTTTTATTATTTAATGTCATGGGCATATCTTCGGAATATATGTACCACGGTCAAACCACGATCGAACCGTAGCCAACCCGAGAACATATTTCTAACACATAGGATATCCCAAGGATGATATGGGATACTATTTCTATGATCCAACTGAGCAAAATGTATTTGTTGCTCAAAAGGCTGAATTCCTTGAAACTAAATTCCTATTGGAAGGAAATAGTGAAAGGAAGATAGATCTTGAAGAGGTTCAAGATCAAGTAGATGATACACAATTGGTTAACACTAGCACTCAACATGAAAATGTTGAGAATGATCAAATGGATGATCAAAGTATACAAGACGTTCGCAGATCTGGTAGGATTAGTAATCCTCCTGAGAGATATGGGTTTCTCATGGATGGTTGCTATGTGGTTGATTTGGATGAACCAACAAACTACCAAGATGCTTTATCAAGGATTGATAAAGATAAATGGCAGGAATCCATGAACGCTGAGATGCAATCCATGTATGACAACCAAGTTTGGGAACTAGTTGTACAACCTGCTAACTCCAAGTTAGTTGATTGTAAATGGATTTTCAAGATGAAAACCGACATGCATGGAAACTGAAATACATATAAAGCTAGACTTGTAGCAAAAGGTTTCACTCAAACTCAAGGGGTTAACTATGATGAAACATTTTCGCCTGTGGCAATGCTAAAGTCTATTAGGATATTATTTGCCATTGCTGCTCATTATGATTATGAAATATGGTAAATGGATGTCAAGACCGCTTTCCTAAATGGATATCTTGAGGAAGATGTCTATATGGTTCAGCCTGAAGGTTTTGTCGATCCGAAACATCCTAACAAAGTATGTAAGTTAAAGAAGTCAATCTACGGATTGAAACAAGCATCTAGAATGTGGAATCATCGTTTTAATGAGGAAGCCAAGAAGTTTGGCTTCATTAAAAATGGTGATGAAGCTTGTGTATACAAGAAAGCTAGTGGGAGTACTATCATGTTCCTTGTATTATATGTGGATGATATATTGTTATTTGGAAACGATATTCCGACAATGCAAGGTGTTAAGACTTGGCTAAAAAGCTGCTTCTCCATTAAGGATCTTGAAGAAGCACAATACATTTTGGGGATTAGGATCTATAGGGATAGATCCAAGAAATTGATAGGTTTGAATCAAAGTGCATACATTGAAAAGATCTTGAAAAGGTTCAAGATGGAAAACTCTAAGAAAGGTTTGGTACCTATTCAAAGAGGAACGCTCCTTAGTTCATCTCAATGCCCCACCACGAAAGATGAACAAGAGAAAATGAAGAAAGTCCCATATGCGCCTGCCATTGGGTCAATCATGTATGCAATGATATGCACTAGACCGGATGTGTCATGCGCTCTTAGCCTGACAAGAAGATACCAGAATAACCCAGGAAACAGTCATTGGATTGCTGTTAAAAGTATATTGAAATACCTTAGGAGGACAAAGGATATGTTTCTAATATATGGGTCTGGTGAGGAGGAACTCGCTGTAAGAGGTTACGTGGACGCGAGTTTCCAAACTGATCGTGATGATTCTCGATCACAATCCGGTTATGTCTTCACATTAAATGGAGGTGCGGTCTCTTGGAAGAGTTCAAAACAGGATGTTGTTGCTTTATCCACTACAGAGTCGGAGTACATCGCCGCATCATTGGCAGCTCAGGAAGCTGCATGGATGAAGAAATTCGTTGACTACTTAGGAGTAGTCCCTTCCATTCAGGACCCACTTGAGATCTTTTGTGACAACGAGGGTGCGATTGCTCAAATCAAAGAACCTCGTGCTCACCAAAAGACCCGTCACATTGAGCGGAGATTCAACTACATAAGGGATGAAGTTGAAAAGGGAAAGATATGTATTCGCAAAGTTCACACAGATCTTAATATAGCGGATCCACTCACGAAGCTCTTAAATGGTGCAAAACATCAAGGGCATGTTAGTGCATTAGGGCTTCGATATTCTAGTGATTGGTTATGATTTGTTTTAAGTATTGTAACGGAACGAAATTGTTCAAACTCATCAATATAATTATGGCATTAATTTATTTTGAGTTATGTTCCTATTTTACATATTTTATCCATGAATAAGTAATTATTCTAAATTCCGTAGTCGATCACATTTGTGGGAGCAAGTGTGAGGTTTAGACTATTATGAACTTGGATTGGTGTACATTCACGGGATGAATGTGGGGCAAGGTTGCTACCAAGGTTCATAGATATTTGTGGGATACAAATATTGGAAGACCCGCCCTCAAGACTTACTAAATGGAACCTTTATGGTTGATCACATGTAATCTTGAGTAAAGGCGAATATCATTGTATCCTCTGACCTGAGATGCATATTGGGTTCAGATATTTACCAAGTATTACGCCTTGATTCTTTTCTTCACTATTCTGAAATATGGTAGTTCACAAGGAAAAGCTCAGGTATAATGCAAGGTATACATTTTGGACGTATGCAGTCAAGATGGAATTTGTCCCTCTTATTCGTTGAGAGTCAGATGTCTAAGGCCTGATAAAGTTAAATTTAGAAGAGAGTGATCACTCTGTGTCTCTTGGATTTAACATGACATCTAGGACGAAAGGATAAAATGAAAAGATTCACCTATTCATATTCGAGATGGGAACTCGAAAGGGATGATGTTATTGAATGGCACAAAGTCATAACATATTAGGGGTGATGGACGGTCGTTAGGTGGTATCCATCGCTTGCATTAATTCTTATGTTTCTCGTGCAAGTGGGAGATTGAAGGTATTTCGTATGCCCGAGAGACATACTAAAGTAATGCGGCTAATGTGTTATGATCCAAGTCAGGTCATACCCAATAACAAACTTACCGACACCTTATTAGTATTTGATCTTAACGAGTGAATCATTGATTAAATATGTGACACTTGAATTTTAAGGAAAAGGTTTCTTAAATAATGTTACTTGATATGTTTATATATATAAGTTATGGAATAACTTATATAACAAAGATTTAATTATTTATAGGTTAAATGATTAATTAAAGTTATGTTACATTTTATAAAATTGGTTTTATAAAATATATATAACAAATAATATACAAGTTTATAATATGTGTGTTTTATAAAATCATGTTTATAAAAACTGATTTTATAAATTCAGTTTTTTATAAATGTATATTATAATATAATCCTTGTAGTGGCATTGGGAGTTAAAGAAACATGCTAAGAATCTTCATTGAATGGCCCATACTTTACCTAGTATCTATATGCATGCTACTTGACCAAAAAGAACACCAATACATGCAAACATATGAAGTGAGAGAGAAAAAAAACTGCATAAACATTCTGCTACAGCTGCTGAATGCCGTGGGCATTGAGGGACCAAAAGAAGGTTCAAAATTTGGTTTTTGCAAGCTTGATTCAAGTGTAATTAAATCCTAACCATAGCACAAGGTGTTGGTGTTAAGTTTGGGGTATAATCCCTTGAGGTCTCATTGTTTTGAGGCTTCATTCATCATCATCCTACCAACTTGTTGCTGTCCAGATTTTAGGGTGTAAACATAAAGGGTTTTGAGCTTGTTCAAAAGTGATTAAGGGTCTTAATACCTAACAAGCTTAAGGGTGGTGTTGGTGCACAATAGTTTGAGGTTCTACACGATTGTTCACCATCTTGGTCATTTGAAATAACCCTCAACTAGCTTGAGGAGGTAAATTCTTATTCCTTCTCTTTAGTTTGTAAGTATATGTTCAAGGCTTGATAACACATAATGGAATTCATTTAAAAGGGTTTAACATATACACTAATTTATTAATAACATAATGCTTCCGCTTGTCTTAATTTTCATAAATTGGTTTTGTGATCAAATTAAACATATGAGTTTGTTGTTATGTTGAATTCCATCAGATGGGATAGACATATACCGTTAGTAGAGTTCTCTTATAACAATAGTTATCACGCAAGTATAAAGGCAGCGACTTTTGAAGCACTGTATGACAGAAAGTGCAGATCACCTGTATGATGGACTGAGTTAGGAGATAGTCAATTGACTGGTCTGAAATCATACACGAAACGACAGAGAAGATTGCGCAGATACAAGAGAGATTGAAAACGATGCGAGATCATCAAAAGAGTTATGCCGATGTTAGAAAGAAAGATTTAGAATTTCGGGTGGGAGATAAAGTTATGCTCAAAGTATCACCCTAGAAAGGTGTAGAACGTTTTAACAAAAGAGGAAAGCTAAGTCCAAGATATATTGGACGGTTTGAGATTACCGAAAGAATTGGACCGGTAGCGTATAAACTAAAACTATCACAAGAATTTAGCGAGATTCACGACACTTTTCACGTTTCTAACTTGAAGAAATGCTTATCAGACGAAAGTTTGGTAATTCCTTTGGACGAGATACAAGTTGATCATAAGCTTAATTTCGTTGAAGAACCTGTAGAGATCATGGACCGTGAAGTCAAGCGGTTAAAGCAAAGCAGAACCCGATCGTTAAAGTTAGATGGAACGCTCGTAGAGGACCAGAATTCACGTGGGAGCGTGAAGATCAGATGAGACAAAAGTATCCGTAACTGTTTCCCGAGAAGACGACTACGGCAGACGTACAATAAAATTTCGGGACAAAATTTTTCATAACAGGTGGGTAATGTAACCACCCGACTTTTTCCGTTTACTATCGTTACTTGTCCGTTAAGTATTTAACAGTGTTTACTTAGACTTTGTGTGTTTAACAGAATTAAATGCATACTTGATTCTAGTAGATTTCTTGAATTAATATGTTATATTAGTTTATGAACTTATTTCGGATAGCGAAATAACTAGAAAACGTTACGATTATGTTAATCGCCTAGAAAGCCTTTCATTTTATGGAATTTAGAAAAACGAGAAAATAATTAATTTTAATAATTATTGACTTTACAAAAAAATTATTTAATTTATTATTTATTTAATGAATTAAACCCAGTGATTGCGTTTCAACGACTAGTTAACGTTCCGGAGACCTGGTACGGTTAACGGCACTCGAAACAGACCACGCGCGTACGAGTAATTAAACAAAAACAAGCCCAAGACCCCCTTTGGGCTACCCCACAGCCGAACACTCCCATCCCCACCTTGATTGGGTTGTTTTGGTCCATTACTTGGCAATTAGGGTCCATTTAGTTAATTAGGCCCTAACCCGAACTATATAAGGCATGGAATTAGACCATAACCCTCATTTGTTTCCCTTACAAGTCAACACACACCCCCTCTCCTCCTCTCTTTGGTCATCGGCCTTCACACACACACACACATTCAAAACTCAAAATTTGAATAAAGTTTGTACACGAACGTTGATCCCCTTGTCGTTCTCTACGCGATTTTGTGACCAATTTGATATTATAAGGTATAATTGCAAAATCTAATTTTATTAAATCAGTTTTTTTGTCAATTACATAGTGTAATCAAGTCTAGTGCTCAATTATTGATGTCTTGTGTTATCGTTTATCGTTTAATTGCTCGATTGATGTTGTTTGCATGAAAACCGAATTTTTATTTTAATGATCTGATAAAATTGACTCATGGAATGGTCATATAATGTGTATAGATGGAAAGGTATCGAAAAACTATTGAATTTGGACTTTGATTTTGCTTGATTTCGTTATCGTATGATCAAGATATGATTAGTCTAAGTTTTCATTAGGGTTTACATGATATCCGAATTTTCTGACATGTATGGTTTGTGTTTTGGCTAATTAAAAGTGTACTCTTGTATTCCTTGTGAAAATCATGCATGTTAGACTTAAGATTTGCATCAAAAGCTTTTGAGATGCTCTCGGTGCGTTAAAACGAAGATTCGTGTTTTAAAAAGAGCTGAAACTGTTTTTAAAGTTAAATAAAAATTGCTAGAGTGAACTAGAAGTTGATTGAGGCTATGACCTTCTGGAATATGTTAGTTTATATGTTCCTTAAAGTTTTTCATTTGTATATGTTCCTTGAAGTTTTTCATTTGTATGCTAACTTACGAAAACATGATTTGCCATGAGATATATGCTTGACCAAATGACATGTCTATTTGTTGACTAAAACTGAAGGTTCTGTAAAGATTTGCTAAACTGTACGAATTGGTTAAAGAGATGCCTTTGATTATTTTATCACTAATACTTTGAGATGTTCGAAGTAATCTCCAATTTTCCGTTCATCAATATCTATTTTCTATATTTTTTGAGAAATGTTTCCAAACTGACGCGCGTGCTGAAACTGATTTGGTAAACCGTAACTAGACCTTTTCTGAAACCTAACTTGTAGATATCGTATGAGGTTTTAGCTGCACTTTTTGGAATTTTGAATCTAGTTGTGATCTGGAGTTTGCCATGATTTTATGAATTATGTGCTATGAGTTATAGTTGTATCTTTCTACAATGTACGTATTTTAATGACATGCATTAAACTGCGAATGTGTAATTTGCTTAACTATGAGCTGTAAAGTGTTACTTGACCTAGGTTTGACATGTTGACCATGTTTGCATGACCTACTGATATGTTTGACTTTAGTTGAACACTTTGACCGAGTTGACTTTTGAGTTGACTTTGGTTGACTTGCTTGGATTAGTTGACTTTTACTTATTTGTTGAGTCGGTCTGAGCACTAGGACGTTGCGTAGACTATGGGTTAACATAGTGTAACCTATATGTATACTTAAGGTGACCTATTTGACTGGGTTGCGTTGTTTGGTCGTGATTGTTCGATTACAGTACGATTTTACTAAGAGAATTCAGTGCTTTTGCTAAGGTGAGTCTACAGTCCCTACTACGTTTTTACAGGGATGAGATAACATGCTTTTTACAAATGTTTTACATATTAGGAACAAGTATTTAAACAACTATACGTATGAGTTCAGATCAAAAATCCCTTAGCTTGATTATATTAGTTACTTTATGTAAGCTCAACTTATAGGGACAGTACCGTTAGGTTTAACGAACCTCACCCCAACATAACGGGTGCTTATTTTGTTGTTACTTGTACACTTGATTGGTGTATGCTTAGAAAGGGTAAAGAGAAGGCGTGGAGCCTAGCTATCTGCGGGTTAAAGTTTTATAATCAAGTGCTCATGATAAAGTATGCTTTTCTTACGATGTTTTTCAGAAATCGTGTGGCCTAACTTACGAAATGCTATATTAAACCTATATATTTCACTCAACATTTTTGTTGACATTTTGCATGTTTTATCTCAGGTCCATAGAGGTAGTGCTTCCGCTATACAGAAGTTGTCATGCATGTCTGCTGCTAGAACTGGACGATGTCCAGCATATTTTATTATCTTTACTTCAAAAACATATATTCGCATTTAAACTATTTACTTATCGTTATGTTTTGAGCTACCTACGTCGGTTGTTTATGTCAAATACTTTTCAGTTACATTTCTTTAATAAATGACTTTGTTTTGATAATTAATGCGAATACTTTTCGGAAACGTCTCATATAGAGGGTGGTAGGACCCTTGACACATGAATATCAATGCATGTGAAGATTAACCATTAAGATTGAGAGAGAAAGTCAATCAGTCAAGAGTGACTTTCCACGGCTCTCTTGAAAATCTCTACATAACAGTGGCTAAGCTTTGCTAATCTATGGAGCCTTGGATCCTTTATATAGCCCTCATATAAAGGATCCTCCTTAAGGCTAGGAAACACGTTTTACTCCTTCTCGGTTACCTAACAGAGGGGGTGACCGTTAAACTGTGGGACCGGAGTTAATACACTGTTAGTGGATTCTGACGTGGTATTACACCCATCTTGCTCAACAATCATCTTACCTCACTTGTGAGAAACGATTTGTACCCGTATTAATGGTAGCTAGTCATTAATACACAAACACGTCGTATCCACTCGTTAGTACCACGACCATCTTGATCGATGATACACATAGACACAACCACAAACACAAACTCTACACGATATAAACACATGCAAGAATAATATCACGATACAAGTCACACTCCTAGTTAGTTCACCTACACGCTAAGGCACTAACCAAAATTCCGTTCCGACCCGTACTCCTACAAGTCCCACAACAAATAAGTACACACAAAGGTCTAGGTCTAGACACCTATCTCAAGTCACCTAAATCCCTTAGACCATGCTCTGATACCACTTGTAACGACTCAACTTCGTTTTACCAAAAACACGACTTAAAAAAAAAAATTCCTTGACAGATGATATCGGCTAAAATGTCACATTTTCACCCCGGTATTAAGGCCCAAAAACAAGAAAGTTGCAAACTTTAAATACCAGCTTCATCGATTAATATTGAAGAACAAGTAATTACGAAGACGGTACAAAAAGAATCAAGAGAATCGGAGCTAAAACGAAGATTCTAGAGCGAAAACGGTGAAAGACAAGAAATCAAGTTATGATCTAGGGAATCAGCAAGCCAAATGACTTTCCAAACGGGCTGCTAAACGGCCTGCCAGTATGGCAAACGACCTACCAAACGGGCTCAGCAAACGGCCTCTGCAAACAGGCTGGCTTGGCAAATGGCCTGTGCAAACGGCCTGCCAAACGGCCTGTCAAACGGCCTGCCAGCCGTTTCCAGGCAAAAATCAAGTTTATTTAATGGGCATTTGTCATTCATTCCAACACACACTTCAATTCACTTCTTTCTCTCTCTTGTACAATATTAGTCATACTTTCAAGGTCTTCGACTCTGTGTGGGAAACCTAGTACCCGGAGAAGAATGCTGAAGATTGTATTAGGAGCGGTATGGAGTCTTGAAGTTGTCACTTTTGTATTCAGAACTCATTTAATCTACTGGTACTTTTATCCCTTGTCTTTATATAATGTCTTCCATTATTATGCTTTGTGATATTGTTGCCATGATTAGCGAGTAGTTATCTTTAGTGAATGTTATGACGTAATCAGTTATTATGCCGAAATTATATTATGGTTTGTGTATGTTGTCAAATTGCTTTCCAATTATGCTTTGAACTCAATCACTTTTCAACTAATAGAACGTAGTTATTGGCTCTTTTATTGGGAAGTCGCGAACCCCGATTCAGAGTACACACCCCTTGGTAAGAGAAGTCTATCGGATACAACGTGAGTTTGACTGAGGCACAACGGTTGTAGTAAGTCCACCGAGCCTTGGATTCCGACTGAGGACTCTTTAGTAGTGAAACATCTAACTAGACCCCTAGTACATTGTCGGTCTTAGACCATGCTGGTGTAGTCACCAAGAATATAAACTTCGTACGTGTACGCTGAAGCATAACGATTGTTGTAAGCTGCATCTCTGCTAAGTAGGGCCATGGAACACCGTTAGTGTTGACTAGTACACTTCACCATAACGCAGTCTCAAGCATTGCACCCCGCTTGAGGGATTCTTGGTTAATTAAGGAACTGTTTGTTCGGACACATAAAGGATTGGACCGTTAGGATAACCGAACATTTTCATGGAAGTTATCTTGACTTGGCCATGGTGTTCTTTATGGTTGAACTTTTTTAAGGGCCTAACTATCTTTTAAACCAATCATTAACGAAAGCATCGAGACACATCACGTCTCTTGGATATGGAAAACCATGTATTTGATTATACTTAAGAAAGTTTAGACCATTTTGAAATGTTAATACGTCACCCAACCGAATCGCTCAATTGGATGAGCCATCTGAACGTGTATGCCTGTAGTCAGACTGCACGGGCGTCGGGGGTAAGGGACGTTGATGTCTATTCAGAATCTTCAAGCCTATCGCATTACCCAGTGACATGTCTTATGACAGGGGCGTTTAGGACTAGTATAGTAAGTATAGGGTCATTGCCTATCCATGAGCCATCACTCCATAATGTCGGCAAAGTAACTGATGAAATCGTAACATGCACTTGTTTTAGCCTTATCTGGATTACAAATTTTATCGTATTTACTTTACTTTACTTTACTTACTTATTCTAGAAAACCCAAAATTAGGTAATCACCCACTACTCCTGTACCTTAGATTATCTTAAGCTTTAGATATAGGTTCGATTCTACTGATATCTCAAAAATACGACTCTAGGTCATACTTTCCTTACTCATAATAAGGAGTAGTACGATTTAGGCCCCGCTAAATATAAATTTAAAACAAGTACCCCCTCTTGGTGGCTGAATCTGACGCGCCGCGACCTAACAACATCGCGTAAAAATAAAACCGTCCGTTTCGGTCATATCAAGAGGGAACCTAGTTTTTGGCGCCGCTGTTCGAAACTAGTATCAGACAATACTGCTTTATATCAAACTCATTCACAAACATTTAAGTGGTGTCTAAGAAAGACAATTATGCACGGACTTAGTTGTTGGATTTTTCGAACAGTCTCCAATTATATTGGAACCAAAAGGATCATGCCTCTCCGTAGTTGGCCTGGCCACTTGGTTTGTTGAATAGTTCATGTAAAGCTCTGTTATCGAATTACCCGGGAATCAGTAGCAAGAACCAAAAACATATCTATAATTAGGATAATTAGAATACCTTAGCTTAGAATACCTTAGACTACGTTAGAAAAAGATTACCGTAGATTACTTTAGACTACCCTTAGATTACCTTAGACTAAATTAGGAACCTAGTTTATCTGCCTAAAATTTAAAACACCAAAAAGAGGCATAAGACCAGGGCCGTTGTTATTCGTACCTGATCCAGATGCCATAATCTCTAAAGCAAGCAAGGAAGCAAGAATCAGAAAACAAATGGCGTTACGCGTTACTTTAGCAGAAAACACTAAACCCTCGATTGAAGGTCGAGGAGGATCGATCAGATTCCCAGAGATTCAAGGACACTCGTTCGAGTTAAAACATCACATCATTCAACTCATCCAAAATGGCTGTCAATTCCAAGGATTATCGAATGCCGATCCTAATTCTCACCTCGATAAATTCATATCTCTTTCGAATTCCTACAGCAGCCAGGAATAGGACAAGATATAGTCCGGCTATACTTGTTTCCCTATTCTCTCACTCATCATGCACAGACATGGTTCAAAGGACTTGAAAAAGATTCCATCACGTCTTGGACGGAGATGGCTACTAAATTTCTAACCAAATATTTCCCTCCTTCCAAACAAACCAAGCTTAAGAATGACATCATTAACTTTAAACAAAGCTATGATGAATCTCTTTACACTGCATGGGAGCGATTCAAAACCCTGCTGAAGAAATGCCCTAATCACTAGTTAGAACGGTCAGCCCAAATCTGCACCTTCTACAATGGTCTTACGGTAAATCATAGGACGATGATCAATGCCGCCGCTCAAGGAAATCTGATGAACCAAACCACAGATGAAGCATGAGAGTTGCTCGAAAACGTGACAATGCATCATCATGATTGGAACAGTGGTGAAACAACTTCATCATCTACACCACTCTTCATGCTTAATAATCAAATAGAGGCCATCAAATCTCTCTCGGAAAAGATGGAGTCTCTTGCCAAACAACTCGGAGAATTGAAGACGCAGCCGCAACAAGTTAACCAGGTCCAGGCCTGTGTTAACTATTTCAACCCGCAACCTACTGAAGAATATCAAGTTGAGTACGAAAACCCTGACGGTTCAGTCTATTACGTTCAATATCCAGCTCGTCATTCAAATCCCGGCTTCAATCAATAACCTAGGGTTAACCAATTCCATAGAAACAACCAACCTTTTCGCTATCGTTACCTACCTTATCCACCCCAACAATCTCAATTGACCTACGATCAACCACTTCCACTCACTGGTCCACCAGCTAAGAAAAATTCCCCAACCACCCAAATTACAAAAGTAGCCAACCCTACTCTTGGAACTGATGATCAGTTGACACAGTTCATTCAAGGACAACAACAGTTAAATCAGAGAACTGCATCTAGACAAGACCAGACAGAAATCCTAATGAGAAATCAACTGGCTCTGCTCAAAAGCCTAGAGACGCAGCTCGAACAGTTATCACAAGGCCTTGAAACCTAACCGCAAGGGAGGTTACCCAGTAATACTGTCACGACCCTACTTTTTCACGTTATCTTTTACCGTTTATTATTCAACGTCCATTAATTGTTATTCATGCCACGTCATTTCTATGACCTATATTATTATTTTAGTAATAATATATTAATTATTATGTGTTATGTGAATATTTGTATTCATATTTTAAATTGTACGTTTCTACGTGTCGTGGATTTCTATCCGGCGAATCTTTTCGATTTTCAAACTAACGGTCAAACTTTTGAGATTTTTAAATCTAAATTATTTTAAATATGATATTTAATGTCATATGATTATATATATAGTATTTATATATTTTATTCGTTGCGTATTTGTTATCTCTCCGAATATTTAATCGCGTAGTGGTGTTTTCGCGTTTCGGGTTTCGTTCGAGCATTCGGGTCACAAGTAATTAAACATTTAATAAAATTGGGCCATGGGACCCACCCCCATAACCCATTCGGCCGAACAATGGGGTATACCCCTTTGTTTTTCTTTTTTTGCAAAACCATATTTCATTTTATCAAAGCACTTGTAACCTAAAATCTATTTTTCTCTCAAACCCTCTCCTCCCTCTTTCTTCCTTCTTGGGCAACGCCTACCATGAACCATAACATCATCACCATCAATTGATTTCTTACTTGGATCATCAAATCGAATACACAATCGGATTCCTCGTCTCGTTCTCTACGCGTCCACATAAATCAATTTTTGATTAGGGTATAAACCCTAACCCTAAATTTTTGATTTTTCTTCAATTTTTCTGTATTTATATGTTATTATGATATTATGATGCTTGTATGTTGTTGTATTGTTGATTGTATGTATAGAATCACTCGTTGTCGCATGTTTTCGGTTTGATTGATTTTGGACAGCGGTGTATTTGATCATTTCAGTGAACTTGACTGATGTAAATGTTAAATTAAAGTGTTTAAATGTGTTCCTCTCATAAATACATTAACTTTAGACTCTGCATTCATGTTATTTCGATTCCCGAAACTTAAATTGTGATTAAAATGGTGTTTTCATGAAATCAAAACCTAAAAACAAATGTGTTCAGGTTTTGTCCAACTTTGTGACCATTTTTGGAGTCTCTAGGGTGTACTTGTGTGTTAGGATTGATTATTGGATGAACATTCATGTTCGGGTCATCAAAATCCGAGCCACGGATCACCCGGTATGACTAAAACATGTTTTTGATCGGATTGAAGTCCCAAGTTGAATGGTGGCTTTTGATCACGACTTGGTAGCTGTTCTTGGGATGTTATTGAGTGCACTAGTGTGTCGGGTGGTTTAGTTAGGCGGAGATATATATAAGACTCGCCGAAAACCGACTCCCGGACTCAAGTTATGACCCGATGAACTTTTAATTAAAACTTATGGTTATAACATCTAACTTATGATATAAAATAATGATTTTTATTATCATTAAATTACTTATGATATAAAAGTGATTAATTTACTATAAGACTTATGATATACATATTTATCATATCATTTATTAATTACATTTTGATTAATGAAACTTTAATTAAACTTATGATTAATAATAATTTTATTATTAATGAAAAATACTTATGGTAAGTATTAAACTTATGTTATGAGATTATTATAATAAGACTTATAATAAAGATTAAATAATTATTTAATTATTATAAGGCTTGGTTATTATTTAATTATAATTTAATTATTAAATATTTATGATTTAATAATTTTAATTAAAACTTATGATATGACCTAATTATACATATTTGCCTTTAATTAACATTATAACTTATATTATTAATATAACCTATACTTTAAAATTCAATGTTGACTATGTTTGACCAAGGTTGACTTTAGAGTTGACTTTCAGTTGACTTTGACTTTCAGTTGACTTTTGTTGACTTTCTAATTAAGAAAACTTTCCTAACTTATAAACTATCCAAAAATAGCAACTTTCTAAATATGGAAACTTTCCAAAAAGAGAAACTTTCCAAAAATAGAAACTTTCCTAAAATAGAAAACTTTCCAAAAATGGAAACCTACTAAAAATAGAAACTTTCTAAAAATAGAATGTACGTATCCTTACGCTGTTCTGATCAAATCGAAGCATACTGAGTGTTGTCATATGTTTACTTGCAACAAGTACTATGGCTATCATACTAAGACTTGACCTAAGTTAGTTAATTATATCGACCTGCTTTATTTATAGGTCGGCGTTGTGATCATTCTTGATCACTTTACTTCGTTTGCTGTTCGCTTTTTGTGTGGCTACTACAATTGCTTTAAGGTGAGTTTTAGTAACGTTTTTCATACTTTTAAAGTATTTTTGGGATGTGATTACATGCATTTTGTTTTACGTTTAGATACAAGTGGCAATTAAATTTAAATTATTCATTATGAGTTGAACGAAAATATTCCCTAGTCTAGTAACTGTAATCACTGGTCACGCTAGCAATTTATAATTGGAATGTTGATGTTATGCGAGGTGTATACAAAATAGTTATATTTTTATTGCGAAATACTATTAAATACGATACAATTTTACACAAGTTATTTATTATTATTAGAGTGGATATACCTAAACCTTGCTACAACACTATAGGCAGTGTACCTAATCGTACAGTAGTGTAGTTTTTAATAAGTCCGGTTCGTTCCGTAGGGAGCTAGCCAAGTTTAACGCTATATTTTTAAACTATATTTGAATATATATATATATATATATATATATATATATATATATATATATATATATATATATATATATATATATATATATATATATATATATATATATATATATATATATATATATATATATATATAAGTAGTATTATTATTATTATAAAAAGGGGGTTTTTACCTTTTAGTGACCGGTTTGTCGATTTTATGTCTTAAATCACAATTAAAACCTAATGTAAAATATTAAAAATAAATATAACTTAATTTAAAGCGTAAAGTAAATGACGATAATAAAATTGCGATAATTAAAAGTACGATAATTAAAATGACGATAAATTAAAAGTGCGATGAGATATAAATTAAAGGAATTATGCTTATTTAAACTTCCGTAATCATGATGTTCGACTTGTTGATTTTAGTTTATTACCATGGGTTAATTGTCCTTTGTCCTGGATTATTCAATATGTCCATATGGTTTTTGTCCATAACATTCCATCAATCATAAATATAAAGTACGAGTGTCCTCGTCAAATTATCCTTATACCCGAAGTCAAATATTCCAACTAATTGGGGACTTAAACTGTAATAAGGTTTTAATACATTGTTAATGATTACACCAGGTTATCGACTGTGTGCAATCCAAGATTTTAATACTTTATTATCAATTACACCAAGTGTCCTTGTATGTAATCCACCCCTGTTTTAATGAGTCCATTGACTATTAATCCATCCCCGTGTCCGGTCAAATGAACGATTATTAGTACTTATAAATATCCAGCCCATCGTGTCCGATCGAGTATATGTGGTTATTTATAGATACGTCAAATTTTAAATCTCTATATTAAATTAACGAATTATCATTCAGTTAAACAAATATAAAGCCCATTAATAGTCCATAGTCCAATTTCCACAAGTGTCGGTCTTTTGTTTAAACCCCAATTATGGTACAAAGCCCAATAACCCCGTCTTTAATATTTAGTCCAACATCATGATTACTTTGGCTTAAATAAGCATAATAATAACTTAGCTACAAGACATTAATTTAAAAAGGTTGAACATAACTTATAATGAGTATTAATCGCGTAGTGTTACACGGACAGAATTTCGACTTTCAAACTTAAAACATTCGCCACTATAACCTTATTATTATTAACTTAATATTAAAATTATAATTATAAAATAAATATAAATATATATAATGAGAGAGTGATGATAATTGATGGATATCTGTGTACATCATTCGTCCGAAAAACGCTTCAATTTATAGATGTGGCCACACTGTTACAGCCATGCGATCGCATGGAAATTGGTCTTCCAGGCCATACGATCGCATGGCCAGCTGGATCAGACCACATTCACTTGTTTGCTAGTTTGCCGACGGTTTTTAATATATAATATATATATATATATATATATATATATATATATATATATATATATATATATATATATATATATATATATATATATATATAATTTTAAGAATTATTTATATATTATATTATATTCATTTGCATAGTTGACTAGTCATTTTAGCTCCGTTGCGTCGCGTGTTGATAGTCGGTTCATGTCCCGGTTTCAGATTTTCGAACGTCCTTTCGTACGATTTAATATCTTGTACTTTGCGTTTCGCAGCTCGTACTCTTATAACTTTTAGACGTTTCTTATCAATAAATTGAACCACTTGAATTGTATTTTGCACATTTTAGCTTTTTGGTCGTTTGCGTCCTCAAATCGTAGAATCTGTCTCTTGTCTTCACCTTTTATTATTTAAACGAATATCACTTGTAAATAGAACAATTGCAACTAAAAGCTTGTCTTCTTTGAAGGATAATGCTATGAAATATATGTTCGTTTTTAGCATTATCAAATATTCCCACACTTGAGCGTTGCTTGTCCTCAAGCAATATAGAACTTGAATATAACTTTACTAGAATCACTTCTTTATTCTTCACACTTTGTACATCAGCGATTTTAATAAGGCAGTATGAACAATGGTAGTAACGAATTGGTTTAAAGTCCCACATGACTATAAAAATTTAGATCCTTTAGGAAATTGGATCTTTATGAAAACATTTGGTCTTTTGAAATTCAATCTAGCTTTTACCCTAGATAAGTTTTCCGGAATAACCCTTCACCGGTGTTTGCAAAATATTTTTGTGGGTTTGGTGGGTTTCAGATTTGAAAATTTTAGCTCAAAACTTATAGTTTTGTGTCACCCACTTGCTAACCTTGTATTAGGAAAGTAACACGTCCAGTTTACTTACTCCATATATTACCTTTCGGTAAACTACCGTCCGATTGTAAAGGAAAGCGTTGAACAAGCAACTGTTAAGGCAATGTCCCGTGACATGCTTTTGATTATGGTCTATATCTTGTCGGATGAAATTACTATCCTTTGTAGGAGCAATAGTAAAGATCACCCTATATTTTTTTCGGTCTGGCACAAGGTCCTGTCTCCGACCATGCTATGCAACCACCGTTCTTACGGTTGACACCCGAATCAGTTCAGGTGACCTAATGAGTTTCGGTGAATTCTTAGGATTTTACGTTCAATGGTAATGAACGCATTGAAAATAGGGTTTTCAGAAAACAAATCGGTTTGTAATTTGATCAAAATGTTTTCTCGTTCAAGCTCGAGTTTAGATATCATTGAATTCCATGAGTTTGTAATTCTCAATCTTTAAAGTCAATCTCAAGGATTGAGTGATATCAGGCTTAAAAGCTAATTTTTGATCTTTAAGGAGATTATCCTTTCTGAGGATCTCATTCATTAGTCTTATAAGCTAATTTGCACGGTGCCCCCCATTGTACGAGACAGATCCTCTCATGGTTAGGATAAGTCTGACCACTTGGCGACTCTGTTTGATGCTGAGGTCCGTGGATTTCCACGTGATTTTTGAGAAAACTTTTCAAGGTTTTTCGTAGACTCTACAACTGGTCTGGACGACAACTTCCTGACCTAAATCAAAAAGCGCGTGTCTTTTTCTCGGAAGACTTTACTTCCTTTTAAATTCTATTAAAATAAACTGGGTAAAACTTGATTAAAATCGTCCAAAACAAAAGTATCTTCAATTATTTGTACAAAAATATGTGATATATGTTCTAAATAACTTGGTAAATTTTTCCCACACTTGGCTTTTATTTTCCTTTCTTTGCCTTTTTATTCTCCTCTATTCCATTTTAAATGAATTCAATCATTTTGGGTTGTTTCTCAATTTATGTCCTTTCCGAGGTAACAATAATTTCGGTTTTAACACCTAGTTTTATCATTCATAAATATGTATAAACATGATTTTGAATTCATTTATTTGAAATTTTTTAAAAATTTTAATAGAATTGGGTAGTAAGTATATAAGACTAGGGCTGTTCTTTATTATCAGAGAGCACTAGATTCTAATACAACTACTGCGTTACTAGTATTTTTAATGGTAACTGAAATGTCCCGTTCTTATTGATTAAAAACGTTCCATATTAATTGATTTCGTTGCGAGGTTTTGACCTCTATATGAGACATTTTTCAAAGACTGCATTCATTTTTAAAACAAACCATAACCTTTATTTTATAGGTAAAGGTTTTAAAAAGCTTTACGTAGATTATCAAATAATGATAATCTAAAATATCCTGTTTACACACGACCATTACATAATGGTTTACAATACAAATATGTTACAACAAAATAAGTTTCTTGAATGCAGTTTTTACACAATATCATACAAGCATGGGCTCTAAATCTCGTCCTTATTTAAGTATGCGACAGCGGAAGCTCTTAATAATCACCTGAGAATAAACATGCTTAAAACGTCAACAAAAATGTTGGTGAGTTATAGGTTTAACCTATATATATCAAATCATAATAATAGACCACAAGATTTCATATTTCAATACACATTCCATACATAGAGATAAAAATCATTCATATGGTGAACACCTGGTAACCGACATTAACAAGATGCATATATAAGAATATCCCCATCATTCCGGGACACCCTTCGGATATGATATAAATTTCGAAGTACTAAAGCATCCGGTACTTTGGATGGGGTTTGTTAGGCCCAATAGATCTATCTTTAGGATTCGCGTCAATTAGGGTGTCTGTTCCCTAATTCTTAGATTACCAGACTTAATAAAAAGGGGCATATTCGATTTCGATAATTCAACCGTAGAATGTAGTTTCACGTACTTGTGTCTATTTTGTAAATCATTTATAAAACCTGCATGTATTCTCATCCCAAAAATATTAGATTTTAAAAGTGGGACTATAACTCACTTTCACAGATTTTTACTTCTTCGGGAAGTAAGACTTGGCCACTGGTTGATTCACGAACCTATAACAATATATACATATATATCAAAGTATGTTCAAAATATATTTACAACACTTTTAATATATTTTGATGTTTTAAGTTTATTAAGTCAGCTGTCCTCGTTAGTAACCTACAACTAGTTATCCACAGTTAGATGTACAGAAATAAATCGATAAATATTATCTTGAATCAATCCACGACCCGGTGTATACGTATCTCAGTATTGATCACAACTCAAACTATATATATTTTGGAATCAACCTCAACCCTGTATAGCTAACTCCAACATTAACATATAGAGTGTCTATGGTTGTTCCGAAATATATATAGATGTGTCGACATGATAGGTCGAAACATTGTATACGTGTCTATGGTATCTCAAGATTACATAATATATAATACAAGTTGATTAAGTTATGGTTGGAATAGATTTGTTACCAATTTTCACGTAGCTAAAATGAGAAAAATTATCCAATCTTGTTTTACCCATAACTTCTTCATTTTAAATCCATTTTGAGTGAATAAAATTTCTATGGTTTCATATTGAACTCTATTTTATGAATCTAAAAAGAAAAATTATAGGTTTATAGTCAGAAAAATAAGTTACAAGTCATTTTTGTAAAGGTAGTCATTTCAGTCGAAAGAACGACGTCTAGATGACCATTTTAGAAAACATACTTCCACTTTGAGTTTAACCATAATTTTTGGATATAGTTTCATGTTCATAATAAAAATCATTTTCAAAGAATAAAAACTTTTAAATCAAAGTTTATCATAGTTTTTAATTAACTAACCCAAAACAGCCCGCGGTGTTACTACGACGGCGTAAATCCGATTTTACGGTGTTTTTCGTGTTTCCAGGTTTTAAATCATTAAGTTAGCATATCATATAGATATAGAACATGTGTTTAGTTGATTTTAAAAGTCAAGTTAGAAGGATTAACTTTTATTTGCAAACAAGTTTAGAATTAACTAAACTATGTTCTAGTGATTACCAATTTAAACCTTCGAATAAGATAGCTTTATATGTATGAATCGAATGATGTTATGAACATCATTACTACCTCAAGTTCCTTGGATAAACCTACTGGAAATGAGAAAAATAGATCTAGCTTCAAAGGATCCTTGGATGGCTTGAAAGTTCTTGAAGCAGAATCATGACACGAAAACAATTTCAAGTAAGATTTCCACTCGAAATAAGATTGTTATAGTTATAGAAATTGAATTAAAGTTTGAATATGATTATTACCTTTTATTAGAAAGATAACCTACTGTAAGTAACAAAGGTTTCTTGATCTTGGATGATTACTTGGAATGGATTTAGAAAACTTGGAAGTAAACTTGCAATCTTGGAAGTATTCTTGATTTTATGAAACTAGAACTTTTAGAATTTATGAAGAACACTTAGAACTTGAAGATAGAACTTGAGAGAGATCAATTAGATGAAGAAAATTGAAGAATGAAAGTGTTTGTATGTGTTTTTGGTCGTTGGTGTATGGATTAGATATAAAGGATATGTAATTTTGTTTTCATGTAAATAAGTCATGAATGATTACTCATATTTTTGTAATTTTATGAGATATTTCATGCTAGTTGCCAAATGATGGTTCTCACATGTGTTAGGTGACTCACATGGGCTGCTAAGAGCTAATCATTGGAGTGTATATACCAATAGTACATACATCTAAAAGCTGTGTATTGTACGAGTATGAATACCGTTGCATACGAGTAGAATTGTTGATGAAACTGAACGACGATGTAATTGTAAGCATTTTTGTTAAGTAGAAGTATTTTGATAAGTGTCTTGAAGTCTTTCAAAAGTGTATGAATACATATTAAAACACTACATGTATATACATTTTAACTGAGTCGTTAAGTCATCGTTAGTCGTTACATGTAAATGTTGTTTTGAAACCTTTAGGTTAACGATCTTGTTGAATGTTGCTAACCCATTGTTTATTATAACAAATGAGATGTTAAATTGTTATATTATCATGATATTATGATATATAATATATCTTAGTATGATATATATACAGTTAAATGTCGTTACAACGATAATCGTTACATATATGTCTCGTTTCGAAATCATTAAGTTAGTAGTCTTATTTTTACATATGTATTTCATTGTTAATACACTTAATAATATATTTACTTATCATTTAACATAATTAACCAAGTGTATCAATATCTTAATATGATTCATATGTACCTAGTAAGACGTTGTTATAACGATAATCGTTATATATATCGTTTTCGAGTTTCTTAAATTAATAGTCTCATTTTTATGTATATAACTCATTGTTAAAATACCTAATGAGATACATACTTATAATAAAATCATGTTAACTATATATATAACCATATATATGTCATCGTATAGTTTTTACAAGTTTTAACGTTCGTGAATCACCGGTCAACTTGGGTGGTCAATTGTCTATATGAAACCTATTTCAATTAATCAAGTCTTAACAAGTTTGATTGCTTAACATGTTGGAAACACTTAATCATGTAAATAACAATTTCATTTAATATATATATAAACATGGAAAAGTTCGGGTCACTACAGTACCTACCCGTTAAATAAATTTCGTCCCGAAATTTTAAGCAGTTGGAGGTGTTGATGTATCTTCTGGAAATAAATGCGGGTATTTCTTCTTCATCTGATCTTCACGCTCCCAGGTGAACTCGGGTCCTCTACGAGCATTCCATCGAACCTTAACAATCGGTATCTTGTTTTGTTTAAGTCTCTTAACCTCACGATCCATTATTTCGACGGGTTCTCCAATGAATTGAAGTTTTTCATTGATTTGGATTTCGTCCAACGGAATAGTGAGATCTTCTTTAGCAAAACATTTCTTCAAATTTGAGACATGGAAAGTGTTATGTACAGCCGCGAGTTGTTGAGGTAGCTCCAGTTGGTAAGCTACTGGTCCGACACGATCTATAATCTTGAATGGTCCAATGTACCTTGGATTTAGTTTCCCCCGTTTACCAAATCGAACAACGCCTTTCCAAGGTGAAACCTTAAGCATGACCATTTCTCCAATTTCAAACTCTATATCTTTTCTTTTACTGTCCGCGTAGCTCTTTTGTCGACTCTGGGCGGTTTTCAATCTTTGTTGAATTTGAATGATTTTCTCGGTAGTTTCTTGTATTATCTCCGGACCCGTAATCTGTCTATCCCCCACTTCACTCCAACAAATCGGAGACCTGCACTTTCTACCATAAAGTGCTTCAAACGGAGCCATCTCAATGCTTGAATGGTAGCTATTGTTGTAGGAAAATTCTGCTAACGGTAGATGTCGACCCCAACTGTTTCCAAAATCAATAACACATGCTCGTAGCATGTCTTCAAGCGTTTGTATCGTCCTTTCGCTCTGCCCATCAGTTTGTGGATGATAGGCAGTACTCATGTCTAGACGAGTTCCTAATGCTTGCTGTAATGTCTGCCAGAATCTTGAAATAAATCTGCCATCCCTATCAGAGATAATAGAGATTGCTATTCCATGTCTGGAGAACACTTCCTTCAAATACAGTCGTGCTAACTTCTCCATCTTGTCATCTTCTCTTATTGACAGGAAATGTGCTGATTTGGTGAGACGATCAACTATTACCCAAATAGTATCAAAACCACTTGCAGTCCTTGGCAATTTAGTGATGAAATCCATGGTAATGTTTTCCCATTTCCATTCCGGGTTTTCGGGTTGTTGAAGTAGACCTGATGGTTTCCGATGCTCAGCTTTGACCTTAGAACACGTCAAACATTCTCCTACGTATTTAGCAACATTGGCTTTCATACCCGGCCACAAAAAATGTTTCTTAAGATCCTTGTACATCTTCCCCGTTCCAGGATGTATTGAGTATCTGGTTTTGTGAGCTTCTCTAAGTACCATTTCTCTCATATCTCCAAATTTTGGTACCCAAATTCTTTTAGCCCTATACCGGGTTCCGTCTTCCCAAATATTAAGATGCTTCTCCGATCCTTTGGGTATTTCATCCTTTAAATTTCCCTCTTTTAAAACTCCTTGTTGCCCCTCCTTTATTTGAGTAGTAAGGTTAGTGTGAATCATTATATTCATAGATTTTACTCGAATGGGTTCTCTGTCCTTCCTGCTCAAGGCGTCGGCTACCACATTTGCCTTCCCCGGGTGGTAACGAATTTCAAAGTCGTAATCATTCAACAATTTAATCCACCTACGCTGCCTCATATTCAGTTGTTTTTGATTAAATATGTGTTGAAGACTTT
Organism: Rutidosis leptorrhynchoides; assembly: GCF_046630445.1. NCBI lineage: Eukaryota > Viridiplantae > Streptophyta > Magnoliopsida > Asterales > Asteraceae > Rutidosis > Rutidosis leptorrhynchoides. The sequence continues at coordinate 318,825,003 of NC_092335.1, read as the reverse complement.
TGTGGTCGGTATATATAATACTTTTGACCCAATATAAGTAGTGCCTCCAAGTCTTTAATGCAAAAACAACCACGCCTAATTCCAAATCATGCGTCGTATAATTTTGCTCGTGAATCTTCAATTGTCTAGTCGCATAAGCAATCACCTTCGTCCATTTCATTAATACACAACCGAGACCTTGCTTTGATGCGTCACAATAAATCACAAAATCATCATTCCCTTCAGGCAATGACAATATAGGTGCCGTAGTTAGCTTTTTATTTAATAATTGAAACGCCTTCTCTTGTTCATCCTTTCATTCAAATTTCTTCCCTTTATGCGTTAATGCAGTCAAGGGTTTTGCTATTTTGGAGAAATCTTGGATGAATCTTCTGTAGTAACCAGCCAATCCTAAATATTGACGTATATGCTTCGGAGTTTTTGGGGTTTCCCACTTTTCAACAGTTTCTATCTTTGCCGAATCCACCTTAATACCTTCTTTGTTCACTATGTGACCGAGGAATTGAACTTCTTCCAACCAAAATGCACACTTTGAAAACTTAGCGTACAATTCTTCCTTCCTCAATACTTCTAACACCTTTTTCAAATGTTCACCGTGTTCTTGGTCATTCTTTGAGTAAATAAGTATGTCATCAATGAAAACAATGACAAACTTGTCAAGGTATGGTCCACACACTCGGTTCATAAGGTCCATGAACACAGCTGGTGCATTAGTTAAACCAAACGGCATGACCGTAAACTCGTAATGACCGTAACGTGTTCTGAAAGCAGTCTTTGGAATATCATCTTCTTTCACCCGCATTTGAAGATACCCGAAACGTAAGTCAATCTTTGAATAAACAGACGAGCCATGTAGTTGATCAAATAAGTCGTCGATTCTCGGTAGTGGGTAGCGGTTCTTCATGGTAAGTTTGTTTAACTCTCGGTAGTCAATACACAACCTGAATGTACCATCTTTCTTCTTGACAAACAAAACAGGAGCTCCCCATGGTGATGTGCTTGGTCGAATGAAACCACGTTCTAATAGTTCTTGCAGTTGGCTTTGCATTTCTTTCATCTCGCTGGGTGCGAGTCTATAAGGAGAACGAGCTATTGGTGCAGCTCCTGGTACAAGATCTATTTGAAATTCAACAGATCGATGTGGAGGTAGTCCCGATAATTCTTTCGGAAATACATCGGGAAATTCTTTTGCATTGGGAACATCATTGATGCTCTTTTCTTCAGTTTGTACTTTCTCGACGTGTGCTAGAACAGCATAGCAACCTTTTCTTATTAGTTTTTGTGCCTTCAAATTACTAATAAGATGTAGCTTCGTGTTGCCCTTTTCTCCGTACACCATTAAGGGTTCTCCTTCTTCTCGTACAATGCGAATTGCATTTTTATAACATACGATCTCTGCTTTCACCTTCTTCAGCCAGTCCATGCCAACTATTACATCAAAACTCCCTAACTCTACTGGTATCAAATCAATCTTAAATATTTTGCTAACCAGTTTAATTTCTCGATTCCGACATATATTATCTGCTGAAATTAATTTACCATTTGCTAATTCGAGTAAAAATTTACTATCCAAAGGCGTCAATGGACAACTTAATTTAGCACAAAAATCTCTACTCATATAGGTTCCATCCGCACCCGAATCAAATTAAACGTAAGCAGATTTATTGTCAATAAGAAACGTACCCGTAACAAGCTCCGGGTCTTCCTGTGCCTCTGCCGCATTAATATTGAAAACTCTTCCGCGGCCTTGTCCATTCGTGTTCTCCTGGTTCGGGCAATTTCTAATAATGTGGCCCGGTTTTCCACATTTATAACAAACTACATTGGCATAACTTGCTCCGACACTACTTGCTCCGCCATTACTCGTTCCGACACCATTTGTGCCTTTCGTTCTGTTAACCCCTGGTCCGTAGACCTCACACTTCGCCGCGCTATGACCATTTCTTTTACACTTGTTGCAAAATTTGGTGCAGAACCCCGAGTGATACTTTTCACACCTTTGGCATAATTGCTTCTGATTGTTGTTGTTGTTGTTGCGGTTGTTATTGTTGTTGGGATGATTGTTGTAGTTGCTGCTGTTGTTGTTGTTGTTGTTGTTGTTGTTGGGCCGTTTGTTGTAGTTGCGATTGATGTTGCGATTGTTGGGATAATTGTTGCGATTGTTGTTGTAATTGCCGTTGTTGTTGTATTAGTGATTCTTATCACCGTTTTCCTCCCACTTTCTTTTGACTTGCTTCACATTGGCCTCTTTAGCCGTCTGTTCTTTAATTCTTTCCTCAATCTGGTTCACTAGTTTATGAGCCATTCTACATGCCTGTTGTATGGAGGCGGGCTCGTGTGAACTTATATCTTCTTGGATTCTTTCCGGTAATCCTTTCACAAACGCGTCGATCTTCTCTTCCTCATCTTCGAACGCTCCCGGACACAATAGGCATAATTCTGTGAATCGTCTTTCGTACGTGGTAATATCAAATCCTTGGGTTCGTAACCCTCTAAGTTCTGTCTTGAGCTTATTGACCTCGGTTCTGGGACGGTACTTCTCGTTCATCAAGTGCTTGAATGCTGACCACGGTAGTGCGTACGCATCATCTTGTCCCACTTGCTCTAGATAGGTATTCCACCATGTTAACGCAGAACCTGTGAAGGTATGCGTAGCGTACTTCACTTTGTCCTCTTTAGTACACTTACTTATGGCAAACACCGATTCGACCTTCTCGGTCCACCGTTTCAATCAGATCGGTCCTTCGGTTCCATCAAATTCCAAAGGTTTGCAGGCAGTGAATTCTTTGTAGGTGCATCCTACACGATTTCCTGTACTGCTAGATCCAAGGTTATTATTGGTATGTAGCGCAGCCTGTACTGCGGCTATGTTTGAAGCTAGAAAAGTACGGAATTCCTCTTCATTCATATTCACGGTGTGTCGAGTAGTCGGTGCCATTTCCTTCAAAATAGTCAAATGGAACAAGTTAATCATACAGAATATTAAGAGTAGTTAATAGTATTTCGTAGCATAATATGAACTCATTTATAAAAGCTTTTTCTTCATATTAGCATTTTATAAGTTTAAATTCGGGTAGTACCTACCCGTTAAGTTCATACTTAGTAGCTAATATACAATTCAACTACTACAATTCTATATGAAAAACTGATTGTAATAATATTTCGCGTTCAAACTTTTATACAATATTTTACAAACTTACAATACCGCTTATTTTACATAAAGCATAAAATATAGCACACAATAACTTTGATACAAGATAGTTGTGAAGATAATTCTAGCTAGCACTCAAGTCGTTCAGCAAAGGCAATAAAGACACGTAATTCATATGTCCAGAAACAAGTCATGCATTCTGGTTTTACTAGGACTACTTCCCATCCTTGGTCTTGTGGAACATAACTGTTATGGCCGTTGATAAGACAGCGTGGTGAAACGTCGTCAAAGGGACGAGGGTTACGTAATGACCAACAGTCTCGTAATAACCTAAAAACCTCATTTCTTACCCCAATTACCGACTCCGTCACTTGTGGGAACGTTTTGTTTAATAGTTGTAGCCCGATGTTCTTGTTCTCACTTTGGTGAGAAGCGAACATTACTAACCCGTAAGCATAACATGCTTCTTTATGTTGCATGTTAGCCGCTTTTTCTAAATCACGAAGTCCTATATTCGAATATATTGAGTCAAAATAATTTCTTAACCCGTTGCGTAAAATAGCATTTGGGTTCCCCGCAATATATGTGTCAAAGTAAACACATCGTAACTTATGGATTTCCCAATGTGATATCCCCCATCTTTCGAACGAAAGCCTTTTATAAACCAAGACATTCTTGGAACGTTCTTCGAATGTCTTACAAACTGACATCTCCTTAAATAGTTGTGCCGTGGAATTCTGACCGACTCTAGACAATATTTCATCAATCATGTCTCCGGGTAGGTCTCTTAAAATATTAGGTTGTCTATCCATTTTGTGATTTTATACTGTAAAATAGACAAGAGTTAGATTCATAAAAAAAAATACTTATTAATACAAGCAATTTTTACATATATCATAAAGCATAAGCACACTATATTACATATATTACACCACACGAATACAACTATCTTATTCCGACTCGCTCGTTTTTTTTTTTTTTTTGATTTTGGTTCGTTTTGCCAAGTTTCTAGGGATATATGATGTTCCCCTAATACGAGCCGTCATTTTCCACATTGGTTTAGAAAAACCTGGTGGTTTAGAGGTTCCCGGGTTATTGTCACAACTTAAGAAATACGGGTGTTGACGATACATATAAAGTTCATCGGGTTTGGAATCAAATTTCTCTATTTTTATGCCCTTTCTCTTATTGTTCTCTTTTGCCTTATTAAATTGTGTTGGGGTAATTTCTTTAACATCATCGGAATCCTTGTCGGGATCCGATTCATCGGAGAATTCGTAATCCTCCCAATACTTTGCTTCCTTGGCGGAAACACCATTGACCATAATTAACTTTGGTCGGTTGGTTGAGAATTTTCTTCTACTTAACCGTTTTATTATTTCCCCCACTGGTTCTATTTCTTCTTCTGGTTCCGATTCTTCTTCCGGTTCCGATTCTTCTTCCGGTTCCGACTCTTCTTCCGGTTCCTCTTCGGGAACTTGTGAATCAGTCCACGAATCATTCCAATTTACATTTGACTCTTCATTATTATTAGGTGAGTCAATGGGACTTGTTCTAGAGGTAGACATCTATCACATAATATCAAACACGTTTAGAGATTAATATATCACATAATATTCACATGTTAAAAATATATAGTTTCCAACAAAATTTGTTAAGCAATCATTTTTCAAGTAAACACGGTCGAAGTCCAGACTCACTAATGCATCCTAACAAACTCGATAAGACACACTAATGCAAAATTCTAGTTCTCTAATACCAACGCTCAGATACCAACTGAAATGTCCCGTTCTTATTGATTAAAAACATTCCATATTAATTGATTTCGTTGCGAGGTTTTGACCTCTATATGAGACGTTTTTCAAAGACTGCATTCATTTTTAAAACAAACCATAACCTTTATCTCATAGGTAAAGGTTTTAAAAAGCTTTACATAGATTATCAAATAATGATAATCTAAAATATCCTGTTTACACACGACCATTACATAATGGTTTACAATACAAATATGTTACAACAAAATAAGTTTCTTGAATGCAGTTTTTACACAATATCATACAAGCATGGACTCTAAATCTCGTCCTTATTTAAGTATGCGACAGCGGAAGCTCTTAATAATCACCTGAGAATAAACATGCTTAAAACGTCAACAAAAATGTTGGTGAGTTATAGGTTTAACCTATATATATCAAATCATAATAATAGACCACAAGATTTCATATTTCAATACACATTCCATACATAGAGATAAAAATCATTCATATGGTGAACACCTGGTAACCGACATTAACAAGATGCATATATAAGAATATCCCCATCATTCCGGGACACCCTTCGGATATGATATAAATTTCGAAGTACTAAAACATCCGGTACTTTGAATGGGGTTTGTTAGGCCCAATAGATCTATCTTTAGGATTCGCGTCAATTAGGGTGTCTGTTCCCTAATTCTTTGATTACCAGACTTAATAAAAAGGGGCATATTCGATTTCGATAATTCAACCATAGAATGTAGTTTCACGTACTTGTGTCTATTTTGTAAATCATTTATAAAACCTGCATGTATTCTCATCCCAAAAATATTAGATTTTAAAAGTGGGACTATAACTCACTTTCACAGATTTTTACTTCGTCGGGAAGTAAGACTTGGCCACTAGTTGATTCACGAACCTATAACAATATATACATATATATCAAAGTATGTTCAAAATATATTTACAACACTTTTAATATATTTTGATGTTTTAAGTTTATTAAGTCAGCTGTCCTCGTTAGTAACCTACAACTAGTTGTCCACAGTTAGATGTACAGAAATAAATCGATAAATATTATCTTGAATCAATCCACGACCCGGTGTATACGTATCTCAGTATTGATCACAACTCAAACTATATATATTTTGGAATCAACCTCAACCCTGTATAGCTAACTCCAACATTAACATATAGAGTGTCTATGGTTGTTCCGAAATATATATAGATGTGTCGGCATGATAGGTCGAAACATTGTATACGTGTCTATGGTATCTCAAGATTACATAATATATAATACAAGTTGATTAAGTTATGGTTGGAATAGATTTGTTACCAATTTTCACGTAGCTAAAATGAGAAAAATTATCCAATCTTGTTTTACCCATAACTTCTTCATTTTAAATCCGTTTTGAGTGAATCAAATTTCTTTGGTTTCATATTGAACTCTATTTTATGAATCTAAACAGAAAAATTATAGGTTTATAGTCAGAAAAATAAGTTACAATTCATTTTTGTAAAGGTAGTCATTTCAGTCGAAAGAACGACGTCTAGATGACCATTTTAGAAAACATACTTCCACTTTGAGTTTAACCATAATTTTTGGATATAGTTTCATGTTCATAATAAAAATCATTTTCCCAGAATAAAAACTTTTAAATCAAAGTTTATCATAGTTTTTAATTAACTAACCCAAAACAGCCCGCGGTGTTACTACGACGGCGTAAATCCGATTTTACGGTGTTTTTCGTGTTTCCAGGTTTTAAATCATTAAGTTAGCATATCATATAGATATAGAACATGTGTTTAGTTGATTTTGAAAGTCAAGTTAGAAGGATTAACTTTTATTTGCAAACAAGTTTAGAATTAACTAAACTATGTTCTAGTGATTACCAGTTTAAACCTTCGAATAAGATAGCTTTATATGTATGAATCGAATGATGTTATGAACATCATTACTACCTCAAGTTCCTTGGATAAACATACTGGAAATGAGAAAAATAGATCTAGCTTCAAAGGATCCTTGGATGGCTTGAAAGTTCTTGAAGCAGAATTATGACACGAAAATAATTTCAAGTAAGATTTCCACTCGAAATAAGATTGTTATAGTTATAGAAATTGAATTAAAGTTTGAATATGATTATTACCTTTTATTAGAAAGATAACCTACTGTAAGTAACAAAGGTTTCTTGATCTTGGATGATTACTTGGAATGGATTTAGAAAACTTGGAAGTAAACTTGCAATCTTGGAAGTATTCTTGATTTTATGAAACTAGAACTTTTGGAATTTATGAAGAACACATAGAACTTGAAGATAGAACTTGAGAGAGATCAATTAGATGAAGAAAATTGAAGAATGAAAGTGTTTGTAGGTGTTTTTGGTCGTTGGTGTATGGATTAGATATAAAGGATATGTAATTTTGTTTTCATGTAAATAAGTCATGAATGATTACTCATATTTTTGTAATTTTATGAGATATTTCATGCTAGTTGCCAAATGATGGTTCTCAAATGTGTTAGGTGACTCACATGGGCTGCTAAGAGCTAATCATTGGAGTGTATATACCAATAGTACATACATCTAAAAGCTGTGTATTGTACGAGTATGAATACCGTTGCATACGAGTAGAATTGTTGATGAAACTGAACGAGGATGTAATTGTAAGCATTTTTGTTAAGTAGAAGTATTTTGATAAGTGTCTTGAAGTCTTTCAAAAGTGTATGAATACATATTAAAACACTACATGTATATACATTTTAACTGAGTCGTTAAGTCATCGTTAGTCGTTACATGTAAATGTTGTTTTGAAACCTTTAGGTTAACGATCTTGTTGAATGTTGTTAACCCATTGTTTATTATAACAAATGAGATGTTAAATTATTATATTATCATGATATTATGATATATAATATATCTTAGTATGATATATATACAGTTAAATGTCGTTACAACGATAATCGTTACATATATGTCTCGTTTCGAAATCATTAAGTTAGTAGTCTTATTTTTACATATGTATTTCATTGTTAATACACTTAATAATATATTTAATTATCATTTAACATAATTAACCAAGTGTATCAATATCTTAATATGATTCATATGTACCTAGTAAGACGTTGTTATAACGATAATCGTTATATATATCGTTTTCGAGTTTCTTAAATTAATAGTCTCATTTTTATGTATATAACTCATTGTTAAAATACCTAATGAGACACATACTTATAATAAAATCATGTTAACTATATATATAACCATATATATTTCATCGTATAGTTTTTACAAGTTTTAACGTTCGTGAATCACCGGTCAACTTGGGTGGTCAATTGTCTATATGAAACCTATTTCAATTAATCAAGTCTTAACAAGTTTGATTGCTTAACATGTTGGAAACACTTAATCATGTAAATAACAATTTCATTTAATATATATATAAACATGGAAAAGTTCGGGTCACTACAGTAACCAAGTGTTTAAATTAAAATTTTAAAAATTCGAAAGAATTTAACCCCTACTCACACTTAAGATCTTGCAATGCCCTCATTTGCAAGAAATCAGTAGCAATTTAAATTATTGAGGGTGATTAGCGTAGAAAAATGATTAAATTTTACCAAAGTTTCCAAACATATTGTTGTTTGTGTTGAATGATAAATGGTGCACATCATTTGTTCATTCCGTCTGTTGTTACATCACACTTGTTTTTCATTTTGTCATCAAAATTAATAGCTTTTGTTGAACTTAATGTCAGTCTTTGAAAATGCGCTGTTTTACCCTGTTGTGTACATGAGATAAAATACATACAATACAAATATAAACATGCATGGTAATTTGAAATGGGACTTAATATTCCACTTTCAAATTACAAAAATGAAATATTAGTACAAAATAATAAAAATATTAAACATTATATTAAAGTATCAAAATATTAAATGTTTAGCATAAATAGATAAAAATAATAAAAGAGAAGACATCACCAATGGAACACTATTGATTTGGATAGGGGTTCCAGTTCATATCGTTGTTTGGGTTCCATGGTTGGTGATAGGTGTTCTGGTATGCTTGATTGGGGTCGTACAGGTCAAAGGGTGATCGCATGTCGGGCTGATGCGGTGGATAGTAAGCAGGCCGAGTCGGGATTTAGTTATTTGGTACCTGATATGATAGCTGGCTTATGATTTGGTGCTAATGAACTTGCCAGCTATCGTGTTGGCGTCGCCTGAAAGTCTCATACTCATTCGCGGCTTGCCACTGCTCATACCGACGATGCCTATCCTCATTAGTCATTTCTACCTCATCTATACGCTGGAAAATGTCAGTAGCACTATCCCTAATGACATCCCTAATGTCATCTGCTTCCTTCATTTCCTCATCCCAACCCCTCTCTACCTGTGGATGGCGGCCCTGATATGGTATTGCCTGATTGCGTCTCCTAGTCAATACCTTTGCACCTTGATAGACTTGCACACCTAATGTCTCGTCCTGTTCCCTACATACCATCATCGGACCCCCTTGATCCCTATCTACACCTAAATACTCTCCAATGAGAGTAACAAAAATACCTCCTCCTATTATTCCCCCTTCCTGTATAATTTCCACCATTTTGGACAGATAAAAACTAACACAGTAGGGGATAAATAGTGTAAGGTCATTTTCTCCTTGTTGTTACCTCTTTGTGTAATCGAGTTTGCTAAGAATCTATGTATTATACGAAGCTCGGCTTTATTAATATCTAAATAGGAGTGTCTTCCTCCCCGCGTAAACACATTAAAATTTGACATACGCCTCCAGATGGCGTGAGCGTCAAAATTTCTATCTACCTGCTCACCATGATAAATCAAATTTGTACAATCAGGTGATAGTAATTTAGCAGGAGTGTAAATCTGTAAAGCCCTGGCCATGTCCAGCAAGGACATCCTGTGCATCTTACGGCCAAGTAAAAATCTAAGAAAACTCTTATCGTCTAACCTATCTACATCTTTATTAAAAGCTATAGTACTCATTAGCTCAACACACCACTCTTTATATACAGGCCTACGAATGGTAAATAAACGTTCCCAATCAGTAAAAGAAGAGCTGACATACCTTTGGATTAGATGCTGCCTAATTGGGTTAGCTAGGTGGACCCTTTCCAAAGGCTCCCAATCTATTACCCTTGGTACTTTTACATTTTTAGTCCAAAGCTTAAATTTTTTACTTTGGTACGTCGGGTAATCTCTCCAACTTCTATCAATTCTTAAATTGGGATGCAACTGTTCTTCATGAATTGTTTTGTGTTCTATTATATGGTGAACGGGAAATACTACGTAGGCAATAAAAAATTGTGACTCCGGCTCATAGTACGGCACGTGTTGATCATAATATTGTTGTTTTTCCGGTTCGTGATATTGCATCTCTGGCTGTGGTTCCAGATCAGGTTGCCTAGACGATGATGCACCGTATGTATCTGTATTTCTCTGCAAAACACATTAAACACAAAATTTGTGCATCCAAATATGCATTAATGTTAGCAAAATAACAAATTACAACAATTACAATTACATGTTTAATCCATATTAAACTTATACTCATTTTCATATTTTTATCAATTCTACACTTTTTCAAATAAGCATATATGAAAATGTTTACAAAGTTCATAAGCATTTAACTCAAATAACATGTCAAAATAATCATTACTAACAATTAAACAAGTTTCAAATAACATTTATATCAAATTAATCAAGTTCATGAATTTTATACTTAAAAAGTCCACTTTAATTCTCAAAAATCATGTTTATGATCAAAGTTTGGATCATTTAACTACCTAAACATGTTACACTACTTAATTTAGCAATAATTCATGATAAAAATTGGCCATAACCTGTTTATATCAAAAATCCCCAAATTGCTCAAGAACACAAACCCTAGATTTCTAAAAATTTTGAAGTTTTTGGCTTCCAATCATGTTAAATAGCATCAATCTAGGTTATACATGCATAATATACTAACAATTTAACTCTAATTACACTAGAAATTAACAAAATCAAATTATTGCAATTAATTAAAATTATCACAAAAAGTAGGAAATTTATGAGTTTAGGGGTGAAATTTTTACCTTCCTGCTTCCCCATCTGAGAAAAGACATGTTTGTAGCGGATTATTGTGACGAATTTCGTTGATTTTGGTGAAAAATTGGTGATTTTAGGGGTGTTTGTGTGTATGTGTTCGTGTATATGTGTGTGTGAATTGTGGAAGACAGAAGCCAGGTCGTGTTTTTATGATTCTGCCTAGATATCTGTCCACATGCGATAGCATGAGGTTACAGGGTAAATCCCATGCGATCGCATGAGGTCCCTGATCTTTTTTTTTATAAAACCTTTTATTATAAAACAATTAATTAATTTTAAAATTTTGTTTTCTTTTAGAATTAGGGCGTTTCGGATCGTTGTCCTAGTTCGTCTCTCGACAAAATTTTAAAATTTGTTGTTTTAAAGCGATGTTTTAAAAGCAACGATTTTTGGATTTTTTAATGTTTTTGGCATACTTTAAATAAATAAGATTAAAAATAATGATAATAAAATTTCTCGTCCCGCCTTCGGGTAAAGCAATTTCGGTTCAACGACCTAGTCTTCAACTCACGACGAATTTTAAATATCAAAATTTTAACTTAATGAAATAAAGTAAATTTTGTTTTTAAATTCACACCAAATTTAAATTTAAAATGCATAAAATTAAAAATTAATATAAATATCATTAATATTTTTATACATTAATTTTACAAACTTATATTGAAAATATTAATTTTTAAAATATTTACAAACTTAAATATATTGATTTTTAAAAATTTACAATAATAATTTAATATTAATTTAAAAACAAGGTAAAAAATTAAAATTAAAAATCTTTTTGGTCTTTTATCCCACTTTAATCAATCATATATTATCAAAATATACGCCCCTCTGTTGGGTAAAGTAATTTCGGCTATATTACCTAGTTTTACTCCTGACGAATTTCTGAAATATTTTGGATTGATTGATTAAAGATATTTATACCTTAAGAATAAACGATAAATTTCGCTGTGATGTAATAAATTTTTGTATGATATCAATAATTTCGATTTCGCGTACCTAATTTTATTGAATATCAATTTAATACTTTATAGCGAACGATTCAGCGTTTATTATCAAAAGGTTAAAAGCAATAAATAAAAACAAATAAAAATTGTACATACTTACCTGTAAGAAAGAATTCTCAGAGACCTGCTTTAGTCGACTCGTAGGAGAGTCGTGTGATTTGGTTTTCCATAGCTACATAAGCGTAACCTCGATTCTTCAATAACTTTTTTTCTAAACATATGAACGGTCCTTCTCTGCATAGAGTAACAAATTCAGTATTTGAATATATTTGATTGTTTGAACATTTACCTTCCTGTGACCATTTTCCGCATTTATGACATCTTTCAAGGTGTCGTGCTCTTCTTTTTGTTACGGATTTTGATTTTCCTTTACCAAAATGTGTCTTATGATGATATTTCCTGAGTTCTTTTCTCACTTCATCCATTTTGCCTCTTATGAATGATACCAGTTCACTCGGGAAGATGTTATTATTACGTTTAGTAATCATAATGTGTAGTAGTAGACAATGGTTCAGATCAAAGGAATTCTTCATCTCGTAAAACCTAAAAAAAATAAAAATTCAGAATGGAGGGAGAAGACTAGTTCTTTAGGGTCTGCTAGGGAAAGACCATTCGGATTCCATTTTCGAGAACTACACGAAAACAGAAAATCTAACTCTAACAAAAATATATATTATCCTTAAAAAGACTTGATTCTCCCCACAATTAGTTAGCTGTGGTGTCGAATTTGTGATTAACTTCATTTTCAACTTCCATTGGATTATCTATGTAATGTTTAACTCTGTGACCATTTACTTTAAATTCAATCCCATTTGAATTTATTAACTCTACTGTTCTGTATGGGAAAACTCTTTTGACTATGAATGGTCCAGACCATCTTGATTTCAATTTTTCAGGAAATAGCTTGAATCGTGAATTGAAAAGAAGGACTCTGTCTCATTCCTTAAATTCTTTTGAACTTCTGATTCTTTTATCATGCCATTTCTTCGTTCTTTCTTTATAGATTAACGAATTTTCATATGCTTCATGTCTTAATTCTTCTAATTTGTTTAATTGACTTAACCGTAGACGTCCAGCTTCATGCAAATCAAGATTACATGTCTTCAAAGAACAAAATGCTTTGTGCTCAATTTCTACTAGAAGGTGACATGCTTTTTCGTAAACGAGTCTAAAAGGTGTGGTGCCAATTGGAGTTTTGTAGGCTGTTCTAAAAGCCCAAAGTGCATCCTCCAATTTCATGGACCATTCCTTCGGATTTGATCATACGATTTTCTCTAGAATACGTTTTAATGCTCGGTTGGTATTTTCAACTTGTCCACTTGTTTGTGGATGATAAGCGGTTAAGATTTTATGAGTTACTCCATATCTTTTGAGAACTTTCTCAAGTTGATTATTACAAAAATGAGTACCCCGATCACTTATTAAAGCTTTCGGTGTTCCGAACCTAGCAAAAAGACGTTTTAAGAAGTTGACTACAACTCGTGCATCGTTAGTTGGGAGAGCTTGTGCTTCCGCCCATTTAGATACATAATCAATAGCAACGAGAATGTAGAGATTATTATGAGATTTTGGAAATGGACCCATAAAGTCAATACACCAAATGTCAAATACTTCACATACTTGAATGACATTTTGTGGCATTTCATCACGTTGACTTATTTTTTTTGGCCATTTGACAAGCATCACAGGATTTACAGAGAAGGTGTGCGTCTTTGAAAGTTGAAGGCCAATAGAATCCAGCGTCGTAGACTTTTCTTGCGGTAAGTTGAGGCCCATAATGCCCTCCTGTTGGTCCTGTGTGACAATGGTTTAAGATTTGACTAGCTTCATCCCCGAATACGCATCGGCGTATTATTCCATCGGGACAACTTTTGAATAAATATGGATCTTCCCAGAAATAGTGTTTTATATTACTAAAGAATTTCTTTCATTTTTGGTACGAAAACCCTTTTTCAAGGAATCCATATACTAAGTAGTTTGTATATTCTGCAAACTATGGTTTCATTATAATCGATCTTCAAAAGATATTCATCAGGAAAATTGTCTTGTATGACCGATTCATTTAGAACTTCTAATTTAGGATTTTCAAGACGAGAATGATGATCAGCTGCGAGATTTTCTGCTCCCTTTTTATCTCGGATTTCAATATCAAACTCTTGTAAGAGTAAGATCCAACGGATTAATCGTGGTTTGGCATCTTGTTTTGAAAATAGGTATCTAAGAGCAGAATGGTCAGTATAGACCACCGTTTTAGATAGATCGAGATATGAACGAAATTTGTCAAAAGCAAAGACAATAGCAAGGAGTTCTTTTTCAGTAGTTGTTGAAATGTCCCGTTCTTATTGATTAAAAACGTTCCATATTAATTGATTTCGTTGCGAGGTTTTGACCTCTATATGAGACGTTTTTCAAAGACTGCATTCATTTTTAAAACAAACCATAACCTTTATTTCATAAATAAAGGTTTAAAAAGCTTTACGTAGATTATCAAATAATGATAATCTAAAATATCCTGTTTACACACGACCATTACATAATGGTTTACAATACAAATATGTTACATCGAAATCAGTTTCTTGAATGCAGTTTTTACACTATATCATACAAACATGGACTCCAAATCTTGTCCTTATTTTAGTATGCAACAGCGGAAGCTCTTAGTATTCACCTGAGAATAAACATGCTTTAAACGTCAACAAAAAATGTTGGTGAGTTATAGGTTTAACCTATATATATCAAATCGTAACAATAGACCACAAGATTTCTTATTTCAATACACATCCCATACATAGAGATAAAAATCATTCATATGGTGAACACCTGGTAACCGACATTAACAAGATGCATATATAAGAATATCCCCATCATTCCGGGACACCCTTCGGATATGATATAAATTTCGAAGTACTAAAGCATCCGGTTCTTTGGATGGGGTTTGTTAGGCCCAATAGATCTATCTTTAGGATTCGCGTTAATTAGGGTGTCTGTTCCCTAATTCTTAGATTACCAGACTTAATAAAAAGGGGCATATTCGATTTCGATAATTCAACCATAGAATGTAGTTTCACGTACTTGTGTCTATTTTGTAAATCATTTATAAAACCTGCATGTATTCTCATCCCAAAAATATTAGATTTTAAAAGTGGGACTATAACTCACTTTCATAGATTTTTACTTCGTCGGGAAGTAAGATTTGGCCACTGGTTGATTCACGAACCTATAACAATATATACATATATATCAAAGTATGTTCAAAATATATTTACAACACTTTTAATACATTTTGATGTTTTAAGTTTATTAAGTCAGCTGTCCTCGTTAGTAACCTACAACTAGTTGTCCACAGTTAGATGTACAGAAATAAATCGATATATATTATCTTGAATCAATCCACGACCCATTGTATACATATCTCAGTATTGATCACAACTCAAACTATATATATTTTGGAATCAACCTCAACCCTGTATAGCTAACTCCAACATTCACATATAGAGTGTCTATGGTTGTTCCGAAATATATATAGATGTGTCGACATGATAGGTCGAAACATTGTATACGTGTCTATGGTATCTCAAGATTACATAATATACAATACAAGTTGATTAAGTTATGGTTGGAATAGATTTGTTATCAATTTTCACGTAGCTAAAATGAGAAAAATTATCCAATCTTGTTTTACCCATAACTTCTTCATTTTAAATCCGTTTTGAGTGAATCAAATTTCTATGGTTTCATATTGAACTCTATTTTATGAATCTAAACAGAAAAAGTATAGGTTTATTGTCAGAAAAATAAGTTACAAGTCATTTTTGTAAAGGTAGTCATTTCAGTCGAAAGAACGACGTCTAGATGACCATTCTAGAAAACATACTTCCACTTTGAGTTTAACCATGATTTTTGGATATAGTTTCATGTTCATAATAAAAATCATTTTTCCAGAATAACAACTTTTAAATCAAAGTTTATCATAGTTTTTAATTAACTAACCCAAAACAGCCCGCGGTGTTACTACGACGGCGTAAATCCGGTTTTACGGTATTTTTCGTGTTTCCAGGTTTTAAATCATTAAGTTAGCATATCAAATAGATATAGAACATGTGTTTAGTTGATTTTAAAAGTCAAGTTAGAAGGATTAACTTTTATTTACGAACAACTTTAGAATTAACTAAACTATGTTCTAGTGATTACAAGTTTAAACCTTCGAATAAGATAGCTTTATATGTATGAATTGAATGATGTTATGGACATCATTACTACCTCAAGTTCCTTGGATAAACCTACTGGAAATGAGAAAAATGGATCTAGCTTCAAAGGATCCTTGGATGGCTTGAAAGTTCTTGAAGCAGAATCATGACACGAAAATAGTTCAAGTAAGATTTTCACTCGAAATGAGATTGTTATATTTATAGAAATTGAATTAAAGTTTGAATATGATTATTACCTTGTATTATAAATATAGCCTACTGTAAGTAACAAAGGTTTCTTGATCTTAGATGATTACTTGGAATGGATTTAGAAAACTTGGAAGTAAACTTGCAATCTTGGAAGTATTCTTGATTTTATGAAACTAGAACTTTTGGAATTTATGAAGAACACTTAGAACTTGAAGATAGAACTTAAGAGAGATCAATTATATGAAGAAAATTGAAGAATGAAAGTGTTTGTAGGTGTTTTTGGTAGTTGGTGTATGGATTAGATATAAAGGATATGTAATTTTGTTTTCATGTAAATAAGTCATGAATGATTACTCATATTTTTGTAATTTTATGAGATATTTCATGCTAGTTGCCAAATGATGGTTCCCAAATGTGTTAGGTGACTCACATGGGCTGCTAAGAGCTAATCATTGGATTGTATATACCAATAGTACATACATCTAAAAGCTGTGTATTGTACGAGTATGAATACGGGTGCATACGAGTAGATTGTTGATGAAACTGAACGAGGATGTAATTGTAAGCATTTTTGTTAAGTAGAAGTATTTTGATAAGTGTCTTGAAGTCTTTCAAAAGTGTATAAATACATATTAAAACACTACATGTATATACATTTTATCTGAGTCGTTAAGTCATCGTTAGTCGTTACATGTAAGTGTTGTTTTGAAACCTTTAGGTTAACGATCTTGTTAAATGTTGTTAACCCAATGTTTATAATATCAAATGAGATTTTAAATTATTATATTATCATGATATTATGCTGTATGAATATCTCTTAATATGATATATATACATTAAATGTCGTTACAACGATAATCGTTACATATGTCTCGTTTCAAAATCATTAAGTTAGTAGTCTTGTTTTTACATATGTAGTTCATTGTTAATATACTTAATGATATGTTTAGTTATCATAATATCATGTTAACTATATATGTATCCATATATATGTCATCATATAGTTTTTACAAGTTTTAACGTTCGTGAATCACCGGTCAACTTGGGTGGTCAATTGTCTATATGAAACCTATTTCAATTAATTAAGTCTTAACAAGTTTGATTGCTTCACATGTTGGAAACACTTAATCATGTAAATAACAATTTCATTTAATATATATATAAACATGGAAAAGTTCGGGTCACTACAGTGTAATTCGTTTGTGCTCCTTGTAACGCCTTACTAGCGTAATAAATAGGTTGAAATCGTTTTTCAATCCTTTGACCTAAAACAGCTCCCATTGAAAAATCACTTGCATCGCACATGAGTTTAAATGGTAGATTCCAATTTGGAGTTATCATGATCGTCGCATTAGTGAGTTTTTCTTTAAGAATATTAAACGATTTGATGCATTCATCTGAAAAGATGAATGAAGCATCTTTTTCTAGGAGTTTATTCATAGGAGTGACAATTTTAGAAAAATATTTTATGAAACGTCGGTAAAAACCGGCATGTCCTAGAAAACTCCTAACTCCTATAACATTGGTGGGATGTGGAAGTTTAGAAATTACATCGACTTTAGCTCTATCCACTTCAATTCCTTCCTTTGAAATTTTATGACCAAGAACGATGCCTTCTTTAACCATGAAATGGTATTTCTCCCAATTAAGAACTAGATTTGATTGTTCGCATCTAATAAGCATTCATTCAAGATTAACTTGACATGTTTCAAAAGTATCACCGAAGACTGAAAAGTCATCCATGAAAACTTCCATGCATTCTTCTATCATGTCATGAAAAATTGCCATCATGCACCTTTGAAAGGTTGCAGGGGCGTTGCAAAGTCCAAATGGCATGCGTTTGTAGGCAAAAGTCCCATAAGGGCACGTGAACGTGGTTTTCTCTTGGTCCTCGGGTGCTATTGGAATTTGAAAATATCCGGAAAAACCGTCTAGAAAACAATAGTAACTATTCCCAGCTAACCTTTCCAACATTTGATCAATGAAAGGTAAGGGAAAGTGATCTTTTCTGGTGGCATCATTTAATTTTCTATAATCAATACAGACACGCCATCCTGTTACAGTCCTAGTAGGAATAAGTTCATTTTTTTTGTCATACCCCCAAATAGGGACGGGAAAATATGACTTCACAATATCACAACACAAGTATGTATAAACGAGAACGACTCTATATGAGATGTTTTTAGTATAAACTAATGTATTTAAAGCAGCGGAAAGTATTATGTCCTTACAATAAATGTTTTAATGCAATAATATGAACGTATAAATGCGGACTCCAAAAGCAGCAAAATCCAAATAGCAAATAATCTTTAGCAATCTTCACCTGAGACAAAACATGCTTAAAGTGTCAACCAAAAAGGTTGAGTGAACAATATAGGTTTAATATATAGTTTTAGACCACAAGATTTAGTTATCAAAAGTAGATGCTGAAGTTATGATATCGAGACGTAAACAAAGTTACCCAGGACACCTTGAACTGTCAGTGTCGTTTAATCATTATTATGTAACCAAAGACCAACGGTCAAATGGTTAGAGACGTCACTCTCAATAGGCCTATTCACAATAACTAAGTTTGCCTTTATACGTAGCAATTAACGTTATCATGGTAGGGATTTAGCATGAATCAAAGCATGTCATCACAGTTAAACAGTTTTCAGGTACTTGTGTCTAAGCGTAAAATAGTTTTAAAAGCAAGCATGTGTCTCACCCCAATGTTCAAAATAAGTAATAGAGAAAGTTAAAAAGTGGGGCTATGAAGTTCACCTTAATAGCAAGCAAGAAAATCCACGCAAGTAGTATGAATGGAGTGTGTAATCGGAGATCTCAACCTAGAGATATAATGTTCGATTAGTCGATGTCTAATAGACATTAAGTTTGTTTATTATTATAGCAAACTATATTAATAGTGACCGTTTTTGAGAAAAGTTATATTTATATAAGTAATAATATACTTAGTGTTATTAAGTGTTACTATATAATTAAGTGTATAAGTTATACTAAAAATAGTATTATTATTTGCTTTAATCAATTACTATGTATATCTATCATTATATGTTACGTATATAATTATATCTATATGATACATACATATATATTCATTATTATTATTATACATGTATGTGTTCAATACTAAATGATATATATATATATATATATATATATATATATATATATATATATATATATATATATATATATATATATATATATATATATATATATAGTAGGTGTATATGTTACTTATATAATAGTGTAAGATGGTACATATACATATACTTATTACTTTTATTATTATTTTTTACTAATCTTATATAACTTATATAATACACATTCATATATACATACACACGTACATATACATACATATATACACATATATATATATACGTATGCATATATTTACATATACACATACACATATATATACAATGTATACATGCACATACGTACGTATGCATGCATGCATGCACATGTATTATTATTATCATTACTTCTTACTAAACATAAAATCATAACACTTTTTAATTTTTACAATCTTATTAATAACCTTCATCATCTTTTAACCTTATGTTTACCCATTACAATATCATAATCTTCTTCTTAACTTTACTTGATCATAATTTTTATCATTATTCATTATAACTAGTTAATTAATCTCATATCCAACTTACATAAGATCATAATCATACACTCATAATTTTCCTTTTAACTCTTTCACCTACTTCCTTATTACTTTTCACATAAAATCATAATCCTTATTCCTACATGAAATCATAAACTTCTTATTAATAACTAATCATAATACTTGATTCACTTACATAAAATCATAAGTTTTTAACATTCTATCTAATCATGTTCGTTAACCCTAATCATATTAATAAAAATCAATCCATGTTATTCATAAATCTTTATCATAATCAAGATCTTATAATTATACTTTTATCATAACATCAAACTAAATTACTAACATCATGACTTATTCATACTTATTCATTAATTAATCTTAACTCTTAACATAATACTTATAATCTTTTTCATGTACATAATCTTAGTTTCTTTTAATTACAAACTTATTAATAATCTTGTAATCCTTATTCATAATCATCATACTTATTAACAATAAACTTAAGATCTTGTACTAGGGTTTATTAGGTATACCTTACAAGAATGAGACCTAGGATTGATGATGAATGCGAACTGAATCAGAAACAGAAACCAAGCAGCTACAGCAACAAACTACGACCCTAAAGGTGTCTGTTTGAATCTGAATTGATCACGACAAGAAACTAGGAACAAAAAGCAGCAACAACGGACGATCTTGGGCTGTTTTATCACGTCAGAAGGACAGAAAGTACAGCAGCAGCAAACCAGGCGAATGATGATGGTGTTTGACCATTGCAGATGGAAGATTACAGCAGACCTTGTGGGGGTTTTACAGCAGAAACTGGAGCAAGGAAAGTGGACGAATTTGAGCAGGTTTAATGGCGATTGAAGGGCTGTAATGATGGTGATGAATCACGACTGCAAGTGGGGTTTTGTGGAGGATGTTGTCGACAGAAAAGCAGATGGTGCAGGTGATTTAGTTCGACAGGTTTGGAGGGTTCTTTAGTCTACAGAATATGGAGGGAAACAAGGAAACTATCGACTATTTTTGCAGCAGGATTTGTGGTGCAGTTTAGGGAGATCATGAGAGTTTATATAGGTTTGATAGGTTTCCTAATTAAACTAGAATGGCTTGGTGATCAAGGTCACAATTTGAGTTTAACTAGGACTAACAAAACTTAGAGATCAAGCTACAATTTCCTAATACCTTGCAGCCGATTTTTTTTTAGCTTACATGTTCTTTTTTTTATATATACGGCATCCTTTATTAATAATGTATTTATATTTTTTTTACGGTATTACTTATTTATTTAAGTATTTTATATATTTTTTTTATTATTAATATTATTAATATTAGGGTTACTTTTATTCAAATACATTTTATTTATTTATTTATTCGTCCCTAACTTTTATTAGTTTGAATTGGTTCCAATAAATTTCTATTAAATTTTTAAAGGTTAAGAAATATCATTTTTTTAATAATACTAATAGCTTTATAAATATAAAACACAAATGCATAAACTTTACATTAACAAAAATATTGATCAAAAGTTAATATTTAATCAAAGTTTATTAAATAAAGTTCATGAGTACAAGTAATCCTAATAATGGAACAATTAAAATAGGAATGAAAAATTGAGGGTCGTCATAGTACATCCCCATTAATAAAAACTTCGTACCGAAGTTTCAGGAAGACTTCTCGGATGCATCAACGTTTGAGAATAGATGGGGATATTTCCGCTTCATCTGGTCTTCACGTTCCCAGGTATACTCGGGGCCTTTTTGTGAATTCCAACGGATCTTAACAACAGGAATAGAGCTTTGTTTCAAACGTTTAACCTCACGATCCAGAACTTCTATAGGTTTTTCGGTGAAGTGCAATTAATGCGAAGATTATTCAAGGACATAACGGATATGTCATCAACAAGACACTTTTTAAGATTCAAAATGTGAAATGTATGAACTTTAATTAACAGGAAGTGTTGACTAAAAATTAGCATTCGGTCAGCATTTTGTTAAAGCAAAGTTTACACTTAATTACAGTAGGGATCTGATGTTGCATGAAATTTTAGCTAAAAGAGCCTAGTTGATTAAAATATCTAGTCTTATGGACTTCTTCCATGACTAGTTCTTGAAATTTTTTGATTAATGGTGATTTTTATAGAATCGACATGTATTCCTTCACTCTTAAACTACATGTCTAAGAAATTATACGATTAGCAGCCAAAGTTCACGCTGGGAAAAACTTGGCACAACATTATTCCTTCTTTAAGAGCTATAGAATAAATCGCAGTGGTTGGTCATACTCTTCCTCGCTCTTGGAATAGATTAAGATGTCATCAATGAAGATGGTTACGAATTAATCAAGATAAGGTTTTCATACACGGTTCATAAGATCCATGATTACAGTAGGAGTATTAGTTAAACCAAAAGACATGAAAAGAAACTCATAGTGTCTACAACGAGTTCGGATAGTAGTCTTAGAAACATCAGTTTCCTTGACTCTCAATTGATGATAACCCGACCTAAGATCAATCTTCGAATTGAGACTTAATCCTTGCAGTTGGTCGAACAGGTCATCAATAAGCAGGAATGGATAATGATTTTTTTTTTTTGATGATTACCTTGCTGAGTTCTCGGTAAATAATACACATCCTCAACGTGCCATCTTTCTTCTTAATAAATAGAACGGGTGCTCCTCACGTAGGCAAGCTAAGACGAATGAAAATTTTCTCCAAAACTTCTTGGAGTTGATTGGATGATTCTTTCATTTCGGATGGAACTAAGCGGTATGGTACCTATACAATAGGTATAACACCAGGCGTGGATAATTGACAAGTAAAGGATATATAATATCTAGGGGTGATATTTTTAGTTGACAATATAGTGACAATGAGTATGTAATGGTACACAATGGTCCTAAGGTTGATCAAATCTTATTCCCATCATGATGCATTAGGATTTCTGTATGACTTATCATAATATAATTACGTTGATCAAGTGTCATTATATTATTCTAAATCATACTTTTATCACTCCACAAGGTTACTACTATGTCATCTAGTCAATATTCCTCTTCTTCGAGGTGAATGATTCAATGGAAAATGAAAGAAAAGAAAGAAAATAACATCATTCATTCATTTAAAAGAAAATAACCAGAGTATTACAGAAATTAACGAAATCTTCCATAATGTAAAAGTACTAAATGGTAACATAAAAAACACTATGAAAATGAAAAATTTAAATGTCTCTAGTGGTTTCCAAAACTCTTCATTGTGCCTCTTCATTCTTCTTCTTATCCGAACATTGATATTTGAAATGCCATATTCTTCCGCAGTTATAGCAAGTAAGAACGGTTGCATTTGCCTTTGTAGCTGGAGTTTTGGTTGATGGAATAACAACTCTACAATTCTTGGCTACGCGACCCACCTTCTTGCACTTGGTGCACTCGGTCTTACACCATCCTTCATGATGTCTCTCACATCTTTTGTAATAAGGACATTTTCCCTTATACAACTTGTTGAATTTTCCCTTATAAAACTTGTTAAATTTGATTTTAGAATTTTCTTGCTCCATTCCTTCTCTCTTCCTTTTTGCACCTTCTTTCTCCTTATGTTTGTTGATGAAATAGCTTGCCATGCAATCAGCTTCTTGTATGGTACTCGAGTTCTCCAAGATAACATCTCTTCGGACTTCATTAGGCAATCCATTGATGTAGCATTGGATTCCTATATAATCGGGAGTAGCCATGAGAGCAAACTCTTGAAATCGGTTGGTATAGCTCATGAGATCAGCATTCACCATTTTTATATTACTGATCCCAGGTCTTTCAGTACTCTTGTATGTAGGGGGTGGGTAGCTTATAAAACTTTGATGAGAACGAATAGTCGAAAGGTTTCGCGGTACGCCATTGTTGCCATTGCCTTGAACAGAGGACTCGGACTTGGATTCTTCCTCAACTTCTTCTTCTTCAGTCATCTCCTCCACAAACTCTTCCTCCTCATCATCCCCATCATAGTTATCATTAGTGTAGGATTCTTCCAAATGAGGGGAGTGTGGTGGACTAGCAGGGACATAGTTTGGGTGAGTTGGTGAAAATGGCGGGAAAACGGGTCCATAAGTCGGTGTGCGGACTGATCTTTCGGAGTAGGATTCCTCGGAGTCAGAATTGACGATAGGGGTAAGGCGAGACTTCCTAAATGAAAAGAAAGAGAGATGATTAGGTAGGTTCTAAGAATGACGCAAAAGCACGAATAAAATGTAAGGGGAAAATGCACTAAAAACTTAAAACGGGAAAGGTTATAGTCCTATAGATTGCTAAGGCACCTAACTAACACATAAGGTACACATAAAATGCAATCCTGGCTCTCTATAACAACCTGGCTCTGATTCCACTCTGTCATACCCCCAAATAGGGCCGGGGAAATATGACTTCACAATATCACAACACAAGTATGTATAAACGAGAACGACTCTATATGAGACGTTTTTAGTATAAACTAATGTATTTAAAGCAGCGGAAAGTATTATGTCCTTACAATAAATGTTTTAATGCAATAATATGAACGTATAAATGTGGACTCCAAAAGCAGCAATGTCCAAATAGCAAATAATCTTTCGAAATCTTCACCTGAGACAAAACATGCTTAAAGTGTCAACCAAAAAGGTTGAGTGAACAACCTAGGTTTAATATATAGTTTTAGACCACAAGATTTAGTTATCAAAAGTAGATGCCGAAGTTATGTTATCGAGACGTAAACAAAGTTACCCCAGGACACCTTGAACTGTCAGTGTCGTTTAATCATTATTATGTAACTAAAGACCAACGGTCAAATGGTTAGAGACGTCACTCTCAATAGGCCTATTCACAATAACTAAGTTTGCCTTTATACGTAGCAATTAACGATATCATGGTAGGGATTTAGCATGAATCAAAGCATGTCAGCACAGTTAAACAGTTTTCAGGTACTTGTGTCTAAGCATAAAACAGTTTTAAAAGCAAGCATGTGTCTCACCCTAAAGTTCAAAATAAGTAATAGAGAAAGTTAAAAAGTGGGGTGAAACAACCCAACCCGTATTCCATATGATAATTATTATTTTTTAAATAATACACATTCACGCGCCAAATAAATATGTAAACCATTCCACAAGTTCCATTTAAACATACAACAATTTAAATGTTTTCAGAAGGCACGAAGTCCATTAATTCATGTTTAATACAAGTTTGACCCACTACAATGATAGTTTATAATCCAAACGACACTCGAGCATGGTTTGGGACTAAACTACCCAAAACGTTAGGCCAACTTCCAAGCTTCAACAAAACATCATCAAGGGCCACCTAATGCCCGATAACCCCTTTGCCCTTATCCGCACCTGCGACTAAAAAGATAAACAACGAGAGGGGTAAGCTAATGCTTAGTGAGTGTAATAATTATACATGTTCATATATAACCTACTTATTTGCAAACACTTACACAACACCACATACAAGCTAGCAATACGACAACCATGCAAACCTCATGCATAAACTACTATCCACAATTTATAAGAAGCTAGCAACCCTAATAGCATATAGTCAATATTAAATATGCTAACACCAAATTCACACAACCATGGTTAACCAATAGCAAAAGGAATGGTACTCAAACTTTCCATCTGTGTTCATAAGAACCGTTAGTGCACAACACATATATCACCAACCCTTGGACAACACATATCCGCTCATAAGATCATTAGTGTACAACACATATATCACCAACTTGGACAACACATATCCATTTAATAAACCGTTAGCGTACAACACATATGTTGCTAAATTAGACAACACATATCCGTTCGTAAATCGTTAGTGTACAACACATATAGCACTAACTAGGACAACGCATATCCTTACGTACAAATAAGCACATCATATACGTACAAGTATACTTATTCCACTCACTTTAACACCTCGGTGGTGATTTAATGCTTCCGAAGACTTCAAAGCAAAGTACCTATTTACATAAGTACACATTCAATTACACACTAGTGGAATTAACCACATTACACAATACTTGAGCATTTAATGACTCAATTCACATTAAATGACTCAACCACACCAAAACCGCCCTTAAATGGCCAAGACCCGACTTTAACCACTAAAGCTAGTGAATTAAAGTCTTCTAACCTCAACTAACACAAACTTAGGGTAATTCATACCCATTTCACCCAAACTAGGTCAACTAGTACATTTTGACCCATTTTAATTACTTAGCCTCACAATCAAGTCAAACTTACCCATTAACACTTCTTTCATAAATCCAAAAGTGTATTAGTGACTAGCAATACCATTTGACACTTACAACCTCAAATCACAAGATCAAAACCCTAGTTTGTGGCCATTAGGGTTTCATTACAACAACATAACCCAAATTCACCCATTTTACACTCAAATGGGTCATACAAGTCTCTAGTAACCAAAACCCTAGCCATTAACTAATTAAAACTTAAAACATAAAGTTAGAACTTACCGAGACTATCAACGTGTAGCTAGATACACAAGGAACAACTTTAATTCTTGCTTTAAAGATCAACCCTCAATCCTTCACTCTCAAATCTCACTTTTAATTCAAATGGGTTTTAAGTTTTGGGAGAGAAAATGAAAGAAAATAGAAAAAAGGAAATGAATTAAATGAACAAATGGTGGAGATTTAATGCTCCCATCAGATCTACACGTTAAATTACCAATTTGCGCCTTGAAATCCCTTAAAAAGAGCAAAGTCCGGAATCTGTCCAGCAGGACTGCCGCGGCGCGGCTCATTCGTCGCGGCGTGACGTATAAAGGGAAAACAGACCCTTCATAACTCATTCTCTGAACCAGGTTTGCTTGCTATGCCGCGGCGCGGACCACTTTGTCGCGGCGCGGCTTAAAGCTGCACCTGAACAGCTCGACTACCTTAAGCAAATTTTGATTTTTATTTAATCGTACACTCCAATCCCTCTTCATATATTCGCCTAACTCTCAACAATAGTCTCACAAGACTTAACGCTATCAAAACTCATGTATAAACTTGTATATGTGCATATTGTCAAGCATATCTACGTATATACACATATCTACACACATATCTATACATTTCCACATAAACTAACGAGTTACAAATGTACTAATGATTAAGTATGTACCTTTAGATGTGTACGGGGAAACAGGATGTTACAACTCTCCCCCACTTGAATCGGAGCGCGTCCTCGCGATCCAAGCCGCATGACAAGAAGGAAGATAAACCAACACAAACTCTTCGGGCTCCCAAGTAAACTCGGAACCTTACTACGACGCCATTGAACTTTAAAAGTCATAACCTCTTTATGTCTCAACCTTTTGACCTTCTCATCAAGTATGGCAATCGGTTCCTCAATGTACTCTAACTTGTCTAATGGCACCCAAGATGAATCATCCGCACGACACTTACGGAGATGGGAAACATGAAATGTATTATGGATCCCCGCAAGCTCTTCGGGTAATTCCAAACGATACGCGACTTCACTAACACGAGCTAAAACCTTAAATGGTCCAATAAACCGAGGAGCTAACTTTCCCCATTTTCGAAATCGAATAATACCTTTTCATGGTGAAACCTTAAGCATCACCATGTCACCTTCTTGGAATTCGATCGTTCGTCTAAGTTTGTCGGCATACGACTTTTGCCTATCTTGAGCCTTTTTCAAATGCTCTCGAATCATATCAATCTTGCTATTCGTTTCTAAAACCAAATCGGTACTCCCGATTTCCTTTTGTCCCACTTCACCCCAACAACTCGGGGTTCGACATCTACGCCCGTAAAGCATCTCATATGGCGGCATCCCGATACTAGTATGATAACTATTATTGTACGAGAATTCCACCAAAGGCAAATGCTCATCCCAACTACCACCGAAATCAATAATGCACGCTCGTAACATATCTTCCAAAGTTTGATTTGTACGATCGGTTTGACCGTCCGTTTGAGGATGGTATGCCATGCTCAACTTCAATTGTGTACCCATATCTTCGTGAAACTTTTCCCAAAACCGAGATGTAAAATGGGTATCTCGATCTGAAATAATAGATATAGGAACCCCGTGTCGAGAGATGACTTCTTTGATAAACAACTTAGCCAACGTCTCCGACGATATCGCTTCCTTAATGGGAAGAAACAAAGCACTTTTCGTCAATCGATCAACTATAACCCAAATCGAATCAAATTGAGTTCTCGCTGTTTTAGGTAACTTTGTGATGAAATCCATGGTAATGTGCTCCCATTTCCATTTTGGGATTTCTAACGGTTGCAACTTACCATACGGCTTTTGGTGTTGGGCTTTGACTTGCAAACATGTAACACATTGTTCAACGTATTTTACGACATCGCGTTTCATGCCCGGCCACCAATAATCCTTCCTCAAGTCAAGATACATTTTCGTCGCGCTCGGATGGATGGAATACTTTGACTTATGTGCTTCATCAAGTAGCACTTGTCGATAATCACCCATCTTAGGCACCGACACTCTTCCTTGAAAAGACAACAACCCACGCGAACCCATAGTAATGAATTCCGATTATCCCAAAATTCGTTCCTCATGCTTGTTGTGAACATAAGCCTCTATTTGAATCACACCAAGTTTTTCAAGAAAATCGTTAGTAATAATCATACGTAACAATCCCAATCGTAACGCCGGGTGATGACTCTTTCGACTTAACACATCCGCGACCACATTTGCCTTGCCCGGATGATAAAGTATCTCACAATCATAGTCTTTTACCACATCCATCCACCTACGTTGACGATAATTCAAATCTCGTTGATTAAAGAGATGTTTCAAACTCTTATGATCCGAATAAATCGTACTTTTGACACCATACAAGTAATGGCGCCAAATTTTCAACGCATGTACAACCGCCGCCAACTCAAGATCATGAGTCGGATATCTCGTCTCGTGTTCCTTTAATTGTCGAGAGGCATAAGCGATGACTTTACCCCTTTGCATAAGAACAAACCCGAGCCCATTTAGAGAAGCATCACAATAAACCGTCATGTCTTCCACACCTTCTGGCAACACCAACACCGGAGCTTGACACAACTTCTCCTTTAACAATTGAAAAGCAATTTTTTGTTCGTTCTCCCAAACAAACCTCGCGTTCTTCCTCGTCAATTTCTTCAACGAAGAAGCGATCTTAGAAAAGTCTAGGATAAACCGACGATAATAACCGGCCAATCCAAGAAAACTTCAGATTTCCGTAGGCGTATTCGGTTGTCTCCAACTCTTCACCTTCTCTATCTTCCCCGGATCTACTTGAATACCGTCTTTGTTCACAATGTGACCAAGGAATTGAACCTCCCTTAGCCAAAATTCACATTTGGAGAACTTAGCATACAACTTCTCCTTTCGTAACTTCTTCAATACCTCGCGCAAATGACATTCATGTTCGTTCATACTCTTCGAATAAACAAGTATATCGTCGATGAACACAATTACCGACTTGTCCAACATAGGTTGGCACACTCGGTTCATAAGGTCCATGAATGCCGCCGGTGCATTCGTAAGACCAAAAGGCATAACCACGAACTCAAAATGCCCATAACGTGTTCGAAAAGCCATTTTCTCAATATCTTCCTCACGGACCCGCATTTGGTGATAGCCGGACCGTAGGTCAATCTTTGAGAAATACGTCGCACCTTGGAGTTGATCAAACAAATCATTAATCCGAGGCAATGGATAACGATTCTTGATCGTCACCTTATTCAACTCCCGATTATCGATGCACATCCGCATACTACCATCCTTCTTTTTCACGAATACAACCGGAGCGCCCCATGGCGAAGCATTCGGTCGAATAAAACCCTTCTCAAGCAACTCTTGGGTTTGATTTAACAACTCTTGCATTTCCGTTTGTGCTAAACGATAAGGAGTTTTAGCAATGGGAGTAGCTCCCGGAACCAACTCAATGAGAAATTCAACTTGTCTTTCCGCCGGAACACCCGGTAACTCATCCGGAAAAACGTCTTCAAATTCACTAACCACCGAAATTTCACAAATGGGTGGTGACTCATCACGAGTATCAACAACATGGGTAAGAAAGGCCATGCCACCACTAACAAAGAAACGACGTGCCCGTGCAAAAGAACATATCAGCACAAGTCTTCTTCGCTTATCGACATGAATAATTAACTCTCCCCCACTTGGGGTCTTCACCCGAATAAATTTTTCATGGCATGCAATATCGGCTCTATTATGATCGAGCCAATCCATACCTACAACAATATCGAAATCGTCCAAGTTCATCGGAATGAGATCTATCTTAAAGTTTTCTGCACCAAACACAACATCACAATTTTTACACACGTCGACCACTAGCACCGTCTTGCCGTCCGCTATTTCGACTTCTACCGGACGACTTAACTTAGCTAATGGTCTATTAAGTTTAGGCACAAATTTAGGAGACACAAATGGCAAATTTGCACCGCTATCGAAAAGAATCATTGCCGGATTAGAATTGACCATGAAAGTACCTGAGACAACTTCGTTCGATTGTTTGGCTTCATCATTGGTCATCAAATAGTTGCGACCCCTCGCCGTACCCACCGCCTTCTCTAACCGCTTAACATTATCATTGCGCAACTCGGGACACTCGGGCCTTTTGTGCCCTTCTTTACCACAATTGAAACAAGTAAATTTGGGTGTGGAAGGTGAGTTGGGGCAATCACGAGAGATGTGACCTTTTTGCCCACAAGTATAGCAAGTGGGTACATGACCACCGGAGCCACCCTTCTTCACGCTATTAACACTTTCGGAGCCCTTCTTGTTCTTTTAGTTGGAAAAGCTCGATTGACTCGAATTCTCGAATTTCCTCTTACCAAAAGTATAACTACTCTTTCTCAACACAAGCGCTTCAAAACCCTTCGCCATATTCAACAATTCATCAAAGCTCTTCACCACGTTCACACTAATTTTCTCTTGATAGTTATCATTCAAGATTCGATAGAAATCTTCTTTCAACATTTTATCATTCCCGACATACTCCGGGCAAAATTGGGTCTTGGACAAAAACACGAATTTGAGAATGTTCAAATCCATCGACCCTTGCCTCAAGGAACATAGTTCATCCTTAAGCCTAGTAAGATCAGTCGAAGTTCGGT
The DNA here is from genome assembly GCF_046630445.1 of Rutidosis leptorrhynchoides. Taxonomy (NCBI): domain Eukaryota; kingdom Viridiplantae; phylum Streptophyta; class Magnoliopsida; order Asterales; family Asteraceae; genus Rutidosis; species Rutidosis leptorrhynchoides. Next base: position 318,793,832 of record NC_092335.1, on the reverse strand, counting down.
ACTCATCGAAAAACTCCGCCTTGAATTCATCCCATGTGAACTCCATACATTGTTCTTCGCCATATACTTGGATTTTCGCGTCCCACCATAACTTAGCATCGCCCCTTAACATACTACACCCGTACCTTGTCTTCTTATCAAGAGGACATTCGCAAGTACGGAAAGTCCCCTTCATATCGGAGATCCAACGGGCACTTTTAAGAGGATCTCTTTTGCCATCAAAAGTGGGAGGTTGAGAATCCATGAAGTTCTTATAGAAAAAGTCTAGTCTACCCGCATTATCTTCGTGAAGAACGGCCTTAACTTGTTCCTTTACCACCCCGACTAGTTGATCGTCGATTGAGTCTAGAAACATCTTCTTGATCTCCACAAGATACTCCGCCTTTTGACTTTTAAGAATGGCCTCAATCTTGGCCGTCAACTCAGCGTCCTCACTTGTATCCCCGTTACCATTATCGGGTCCATTTCTCGTCTTCATTCTATAAAATGAAATGGATTAAACGACGAAACAAAAAACATAACACGCATGCATATACGTATACACCACACTACTCCATCTTACTCAACAATCGTCGTACATTACTTGTTTGACATGATTTGCACCCATAACAATGGTAGCTAATCATTGTTACGCGAGCACGTCGCATTAACTTGCTAGTACAACGTCCATCTCGCTTGATGATTTCAACTACAACACAAAACAATTGGTGCAAGGTTAAATCACATAAACCTAAGCACTAACAATTCCCGATCCAACCCGTAGTCCTACAAGTCCCGCTTAAAGCCCATACACATAAAAGTCTAAGTCTAGGTACCTATCTCAAGTCGCCTAAATCCCTTAGACCATGCTCTGATACCACTTGAAACAACCCAACCCGTATTCCATACGATAATTTTTTTTTTAAATAATACACATTCACATGCCAAATAAATATGTAAACCATTCCACAAGTTCCATTTAAACATACAACAATTTAAATATTTACAGAAGGCACGAAGTCCATTAATTAATGTTTAATACAAGTTTGACCTACTACAATGATAGTTTATAATCCAAACGACACTCGAGCATGGTTTGGGACTAAACTACCCAAAACGTTAGGCCAACTTCCAAGCTTCAACAAAACATCATCAAGGGCCACCTAATGCCCGATAACCCCTTTGCCCTTATCCGCACCTGCGACTAAAAAGATAAACAACGAGAGGGGTAAGCTAATGCTTAGTGAGTGTAATAATTATACATGTTCATATATAACCTACTTATTTGCAAACACTTACACAACACCGCATACAAGCTAGCAATACGACAACCATGCAAACCTCATGCATAAACTACTATCCACAATTTATAAGAAGCTAGCAACACCAATAGCATATAGTCAATATTAAATATGCTAACACCAAATTCACACAACCATGGTTAACCAATAGCAAAAGGAATGGTACTCAAACTTCACATCGGTGTTCATAACAACCGTTAGTGCACAACACATATATCACCAACCCTTGGACAACACATATCCGCTCATAAGATCATTAGTGTACAACACATATATCACCAACTTGGAAAACACATATCCATTTAATAAACCGTTAGCGTACAACACATATGTTGCTAAATTAGACAACACATATCCGTTCGTAAATTGTTAGTGTATAACACATATAGCACTAACTAGGACAACGCATATCCTTACGTATAAATAAGCACATCATATACGTACAAGTATACTTATTCCACTCACTTTAACACCTCGGTGGTGATTTAATGCTTCCGAAGACTTCAAAGCAAAGTACCTATTTACATAAGTACACATTCAATTACACACTAGTGGAATTAACCACATTACACAATACTTGAGCATTTAATGACTCAATTCGCATTAAATGACTCAACCACACCAAAACCGCCCTTAAATGGCCAAGACCCAACTTTAACCACTAAAGCTAGTGAATGAAAGTCTTCTAACCTCAACTAACATAAATTTAGGGTAATTCATACCCATTTCACCCAAACTAGGTCAACTAGTACATTTTGACCCATTTTAATTACTTAGCCTCACAATCAAGTCAAACTAACTCATTAACACTTCTTTCATAAATCCAAAAGTGTATTACTGACTAGCAATACCATTTGACACTTACAACCTCAAATCACAAGACTAAAACCCTAGTTTGTGGCCATTAGGGTTTCATTACAACAACATAACCCAAATTCACCCATTTTACCCTCAAATGGGTCATACAAGTCTCTAGTAACCAAAACCCTAGCCATTAACCAATTAAAACTTAAAACATAAAGTTAGAACTTACCGAGACTATCAACGTGTAGCTAGAGACACAAGGAACAAATTTAATTCTTGCTCCAAAGATCAACCCTCAATCCTTCACTCTCAAATCTCACTTTTAATTCAAATGGGTTTTAAGTTTTGGGAGAGAATATGAAAGAAAATAGAAAAAAGGAAATGAATTAAATGAACAAGTGGTGGAGATTTAATGCTCCCATCAGATCTACACGTTAAATTACCAATTTGCCCCTTGAAATCCCTTAAAAAGAGCAAAGTCCGAAATCTGTCCAGCAGGACTGCCGCGGCGCAGCTCATTTGTCGCGCCGCGACGTATAAAGGGAAAATAGACCCTTCATAACTCATTCTCTGATCCAGGTTTGCTTGCTATGCCGCGACGCTGTTTAAAGCTGCACCTGAACAGTTCGACCACCTTAAGCAAATTTTGATTTTTATTTAATCGTACACTCCAATCCCGCTACATATATTCGCCTAACCCTCAACAATAGTCTCACAAGACTTAACGCTATCAAAACTCATGTATAAACTTGTATATGCGCATATTGTCAAGCATATCTATGTATATACACATATCTACACACATATCTATACATTTCCACATAAACTAACGAGTTACAAACGTACTAATGATTAAGTATGTACCTTTAGACGTGTACGGGGAAACGGGATGTTACATGGGGCTATTAAGTTCACCTTAATAGCAAGCAAGAAAATTCACACAAGTAGTATGAATGGAGTGTGTAATCGGAGATCTCAACCTAGAGATATAATGTTCGATTTGTTGATGTCTAATAGACATTAAGTTTGTTTATTATTATAGCAAACTATATTAATAGTGACCGTTTTCGTGAAAAGTTATATTTATATAAGTAATAATATACTTAGTGTTATTAAGTGTTACTATATAATTAAGTGTATAAGTTATACTAATAATAGTATTATTATTTACTTTAATCAATTACTATGTATATCTATCATTATATGTTACGTATATAATTATATCTATATGATACATACATATATATTCTTTATTATTATTATTATACATGTATGTGTTCAATACTATATGATATATATATATATATATATATATATATATATATATATATATATATATATATATATATATATATATATATATATATATATATATATATAGAGTAGGTGTATGTGTTACTTATATAATAGTGTAAGATGGTACATATACATATACATATACTTATTACTTTTATTAATATTTTTTACTAATCTTATATAACTTATATAATACACATTCATATATACATACACACGTACATATACATACATATATACACATATATATACACGTATGCATATATTTACATATACACACACACATATACATACAGTGTATACATGCACATATGTATGTACGCATGCATGCATGCACATGTATTATTATTATCATTACTTCTTACTAAACATAAAATCATAACACTTTTTAATTTTTACAATCTTATTAATAACCTTCATCATCTTTTAACCTTAACATTACCCATCACAATATCATAATCTTCTTTTTAACTTTACTTGATCATAATTTTTATCATTATTCATTATCTCTAGTTAATTAATCTCATATCCAACTTACATAAGATCATAATCATACACTCATAATTTTCCTTTTAACTCTCTCACCTACTTCCTTATTACTTTTCACATAAAATCATAATCCTTATTCCTACATGAAATCATAAACTTCTTATTAATAACTAATCATAATACTTGATTCACTTACATAAAATCATAAGTTTTTAACATTCTATCTAATCATGTTCGTTAACCCTAATCATATTAATAAAAATCATTCCATGTTATTCATAAATCTTTATCATAATCAAGATCTTATAATTATACTTTTATCATAACATCAAACTAAATTACTAACATCATGAATTATTCATACTTATTCATTAATTAATCTTAACTCTTAACATAATACTTATAATCTTTTTCATGTACATAATCTTAGTTTCTTTTAATTATAAACTTATTAATAATCTTGTAATCCTTATTCATAATCATCATACTTATTAACAATAAACTTAAGAGATTGTACTAGGGTTTATTAGGTATACCTTACAAGAATGAGACCTAGGATTGATGATGAATGCGAACTGAATCAGAAACAGAAACCAAGCAGCTGTAGCAACAAACCATGACCCAAAAGGAGTCTGTTTGGGTCTGAATTGATCACGACAGGAAACCAGGAACATAAAGCAACAACAACAGACGATCTTGGGCTATTTTATCACGTCAGAAGGACAGAAAGTATTGCAGCAGCAAACAATGCGAATGATGATGGTGTTTGACGATTGCAGATGGGAGATTATAGCAGGCCTTTTGGGGGTTTTACAGCAAAAACTGGAGCAAGGAAAGTAGACGAATTTGAGCAGGTTTAATGGCGATTGAAAGGCTGTAATGGTGGTGATGATTCACGACTGCAAGTGGGGTTTTGTAGAGGATGTTGTCGACAGAAAATCAGATGGTGCAGGTGATTTAGTTCGATAGGTTTGGAGGGTTCTTTAGTCAACAGAATATGGAGGGAAACAAGGAAACTATCGACTATTTTTGCAGCAGGATTTGTGGTGCAGTTTAGGGAGATCATGAGAGTTTATATAGGTTTGATAGGTTTCTTAATTAAACTAGAATGGCTTGGTGATCAAGGTCACAATTTGAGTTTAACTAGGACTAACAAAACTTAGAGATCAAGCTACAATTTCCTAATACCTTGCAGCCGATTTTTTTTAGCTTACATGTTCTTTTTTTTTATATACGGCATCCTTTATTAATAATGTATTTTTATTTTTTACGGTATTACTTATTTATTTAAGTATTTTATATATTTTTTATTATTAATATTATTAATATTAGGGTTACTTTTATTCAAATACATTTTATTTATTTATTTATTTGTCCCTAACTTTTATTAGTTTGAATTGGTTCCAATTAATTTCTATTAAAATTTTAAAGGTTAAGAAATATCATTTTTTTAATAATACTAATAGCTTTATAAATATAAAACACAAATGCATAAACTTTACATTAACAAAAATATTGATCAAAAGTTAATATTTAATCAAAGTTTATTAAATAAAGTTCATGAGTACAAGTAATCCTAATAATGGAACGATTAAAATAGGAATGAAAAATTGAGGGTCGTCATATTTTTCATTTGTGATGATAGTCATGCCACCCTTCTTAGGTACGTATTGAACTGGGCTTACCCACGGACTATCAGAGATTGGATAAATTAAACCTGCATCTAGCAGTTTAATAATTTCTTTCTTAACAACATCTTGCATATTAGGATTTTGTCTTCGTTGGCGTTGCACATATGTTTTATGACCTTCTTCCATAAGGATTTTATGTGTGCAATACGAAGGACTTATACATTTAATGTCATGAATCTTCCATGCAATAGCTGGTTTATGAGCTTTTAGCACGGAAATTAGTTGAGATTTTTCATTTTTCGTAAGAGAAGACGATATTATTACAGGTAATTCAGATTCACCATGTAAATAAGCATATTCCAAATGGTTTGGAAGTGGCTTTAACTCTAATATCGGTGGTTCTTCTATTGATGATTTGTATCGATATTTGTCTTCCTCTTTTAGCATTTGAAATTCTTCTGTTGTTGGTTCGTATTCATTAGCTATGAGTGTAGCTAACATTTCAGCTTCATCAATTGGTTCAGTTCCTTCTCCTAAAGAACATTCTCCTGTTCCTTGTAATTCTGGAAATTCTTCTAACAATTCTGCATGTGAATCTATAGTTTGAATATAATAACATATATCATCTGCATATTGCGGTTGTTGCATGGCTCTATCAATAGAAAAGGTAACACTCTCGTCCTCTATACTTAGGGTCAATTTCTTACCGAACACATCTATTATTGCTTTATCCGTGTTTAAGAATGGTCTTTCTAATATGAGAGGAACTCGAGAATCTTCTTCCATGTCCAGAATAACAAAATCTACTGGAAATACTAAAGTACCAACTTTAACTAGCATGTTTTTCATTATCCCTCTAGGATATTTTACTGATCGGACGGCTAGTTGTATGCTTATTCGTGTTGGTTTCAATTCTCCAAGGTCTAGTTTAGTGTATAGTGAATACGACATTAAATTTATACTGGCACCTAAGTCTGCCAATGCTTCTATTGAACTAAAACTACCCAGAAAACATGGAATTGTGAAACTTCCTGGATCTGATAATTTTTCTGGTATCTTATTCAACAACACTGCAGAACAACTAGCATTCATAGTAACAGTCGGGAGTTCTTCCATTTTCTTTCTATTTGTGATTAGATCTTTCAGGAATTTAGCATATCTAGGCATTCCTGAAATCACATCAATGAAAGGAAGATTTACATTTATTTATTTAAAAATATCCAAGAATTTGGATTGCTCGGCTTCAAGTCTTTCTTTTCTCATTTTACTTGGGTAAGGAAGTGGTGGTTGGTATGGTTTAACATAAGGTTTAGCCTTAATTGTGTTATCTTAATTAACCTTTTCAACTACCGGTTCTTTTTTCTTTTCTTGATCAGATTGTGGTGCCTATGGAGTTGGAATAGAGTCATCAGAAATTACAGGTATTTTAGGTGGTTTAAGTGTAATACCACTTCTTGTGGTAATGGCTATAGCTGTTTCATTCCGGGGGTTAGCATTTGTATCGCTAGGTAGAATTTTCAGTTTTCTTTCACCTATCAACCTTGCTAGGTTACTTATTTCTTGTTCCAGATTTTGAATAGAAGCTTGTTGATTTCTAAATGCTTGAGCATTTTGTTCATTAGTTTGTTTCTGAGATGTGAAAAATTGAGTTTGAGATTCAACTAGCTTCGACATCATGTCTTCTAAATTTAGCTTTTTATCATCGGTTTGTGGTGGTTTAATTGGAAAAATAGGTATTTGCTGGTCGTAAGTATTATTAGATACTTGCTGATTGCTAGGACCTTGTTGGTTATTGTATGGAACATTTCAGTTATAATTCTGATTTTGATTGTAGATTGGTCTTGGCGGTTGATAATTATTTTGATAATTATTTCCAGGCCTTTGGTTTATATATGAAACATTCTCTCTTTGTTCCATTTTTTGTTCAATACTGAGACAATCTTTTGTCAAATGTAGTCCTCCACACTGCTCACAACTAATTCGTATTGAGTGAATATCTTTAGTCATCTTTTCCATTCGTCTCTCGAAAGCATCTATCTTTGCAGAAATGGAATCAAAGTCATGGCTAGAATCGGCTCTAGCCGCTTTAGATGATCTAACGATATCTTTTTCTTGGTGCCACTCATGTGAGTGGGAAGCAGTGTTATCAATAATTTTGTAAGCTTCAGTTGCGGTTTTCTTCATAATGGAACCACCAGCTGCTATGTCGATGTCTTTTCTTGTAGTAATGTCGCATCCTTGGTAGAATATTTGTACTATTTGATAAGTGTCTAAACCATGTTGCGGACATCCTCTTAACAATTTTCCAAATCTTTTCCATGCTTCATATAGAGTTTCATTTGGCTTTTGCGTGAACGTAACTATTTCTCCTTGAAATCTCACGGCTTTAAATGCCGGAAAGAATTGTTTAAGAAATTTTTCAACTAAAACATCCCATGTATCAATCGCGCCTTCAGGTAACGATTCTAACCAATCTTTGGCTTCTCCCTTTAAAGTCCAGGGAAATAACATGAGATATATCTGTTCATCCTCAACTTCTCTGATTTTGAATAGAGTACAAATCATGTTAAAGGTACGAAGATGTTCGTTTGGATCTTCCTTCGGTGCACCACTAAATTGGCATTGATTAGTTACCATGTGTAGGATTTGTCCTTTGATTTCATAATCTGGCGCATTAATGTCTGGTTGAGTAACTGCGTGACCTTGGCCAGTGCGTTTAGCTCTCATTCGGTCTTCCATACTTAGAGGTTCCAGATTTTTCATGATTGAATTTGTTGAATCTGAATCACTAGAGGATTCTGACTTAATGGTTTCTTCCTCGACAATCTCTGGATGAGTGATTTGTGGTTCAGGAGGAATGATTAGTGGTTCAGGATCTCTGAATTGTCCTTGAATATCCTCTGGATTCTCAATTGTGAGGTAGGGTTCAAAAAATGGATTATCAGAAATTTGAATTGGAGTACTTGGTCGACTAGATGATGATTCTAAAGAAAACTCAACGACAACAATATTGGCTAGATGTCTTGATCGAGTTACATGTGGTGAACGTATGAAAGGTGGTGAAAGTTTTGCTCGGTGCATTCACTGAATATCCTATTAGTTATAAAAATAAAAATTATATAAGCTATCAAATTAATAGACTTTTCTGATTTTGCCCCCGTTTCGAATAGCCAATAGATGCAGCAGGTAGCCAGGACCCTTTAAATCGGAAGCCCACAACTCGTCACTAACAAATCCAACTATTACTACGAACTAGAAAATTTTGGATGTCTATCAATTTAACCGCTTAAAAAAAAATTTCGTCGAAATTTAAAGAAAATAAAGAAAATTCTATGTCCTAAAAAGTAGAGCGTCGAGAAATAAGAAAGAAAAAGAGTGCGTCGAAAAACGTCGAAAAATAAAAGGTCAAAAAATAAGCCTCGAAAAATAATAAAATGCAGCGTCGAAACTTAAAAGTCTAAAACTAAATATTAAAAGTTGCTTCTAAAGGTATTAAAGCTTAAAAGGAATTGTATATCCAAAACGGCAATAACTTAAAAGGCACTAAAATTTTAAAACAGCGTCGCAAAATTCTAAAGCACCTAAATCTTAGTCTAAAGAAAAAGTACTTAAGGGATTTTACGGCAAAGCCTAAGAATTTAGAAATAAAAATAACTACGGCAAAATACAAGACTTAAAACTAATTACGAACAAAAAATACAAATTACGAATTAAACTAATAAAAAGATATGAAATATAAAAATAAAACTTAAAGTTATAAAAATAAAATTTTTATAAAAATATTATTTTTATATTATTTATTTTATAAAAATATTAACAAAAAAATTAATTAAAACTTAAAAACACAATTTAAATAAAAACTAAAACTAATTATTATTTAAACTAACCCTAATTAGGTTAATAATAATAATAATAATTAATTTAAACCCTAACCCTGTCGTACCAGGTACCAGACGTGTCAGAAGCACTCATGCGGTCGCATGAGTTTTATGCTCCTGGGGCCATGCGATCGCATTGAGATGGATACCAGGCCTGTTCTTGGGCTGCTACAGTATTGTGGCCCGTTTTTATTTATTTATTTTTTTCTGATTTTAATTTTATAGAAAATAAAATGTAATAAAAACTTAAAAAAAATTTACTTATTAGTTTTTTTATAACTTTTAATAATAAACAAAAATATAAATTTTTTTATTTTAACAAAACTTAAAAATATAGATATGTATTTTTCTTTTTCTAGTTTTTATATTTTTGTATTTAAAACGTATTTTTACAACAATAAATTAAAACTTAATAAAGAATTTTTTAATAGCGTTTCGCTTCGGCGTTTAAGATGTTCCCCGCAGCGGCGCCAAAAATACTTGATGTTATGCGAGGTGTATACAAAATAGTTATATTTTTATTGCAAAATACTATTAAATACGATACAATTTTACACAAGTTATTTATTTATTATTAGAGTGGATATACCTAAACCTTGCTACAACACTATAGGCAGTGTACCTAATCGTACAGTAGTGTAGTTTTTAGTAAGTCCGGTTCGTTCCGCAGGGAGCTAGCCAAGTTTAACGCTATATTTTTAAACTATATTTGAATATATATATATATATATATATATATATATATATATATATATATATATATATATATAAGTAGTATTATTATTATTATAAAAAGGGGGGTTTTTACCGTTTAGTGACCGGTTTGTCGATTTTATTATGTCTTAAATCACAATTAAAACCTAATGTAAAATATTAAAAATAAATATAACTTAATTTAAAGCGTAAAGTAAATGACGATAATAAAATTGTGATAATTAAATGTGCGATAATTAAAATGATGATAAATTAAAAGTGCGATGAGATATAAATTAAAGGAATTATGCTTATTTAAACTTCCGTAATCATGACGTTCGACGTGTTGATTTTAGTTTATTACCATGGGTTAATTGTCCTTTGTCCTGGATTATTCAATATGTCCATACGGTTTTTGTCCATAACAGTCCATCAGTCATAAATATAAAGTGCGAGTGTCCTCGTCAAATTATCCTTATACCCGAAGTTAAATATTCCAACTAATTGGGGACTTAAACTGTAATAAGGTTTTAATACATTGTTAATGATTACACCAGGTTATTGACTGTGTGCAATCCAAGGTTTTAATACTTTATTATCAATTACACCAAGTGTCCTTGTATGTAATCCACCCCTGTTTTAATGAGTCCATTAACTATTAATCCATCCCCGTGTCCGGTCAAATGAACGATTATTAGTACTTATTAATATCCTGCCCATCGTGTCCGATCGAGTTTATGTGGTTATTTATAGATACGTCAAATTGTAAATCTCTATATTAAATTAACGAATTATCATTCAGTTAAACAAATATAAAGCCCATTAATAGTCCATTGTCCAATTTCCACAAGTGTCGGTCTTTTGTTTAAACCCAATTATGGTACAGAGTCCAATAACCCCGTCTTTAATATTTAGTCCAACATCATGATTACTTTGGCTTAAATAAGCATAATAATAACTTAGCTACAAGATATTAATTTAAAAAGGTTGAACATAACTTACAATGAGTATTAATCGCGTAGTGTTACACGAACAGAATTTCGACTTACAAACTTAAAACATTCGCCACTTTATCCTTATTATTATTAACTTAATATTAAAATTATAATTATAAAATTAATATAAATATATATAATGAGAGAGTGATGATAATTGATGGATATCTGTGTACATCATTCGTTCAAAAAATGCTTCAATTTATGGATGTGGCCACACTGTTACAGCCATGCAATCGCATGGAAATTGCTCTCGCATGGCCAGCTGGATCAGACCACATTCATTTGTTTCCTAGTTTGCCGACGGTTTTTAATATATAATATAATATATATATATAATTTTAAGAATTATTTATATATTATATTATATTTATGTGCATAGTTGACTTGTCATTTTAGCTCTGTTGCGTCGCGCGTTGATAGTTGGTTTATGTCCCGGTTCCGGATTTTCGAACGTCCTAAAGTACGATTTAATATGTTGTACTTTGCGTTTCGCGGCTCATACACTTGTAACTTTTAAACGTTTCTTATCAATAAATTGAACCACTTTAATTATATTTTGCACATTTTAGCTTTTTGGTCATTTGCGTCTTCAAATCGTCGAATCTGTCTTTTGTCTTCACCTTTTATTTTTTAAACGAATATCACTTGTAAATAGAACAAATGCAACTAAAAGCTTTTCTTCTTTGAAGGATAATGCTATGAAATATATGTTCGTTTTTAGCATTATCAAATGTGTTAGTACTTCGTATTTATTTGAAGATACACTTGTTCAGTGTATGTATTGTGTTTGGTAAGGGTAAGTAAATGGTTAAGTGGTTACCAGGTGGCTCATAGATAATGAAATAATATTTTATGTTTTCTAACATTTAAATCTTGTGGTCTAAAGTTTATTCGTTTATTTAAACCTATAATTCACTCAACATTTTTGTTGACAGTTTACTCGCATGTTTTCACAGGTACTTGAGTTGTTTGGTTGCTTCCGCTTTGTTAAAAGTGTCTGCATGCATTTGGGCAGATTTTGTTAAACGATTTATGAAACATTGAACTTGCATTCTCTTTTTGGATTATTTAAACTTGTGGGTATTTGGTTGACAATGTTTTATGTCAACTTTGGTTATTTAATATGTTGGGTTTGTTTAAACTACATATTTTGGTAAATTTTCTTTTTGGGAAACTTTTTGAATAAAAGAATGCAACATTGTTTATTAAATTCATTTAAAGTTCGATCAAGCTGTGGGACCAAGTGACGGAGTCGTTAACTATTTTGACGGGGCCATCACAGTTGGTATCAGAGCTCTGGTTGTAGGGAACTAGGCGGTCATAATGTGGTCAAACCGTGGTTCTTAGGGTGCATTAGAGTCTCGTCTACAGCCAGGCCTTCCTTGATATAGCATTATTATGCATTTCATTTCATATGAGGAATAATTATAAGTTATTGCTTATGTTGCTTCTATTCTGTATGTGGTTTGTGGTTTTACTGTTTGCAGATGTCGGTTTAGAGCAACAATTCTGTCCCTGCTCCAGTTTCCCCGTCTGCCGCTCGTTGTGCACGACAACCTCGCCTGAGAGACCCTGTTAACTACTACATGTCTACCATCACTCATATGACTAGGGCATATACGAATGAGACTTGCATTGATGCTCTTAGTGACTGTATGCGTGTCTTGCTGCATACGGAGGTGATGGATGAGATTAGAGATGATATGGATACATTCGTTAGCTTTAAGTATGGAATTGAGATTGAGACTAGGAAGCATAACCGTGAGGTGGACGCTAAGTTCGAGGCTCTTGAGAGCGTGATTCGTGGTCTGAAGAATTAGTTGGAGGAGGTAAAAGGAAAGTTGAGGAAGTATGAGACTCCTGGCGAGCCTCATACCGGCCAACTTATCACACCTGCTCCAAGCAGATGTGATGTGATGCTCATGAGTGATCATTTTATTTCATATACTATTTTTCCTTTTTATACATTCATTTTTGGGTAATGTACGGCATTTTTGCCGAGGATTTATGTTATGGGATATTCTTTATTTATGTATGGATGGTTATTTCTTTTATAACATCTGTTTATCATTATCATGTTTTATTCTGATGATGTGACTCTTGGCATGTTATATTATGCGTAATATAGTTCATGTATGTTAGGTGCTATGTATGTTGTATGATTTTATCATAAAGTATGTATGCATGTGGTGGCTATTTATATAACTATCATAACTATCATGTTATTAATCATAGTGTTCATTGACTATTATTTTAATGGTTAATCTTTTCATGTTCGATCTATTCCTTTATAACACTGGTATTATTCTTAGTACTAACGGTTGTGTTATTCTGTTTTGAAGATCATGCCTTCCCGTGAGTCCAACGAATCTCGTATGCAACACCTTATTTCGGAAGGGATAGCAGCTGCTATGGCAGCTAATGCTAATGCCAATGCCAACAACCAGGTGGGATGCTCCCACAAAACTTTTATGGCTAGTCGTCCACAAGAATTTAGTGGCACCGAAGGACCCATTGGACTTACTCATTGGTTTGAGAAGATTGAGTCTATTTTCTGGGTTAGCAGAGTCCGTGATGAGGACAAGATTAGTTTTACCAGCATCACTCTTAAAGATAGTGCTTTTGTAACACCCCGCCAAAATCGCCATTGACACGGATGTTATCTATGGTCCTAGCGCTTGGCTTGACTTCTAAGTCTAAGTACCTGAGAGAAAACATGCTTAAAGTGTCAACCAAAATGGTTGCGTGAACAACATAGGTTTAACAATTATAATAAGTTTTTAGAAAAAAAGATTTAGTTATAGAGATTAATCAGTTTGGTAGTAGTGCTGGTGTATATGATATTGATACTAACCATAAGTTACCCTAAACACATCACGTTCATGTCATGAATCATTATTATGTATCCATTGACCAACGGTCATCCGAATAGAGATGTCACTCTCAATAGCGCTATTCACAATAACTAAGCTTGCCTTTATACATAGCAATTAACGATATCATGGTAGGGATTTAGCATGAATCAAAGCATGTCAGCACAGTTTGAACTAATCAAAATAAAGTTTGAGTACTTGTGTCTAAAAGTAAAACAGTTTAAAAGCAAGCATGTGTCTCACCCCAAAAGTTCAAAATTAGTATATAAAGATAGTTAAAAAGCGGGGCTATGAAGTTCACCTTAATAGCAGATAGATATTCCACGCAAGTAGTAAGAACGGAGTATGGAACTGGAGATCTCAACCTAGAGATGTAATGTTTAATTAGTTAATGTCTATTAGACATAAGTTTGTTTATCAATTTAGTAAACTATATTAACAGTGACCATTTTTTCAGAAAAGTTATATTTATATAAGTGATAATATACTTAGTGTACTTAAATGTTACTATATAATTAAGTGTGTAAGTTATAATAGTATTATTATTTAATTATATTATGTATACTTGTCATTATATGTTACATAGATAATATACACCGATGTGATACATACATATATATTCTTTATTCATTATTATACATGTATGTGTTCATAACTATATGATATATATATATACATATATATATATATATATATATATATATATATATATATATATATATATATATATATATATATATATATATATATATATATATTAGGTGTAGGTGTTACATATACATTTATTACTTTTCTTATTATGTTTACTAACCTATTATAATACTTACATAATACACATTCATACATACATACACACATACATATACATACATATATACACATACATATACACGTATGTATATATATACATATATACATAAGCATATACTTATAATATACACATGTACATACGTACGTATGCATGCATTGCATGCATGCATTATTATCACATCATGTTCATTATTAATCTATAAAACCGTACCTTTTATCTTAATCATAACCTAATAACTTTTATCACCATCACATAAAATCATAATCTTTAATCTTAACCTTAATACTTCATGATCAAATCATAATTCATAACTCTTTATTATATTAACTAGTTTATTATTCAATAACTATAATTATACATCTTTTATCATAATCATAATCCCTAATCCTACTAACCATATACTTTTAAGTTTACAATCTTTACTAATCATTATCATTATTCCTACAAGATTCATGATCTTAATATCTTTTAAGTCATTAACCTAGTTTTTATAATTTCTTAAATCATAACTTTCCAACAATCATGATCACTTTATATTCACACTTTTAAGTTTATCAATCTTAACCTTATTATTCACATTCATCAACTAGTTCACTTTTAATTATAATCAATATCATGATTCAATAACCTTAAACTTATTAATCATAAACATAATACTTAAAGTAAATTAATTAATAAGTAACATGAGGCTAGGGTTAGGGATACCTTAATGGATAAAAATTAAGAAGATGATGATGGTTATGGACTGAAATAGGAAACTGAATTGTAGCAGAAATCACGTGCCAAACAAAGAATAGCAGAAATCGATGAGCACTTGAAGGTTGTGTTAGATCACGAATTGTAGCAGCAACTCAGCAGGAAAACGAGTAGAAACTAAGGTGTGATGATGTTTGTTTGAAGGCGAATACAGAAGACTGAACATCAGCAACAATTGATGGCGAAAAGAGACTGCAGGAGGTGATCGAATGGGCTGTTTAGGGGCTGTGTTGGATGGGTTTGAATGGCGACTTTGTAGCAGGTTTTTGGAGGTTTTAGAAGTCGATGCAAGTGCATGTTTTTAAAGGTTATATTGTCGACTGCAGGTTGGACTGTTTTGGGGATTTAGTCAACTAAAAAGGAAGGGGAAACTGCAGGTATTTGGTCGACAATATTGGAGGAAAAACAGGAGAAATCTGTCGACTAGAGCAAGGATTATTTGTGGTGAGTTTATGAGAAACTTGATCCTTTATATAGTTGCAATTTGTTTCCTAATTATACTCAAATTACTTGTAGATCAAGGACACAATTATAGTTTAACTAGGACTTGTGAAAAACTTAGAGATTAAGTTAATCCCCTAAATAATCAAACAGCCGATTTATTATACATGTATGATATTTATATATTTTTTTTAAATTTTTGGCAGTCTCCATTTATTTAAGTATTTTATATATTTATTTTTTTATTTTTTAATATTACTAATATTAGGATTATATTTTATTTAAATATTAGACTCTAACTTTATTAATTTACATTTACTTCTATTTAGTTTTAATATATATAATTGTATTTGTTATAAAGTTAATTATATATTATATATTGCTTTAACTATTAACAAAAGTAATATAATTTACATATATGTTCATAATGTTAATAATTTAATTAGCACTAGGGTTAAGGTTTATTTTATAAATTTATTATTAGAGTTAGGACTTATAATATTAATAAACCTTTAGGGTTAGAGTTTAAGATTTAATATTAAACGGTATTAGGGTTTAGTATTTAATGTATAGGGTTAGGTTTAGGGTTTTAAATAATATTAGTATTAATTACTTTATTTATTTTATCCGGATAACAACCCTAATGCTAATACACAGAGTATGACATTAAAACCCTAAGGGTAATTTGGTAATTTCAGAAGGGAAAAGTGAGGGTTGTTATAGTACCTCCCCGTTAACAAAAACTTCGTCCCGAAGTTTCATGAAGACTTCTCGAATGCATCAGCGGGTGAGAATAGATGTGGATATTTCCGTTTCTTCTGGTCTTCACGTTCCCAGGTATACTCAGGGCCTCTATGTGAATCCCAACAGATTTTAACAACATGAATAGAGCTTTGTTTCAAGCCTTTAAGCTCACGCTCTATAACCTCTATTGGTTCTTCAACGTAATGCATTTTATCATCAATGCAGATATCATCCAATGGAATAACGAGTGTGTCAGACACTCTTTAAGATTTGAGGTGTGAAATGATCTTTAATTAACAGGAAGTGTTGACTAAAAATTACCATTCGGTCAACATTTTGTTAAATCAAAGTTTACACTTAATTACAGTGGGGATTTACTTGAGTGATAGCTGAAATTGTATGAAATTTCAGCCAAATGAGCCTGAGTGATTAGATTATTTAGTCTTATGGACTTCATCCACGACTAGTTCTCAAAAAATTTCTAAATAGCGGTGATTTTTATAGGTTCGACATGTATTCCTTCACTATCAACTACATGTCTGAGAATTTTTACGGTTTGCCGCCAAAGTTTACACTTGGAAGAACTTGGCATATAGTTGTTCCTTCTTTAAGAGCTCTAAAATCAATCGCAGATGTTGCTCATACTCTTTCTCGCTCTTGGAATAGTTTAAGATGTCGTCAATGAAGACGATCACAAATTTATCAAGATAAGGTTTGCATGCATGGTTCATAAGATTCATGAATACAGCAGGAGCATTGGTTAACCCAAAAGGCATGACAAGAAACTCATAATGCCCACAGAATGGTACGAGTGATTAATGAAAGATATCGTTCAACATATTATAATACATACGAACTTATCCTTGCAGATAGCACTTTGTGATCACGATTTTAACTATATGTTGAAACAGAGGTCGAAATTTGTTTAGAATCACATCTAGTTGTAACTAGTGAGGAAGAAATGTTTAGTGTAAACACATAAACACCATAATCGTTTAAGGTAACTCCTTTAGAGAGGATAGCGAGGATCATAAATTATATTTCTGATAGGAAACTGCACGAAAAGTGTGATCTCTTAATGAGAAAGACGTTCTCACTCAGATGGCGAGTCGATCTATCATTCACTTATGTGTTTAAGTGTGGATGAGAATCAATGTGAATCATTGGCTATAACAATTATTTCCAACAGGTGAGGAAATCTACAAAAAATAATTTCTTGTGTCAAAAAGATATTAAATCATAGAATTGACGTTTTACGAGGTTGTTGTGGTTTAGCCGTGAGATATCAGAAGTAAAATTTTCTCAACGGTCAACCTTACAAAGGGAAAAGTTACTGAGAACATAGAGTTTTGAATGATGAACTCAATGGTAAGTTTCGAAGGGCAAGAGGAATTATGATTACAAAAAATACGAAAATTTTTATATAACCGAGTAATGAAAATTTTATAAAAGTTCGAGTCGTTTAAGGTGACAATTTAAAAAGGGAGCGAATTTCTTAGTAAAACTAGAGTTATGTACAACATGTACTATTTTATGTAAAATATCTTTTGAATAAAAGAATTGATTTGAAAAAGTGAGAGTATAATTTTATATGTACTAGTCAAAATAAGTAAAGGTAAATTTTATTTACTTTGGTATATAAACTTATACGATTTATAAAATTTGCACGAATGGTAGTAAATAAATTTATTTTATAAAATTTTTGAGAGGATCACACAGTAAAATAGTGTGTGTAAAATTTTGGTAATAGAATTTTTCATATTTCGGAGGTTACGAGTTGGAAACAGATCAATGAAGATCGGGTGAAGGTATTTTGAAAATTTTGGGCTATTTTTATGCAAAAATGTTGTGTGGTAATGAAATCTATTGTATTTAAATGTGGTTGTTGACTATTATTAGGGCATAAGTTTTTGGAATTCAAAATGTTCATGTGTGAAGCTGTTGCTGGCAAGTGATATACGAATGGTAGAGTATGAGAATGTGATAGTGAACGTGGTGTTTATAATATCTTCGTTTGAATATTCAAATGAAAATCTTGCGAGTGGTTGTCGCTTATCTTCGACGGGTTTCCTAATGAGTTTATGAAAATCTACACTAGAAGCGTAATTGCAAGATAACAGGAGGCATGCTTCGAAGAAGTTTTGAGGGTTTCACTTCAGATCACTAAAGAACATGCATCCTTCCTTCCAGCGGGGAGGTGATAATTAAGCGTCAAAGAGATAAGTTGTTTAAGAGAGAAAGAATGCAAAGCTTTACAACTTTTATGGTATAGGAGGGATTGTTAATCTACTCATGGGTATGAGATAGATAGTTCAGTTAAAACGAACTCTTTATATATCTGCAAATCGGATGATGATTACCCTTCATGTAATAATATTGAGATGAATGGCTTGGAAATTTTTCTTTGATTCACTCTCTATTCCATATGTCATGATATTGGAATTTCTATATGAGTTACCGTAATATATTCACGTTGGTCGGGCGTCATTATATTTCACTAATTCATATTTCCATTTCAATATCACTTCACAAGGTCAGGATATGTGATCAAACTTAGATGGTTGATGTTGGAATGTTGAGTCATGAGTGACATCCTTTCGCGTGAGTCAAGAATACTTTGAATCACAATGGCGAAGTCGGATCATAAGATATGTATGGGTATGATAACAATCACATATTAATCGATCCTTTAGAGTCGGGATCAGGCAAGATGATAGGGTTTTGGCTTGATATCCTTAGGAAAGGATACAATATATCAGAAGAGATAAAGGTAGGAAGTAAGATGAAATAGCAGTATAAAGAAAGCTCTTAAAACTAAGGCAGGAAAGGTTATAGTCCTATAAATTGCTAAGGCACCTAACCAACACATAAGGCACACATAAAATGCAATCCTGGTTCTCTATAACAACCTGGCTCTCCTAAATTACATAATAAGATAGGTATGGTGGCGTTCTATTGTTGGAATACAAGTAAGTTATGGACCTTATTTTAAGAGTCAGACGTGTAAGTATAGTTCCTATAGCAAAGTGTTTTCTAAAGATTTGAATGGTATATGAATTCTAGGCATAACAAATATAAGTGAACTTAATGCACATAATCTAGAATGTAATGCAAATAACCAATGCAAATGAACAACTCGGTTATAGACTAGACTCACTAATGCATCCTAACTATTCATGTTAGTCACACTAATGTAACCTAGTTCCCTATAACCAGAGCTCTGATACCAGCTGTAACACCCTGCCAAAATCGCCATTGACGCGGATGTTATCTCTGGTCCCAGCGCTTGGCTAGACTTCTAAGTAACATCAGAGTTCTACAGCGGAAGCAAAATATCTAAGTACCTGAGACAAAACTTGCTTAAAGTATCAACCAAAATGGTTAAGTAAACAACATAGGTTTAACAATTATAATAAGTTTTTAGACCACAAGATTTAGTTAAAGAGATTAATCAGTTTGGTAGTAGTGCTGGTGTATATGATATCGATACTAACCATAAGTTACCCTAAACATATCACGTTCGTATCGTGAATCATTATTATGTATCCATTGACCAACGGTCATTTGGATAGAGACATCACTCTCAATAGCGCTATTCACAATAACTAAGCTTGCCTTTATACGTAGCAATTAATGATATCATGGTAGGGATTTAGCATGAATCAAAGCATGTTAGCAAATTTTGAACTAATCAAAATAAAGTTTGAGTACTTGTGTCTAAACGTAAAACAGTTTAAAAGCAAGCATGTGTCTCACCCCAAAAGTTCAAAATAAGTATATAAAGATAATTAAAAAGCGGGGCCATGAAGTTCACCTTAATAGCAGATAGATATTCCACGCAAGTAGTAAGAACGGAGTATGTATCTGGAGATCTCAACCTAGAGATGTAATGTTTAATTAGTTAATGTCTATTAGACATAAGTTTGTTTATCAATATAGTAAACTATATTAACAGTAACCATTTTTCTAGAAAAGTTATATTTATATAAGTGATAATATGCTTAGTGTACTTAAATGTTACTATATAATTAAGTGTGTAAGTTATAATAGTATTATTATTTAATTAATCAACTATTATGTATACTTGTCATTATATGTTACATAGACAATATACACCTATGTGATACATACATATATATTCTTTATTCATTATTATACATGTATGTGTTCTTAACTATATGATATATATATATATATATATATATATATATATATATATATATATATATATATATATATATATATATATATATATATTAGGTGTAGGTGTTACATATACATAAGTGTAAGATAATATATATATATATATATATATATATATATATATATATACATTTATTACTTTTCTTATTATGTTTACTAAACATATTATAATACTTACACAATACACATTCATACATACATACACACGTACATATACATACATATATACACATACATATACACGTATGTATATATATATATATATATACATATATACATAAGCATATACTTATAATATACACATGTACATACGTACGTATGCATGCATTGCATGCATGCATTATTATCACATCATGTTCATTAATAATCTATAAAACCATACCTTTTATCTTAATCATAACCTAATAACTTTTATCACCATCACATAAAATCATAATCTTTAATCTTAACCTTAATACTTCATGATCAAATCATAATTCATAACTCTTTATTATATTAACTAGTTTATTATTCAATAACCATAATTATACATCTTTTATCATAATCATAATCCCTAATCCTACTAACCATATACTTTTAAGTTTACAATCTTTACTAATCATTATCATTATTCCTACAAGATTCACGATCTTAATATCTTTTATGTCATTAACCTAGTTTTTATAACTTCTTAAATCATAACTTTCCAACAATCATGATCACTTTATATTCACACTTTTAAGTTTATCAACCTTAACCGTATTATTCACATTCATCAACTAGTTCACTTTTAATTATAATCAATATCATGATTCAATAACCTTAAACTTATTAATCATAAACATAATACTTAAAGTAAATTAATTAATAAGTAACATGAGGCTAGGGTTAGGAATACCTTAATGGATAAAAATTAAGAAGATGATGATGGTTATGGACTGAAACAGGAAACTGAATTGTAGCAGAAATCACGTGCCAAATAAAGTGTATCTTGGGTCTGATTTTGCTCGACAGACTCAACAAGAATAGCAGAAATCGATGAGCACTTGAAGGCTGTGTTAGATCACGAATTGTAGCAGCAACTCAGCAAGAAAACGAGCAGCAACTAATGTTTGATGATGGTTGTTTGAAGGCGAATACAAAAGACTGAATAGCAGCAATAATTGATGGCGAAAAGAGGTTGCAGGAGGTGATCGAATGGGCTATTTAGTGGCTGTGTTGGATGGGTTTGAATGGCAACTTTGCAGCAGGTTTTTGGAGGTTTTAGAAGTCAATGCAAGTGCAGGTTTTTAAATTTTATATTGTCGACTGCAGGTTGGACTGTTTTGGGGATTTAGTTGACTAAAAAGGAGGGGGAAACTGCAGGTATTTGGTCAACAATATTGGAGGAAAAATAGGAGAAATCTGTCGACTAGAGCAAGGATTATTTGTGGTGAGTTTATGAGAAACTTGATCCTTTATATAGTTGCAATTTGTTTCCTAATAATACTCAAATTACTTGTGGATCAAGGACACAATTATAGTTTAACTAGGACTTGTGAAAAACTTAGAGATTAAGTTAATCCCCTAAATAATCAAACAGTCGATTTATTATACATGTATGATATTTATATATATATTTTAAATTTTTGGTAGTCTCCATTTATTTAAGTATTATATATATATATATATATATATATATATATATATATATATATATATATATTTATTTTTTTTAATATTACTAATATTAGGATTACATTTTATTTAAATATTAGACCCTAACTTTATTAATTTACATTTACTTCCATTTAGTTTTAGTATATATAATTGTATTTGTTATAAAGTTAATTATATATTATATATTGCTTTAACTATTAACAAAAGTAATATAATTTACATATATGTTCATAATGTTAATAATTTAATTAGCACTAGGGTTAAGGTTTATTTTATAAATTTATTATTAGAGTTAGGACTTATAATATTAATAAACCTTTAGGGTTAGAGTTTAAGATTTAATGTTAAACTGTATTAGGGTTTAGTATTTATTGTATAGGGTTAGGTTTAGGGTTTTAAATAATATTAGTATTAATTACTTTATTTATTTTATCCGGATAACAACCCTAATGCAAATACACAGAGTATGACATTAAAATCCTAAGGTTAATTTGGTAATTTCAGAAGGGAAAAGTGAGGGTTGTTATAGCTTTAACTTGGTGGAATAATCTGGTTAATAGTTTGGGGAATGATGCTGCTTTTGGTTTTTCTTGGAATGATTTTAAAGAGAGAATGATCACCCGTTATCGTCCTAGGGGTGAACTTAAGAAGTTGGACACTGAGCTTAAGAACTTAAAGATGAAGGGCACCGATTTAGATGCCTATGGGCAAAGGTTCTTTGAATTGACGTTGTTATGTCCAAATACTTATGCTAATGAGGACCTTAAGATTGAAGCTTATATTGATCGGTTATCTGAGCTTATTGAGCATGGGGTTGAGTCTAGTGAGCCCTAAACTATTGAAGCTGCTATGTCTATGGCGCACAAGCTTAATGATAAGATTTTGAGGAGGAGTAAGAAAACTGTAACTGATGCAGTGAGGAAGTTGTTAAAAAGGCTGATAATGGGAAAAGGAAGTGGGATAACAACCGCAACCAGAACCAAAGTCAGCAGAAGAAACAAGATACTTTTAGTTCTAATAACTGTAGTCAGCGTGTTTGTCCGCGATGTTATAAGGCTCATGATGGTTATTTTACGATTACTTGTAAGAGGTGTTCCAAGAAGGGACACATTGCTAAAGATTGTACGGTGGTTATGTCAGGTACTGCTACTCCTGCTATAAGTGGTGGTAATAATGGTGGTAACAATAGTGGTAATGGTAATGGAAAGCAGAGAAATGGTGGAAACCAGAAGGTTTGTTATTATTGTGGTAAGCCGGGGCATTTCCGTGATGCCTGCCCCAATAAGAAGACTACTGAGAATGCATGTGGAAGGGCGTTCAACATTAATGCCAGAGATACTGAGGAAGATCCAAAACTAGTTACAGGTACGTTCTCGCTCAATGACTTATTGGTTTATGTACTATTTGATTTAGGGGCTGATTTAAGTTTTGTGTCAAGTAAATTTAGTCCAAAAATCAAAACTCTGTTAACTCCTCTAGACAGTACTTACGTTGTAGAGATAGCTAATGGTAAAGTGCTTACTGCTAAGAGTGTGTCGTAAGTGTAACATTAATCTGGCTGGTAGGAATTTTGAGGTAGATTTGATACTGATTAACCAAGGCAGTTTTGACGATGTTATTGGTATGGATTGGTTGTCTGTGAATCGTTTTGAAATCGTATGCTATGAGAAATCTGTTCGTATTACTAATGTGGTCAGAGAGTCGCTGATGGTTTTTGGAGATAAGAAATGCAGACAGTTAAACCTTATTAGTTGTTTGAAAGTTCATAAACATCTTCGCAAAGGCTGTCATGCTATTCTAGCCCATGTTGTTGATTATGATAGAGAAGAGAAGAGCATTGGTGATGTTCATATTGTTAGAGATTTTTCTGAGGTATTTCTCGAGGATTTACCTGGCCTTCCGGCGCAACGCGTGGTAGAGTTTCATATCGATCTTCTTCCCGGTGCTGCTCCTGTAGCACGTGCTCCTTATCGACTTGTGCCTTCCGAACTTTAAGGATTGTCGAGTCAACTCCATGAGTTGTTAAACAAGGGTTTTATTCGTCCTAGTTTGTCCCCTTGGGGAGTTCCAGTTCTGTTTGTTAAGAAAAAAGATGGTTCGCTTCGTTTGTGTATTGATTATCGTGAATTGAACACGCTTACTGTTAAAAACCGTTACCCTCTTTCTAGAATTGATGATCTGTTCGATCAGCTTCAAATTCGCCTGTTTATTCTAAGATCGATCTTCATTCCGGTTATCATCAACTGCGTGTTAAAGAATCTGACATTCCAAAAATCGCTTTCCGCACCCGTTATGGTCACTACGAATTCCTTGTTATACCGTTCGGATTGACAAATGCACCTGCTGTGTTCATGGACCTCATAAACTGTGTGTGTAGACCCTAAATGGACAAATATGTTGTCGTTTTCATTAATGACATCCTTATTTATTCCAAGAGTGATGAAGAACACGAAGAACATTTGAAGTTGGTACTTGATTTGTTGAGGAAAGAAGAGTTGTACGCTAAGTTCTCTAAGTGTGATTTCTGGTTAAGAGAAGTTCAATTCCTTGGACATGTTATTAGTAAATAGGGAATACAAGTTGATCCTGCCAAGATTGAGGCAATTGAGAAGTGGGAAATTCCGAAGACTCCTACTCAGATTTGTCAGTTTCTGGGGTTGACAAGTTACTATAGAAGGTTCATTCAAGATTTCTCTCATATAGCGAAACCTCTGACTGCTTTAACGCACAAGCGGAAGACGTATGAGTCGAAGGATGAACAAGAGACTGCTTTTCAAACTCTATAGAAGAAGTTGACTACCACTCCGATATTATCACTACCCGAGGGTAATGATGATTTTGTTGTTTATTGTTATGCATCGTGTCAGGGCTTTGGCTGTGTTTTGATGCAGCGAAAGAAAGTTATTGTGTACGCGTCACGTCAGTTGAAGATTCATGAACAGAATTATACAACCCATGATTTAGAGTTGGGAGCTGTTGTGCTTGCTCTTAAGATTTGGAGACATTATCTTTATGGGGTCAAAAGTACGGTGTACACTGATCACAAAAGTCTTCAATATATCCTCGACCAGAAACAGCTGAATATGATGCAGCGTAGGTGGGTTG
Organism: Rutidosis leptorrhynchoides; assembly: GCF_046630445.1. Lineage (NCBI taxonomy): Eukaryota > Viridiplantae > Streptophyta > Magnoliopsida > Asterales > Asteraceae > Rutidosis > Rutidosis leptorrhynchoides. The sequence continues at coordinate 318,768,192 of NC_092335.1, read as the reverse complement.
AGACCTTGAATGATTATGATTGTGAACTTTTATATCACCCGGGGAAGGCCAATGTTGTGGCCGATGCATTAAGTCGTAAAGAGATGGCTGAACCTCGCAGGTTTAGGGCCTTAAATATGACAATTCAAACTAACCTCGCTAGGCAGATTCTTGAGGCACAAAGAAGTCTTGAAGGAGGAGAATTTTGTGAACGAGAAAGTCAGAGGCATGGCTAAGAAGTTTGAGGTACGAACCGATGGTACTCGGTATTTTGCGGGACGCCTTTGGGTTCCGAAGTTGGGTGATCTGCGAGAACTTATTTTAGATGAGGCTCATAAGTCTAGGTACTCTATTCATCCTGGTTCAGGAAAGATGTATCATGATCTTAAGGCACTTTATTGGTGGCCTAATTTGAAAGCTGATGTGGCTACGTATGTGGCTAAGTGTTTGACCTGCGCTAAGGTTAAATCTGAACATCAAAAACCGTCTGGACTTTTGATGCAACCTGAAATTACCGAGTGAAAGTGGGAAGGTATTACGATGGACTTTATTACGAAGTTACCGAGGACTGTGGGTGGTTATGATACCATTTGGGTGATTGTTAACCGAATCACAAAGTCAGCTCATTTCTTGCCGATTAAGGAAACAGATTCAATGGAGAAGCTTACTCGTTTGTATTTGAAGGAAATTGTTTCAATACATGGTGTTCCTGTATCTATTATTTCAGACAGAGACAGTCGATTTATATCGAGGTTTTGGATATCCTTACAGGAAGCTTTGGGAACTAAGTTAGATATGAGCACCGCTTATCATCCGCAGACGGATGGTCAGAGTGAAAGGACCATTTAAACGTTGGAAGACATGTTACGAGCGTGCGTTATTGATTTTGGTAATGGGTGGGATAGTTATTTGCTGCAAGCTGAATTTTCTTATAATAACAGTTATCATGCAAGTATTCAAGCCGCACCGTTTGAAGCGCTGTATGGTAGAAAGTGTAGGTCTCCTATCTATTGGAATGAGGTTGGGGATGCTCAACTCACAGGCCTAAAAATTATTCATGAGACTACCGAGAAGATCGTACAGATTAAAGACAGGTTGAGAACCGCCAGAAGTCGGCAAAAGAGTTATGCCAATAAGAGAAGGAAAGATATAAAATTTCAAGTTGGTGACCGTGTTATGTGTGACAACCCGGAAATTTCCGACCAAATTTAAACTTTAATCTTTATATGTTTCCGACACGATAAGTAAATGTTGTTAAGTTGAATCTCAAAAACTTTAAATTGTGTTCCTGTATTCATTTACCCTTCGACCGTTGTCGACGATTCACGAACAGTTATGTGTAAATAGATATGTGTGATTATTAAATTAAGAAATATTAATGAAACATTAAACGGTTTGATTAATATGAAAATAAGTTATGAAATCTGTTATATGACTTGAGAATGTTAACAAAGTATTAGATGAATAATACTTTACATAAACGTAATTACTTCAAGATATTTATTAGCGGAATTAAAAGATAATATCAAATGATTGATTTATCAGATACATTGTAAGATTACGAGTCTCTGTTGAAAGGTCCACTTTGATTTAGGAAACCTTTCATTTTTAACAATATTCAGAATGATTGGTAAAGTGATTTACAAGTAAGAACAAAAGTGTCAATTAACGGTAACTGGACAAAAGTTAGTAGAGATTCCTGCTTAATTTTCAATGCATGCTTTACAATAACTTTCTCGTGACTCTTGATAAGTTAGTTATTTAACTTTCATAAAATTAATAGTAAGAATATGAAATGTAAATGGATGTTGACAAGATAAGAAAAAGGATATGTTGATTTAAAACGATTTCATACGTTTAATTGTCCATTGGACTTAACCCTACGATCCACGAATAAACTGTAAGTAAAAACTGCAAACCATTATGACTTATATATTATATGATTTTACTTTGTTAAATGAAAATGTTTTATGATATAACAATTTCTATTATTTAAACCTTTTAAAAAAAATGATTTTTAATATAAGTAGTTTTGGAAAACTAAACCTTATAGTATTATTTAGTTTAGTTTCAAACGTACGAAAACATTTTTTTTCGATATAATAGAATTTGAATATAAAATGTTTTTATGGATTTTCAATGATATGAAAATAAAAATAAAGATAAAATAAAGGTTTCTAATGAGCACTAAAAGACTACAACATTTCATCTCAAGATTACAAGTTAAAATGATGGAAATCACTAAACCTGCGCACTTGTACGAGAAAAATCATAACTAAATCATACTGACGCGAAAAAGGGTGATTCTGGTGTCCAGACGTCCGTAACTCAAAAATCTACAACTTTCGCGAAGACACCATATGCGGATCGCGTACCTATCTACACAAAACGCGTAATGTTTTAAAAGATTACACGAGAAGTGTAATCTTTACGCGAAACACGTAATGATTTGTCGACATATTTTGAGGCGGATTCACTATTCCTCACTATTTTTCACTATTTTAACACGTTTTATATATATTATATTATATTATTATATTATTTAAATTATTATTATCATCTTATATATATGATCGATCAGACACACAATCACACTACCATTAATTATTTTCTTTCTCCCGACGAACACTTCAACTTCCAGTTTATCAATCTATCTCTCTATCTTACTCTCGATACATATATATATATTTATATTATTATTATTATTATTATTATTATTATTATTATTATTATTATTATTATTATTATTATTATTATTATTATTATTATTATTATTATTATTATTAAAATTAATATTATTATTAATTATAGTTAGGAATATTATTAGTATTATACATAAAATACTACGACGGAGTCATGAGCGGGTTATTTCAAAAACGGATTTTATGAGTGGGATAGAGTAAGAAAATTATGGGTTATAGCTATGGAGGTTATGGGTATAGTTCGTGGGTATGCTCGTGAGGTCAACCTAGTGTTTATCATCTCCGTTGCGTCTACATACTTTCCTGCAATATTGAATCTCAATATTGATACGTGAGCACTCATAATTTAACTTTTATATATTAATAGTGTATCCCTAACTAGTATTTATATATTTTATTTGTCGCGTATTTGTTATCTCTCCGAATATTTAATCGCGTAGCGGTGTTTTCGCGTTTCGGGTTTCATTTGAGCATTCGGGCCACAAGGAATTAAAAATTTAACAAAATTGGGCCATGGGGCCCACCCCCATAGCCCACTCGGCTGAACAAGGGGGTATACCCCTTTGTTTTTCTTTTTTTACAAAACCATATTTCATTTTATCAAAGCACTTGTAAACTAAAATCAATTTTTCTCTCAAACCCTCTCCTCCCTCTTTCTTCCTGCTTGGGCGACGCCTACCACCAACCATAAAATCATCACCATCAATTGATTTCTTACTTGGATCATCAAATCGAATACACAATCGGATTCCTCATCTCGTTCTCTACGCATCTACATAAATCAATTTTTGATTAGGGTATAAACCCTAACCCTAACTTTTTGATTTTTCTTCAATATTTCTGTATTTATATATTATTATGATAGTATGATGCTTGTATGTTGTTGTATTGTTGATTGTATCCATAGAATCACTCGTTATCGCATGTTTTCGGTTTGATTGATTTTGGACAGCAGTGTATTTGATCATTTCAGTGAACTTTTCTGATGTAAATGTTAAATTAAAGTGTTTATATGTGTTCCTCTCATCAAGACATTAACTTTAGACTCCGGATTCATGATATTTCGATTCCCGGAACTTAAATTGTGATTAAAATGGTGTTTTCATGAAATCAAAACCTAAAAACGAATGTGTTCAGGTTTGGTCCAACTTTGTGACCATTTTTGGAGTCTCTAGGGTGTACTAGTGTGTTAGGATTGATGATTGGATGAACTTTCATTTTCGGGTCATCGAAATCCGAGCCACGGATCACCCCGGTATGACTAAAACATGTTTTTGATCGGATTGAAGTCCCAAGTTGAATGATGGCTGTTGGTCATGACTTGGTGGCTGTTCTTGGGATGTTCTTGAGTGCACTAGTGTGTTGGGTGGTTTGGTTAGGCGGAGATATATATAAGACTCGCCGAAAACCGACTCCCGGGTCTCAAGTTATGACCCGTGGAACTTTTAATTAAAACTTATGGTTATAACATCTAACTTATGATATAAAATAATGATTTTCATTATCATTAAATTACTTATGATATAAAAGTGATTAATTTACTTTAAGACTTATGATATACATATTTATTATATCATTTATTAATTACATTTTGATTAATGAAACTTTAATTAAACTTATGATTAATAATACTTTTATTATTAATGAAAAATACTTATGGTAAGTATTAAACTTATGTTATGAGATTATTATAATAAGACTTATAATAAATATTAATTAATTTTTTAATTATTATAAGGCTTAGTTATTATTTAATTATAATTTAATTATTAAATACTTATGATTTAATAATTTTAATTAAAACTTATGATATGATTAATAATTCATTATTAATTAACAATACTTATGATATGATTAAAAACTTATTATTATTTAATAATAATTACATTATGATTAATATTTAATTAATTAATTAAATACTTATGTTATATTAATTATATCATTTAAACTTATGTTAACTTTAATAATTCATTTTAATTTAATTAAACTTATGTTATGACCTAATTATACATATTTGACTTTAATTAACATTATAACTTATATTATTAATATAACCTATACTTTAAAATTCAATGTTGACTATGTTTGACCAAGGTTGACTTTAGAGTTGACTTTCGGTTGACTTTGACTTTTAGTTGACTTTTGTTGACTTTCTAATTAAGGAAACTTTCCTAACTTATAAACTTTCCAAAAATAGCAACTTTCTAAATATGGAAACTTTCCAAAAATAGAAACTTTCCAAAAATAGAAACTTTCCTAAAATAGAAACTTTCATAAAATAGAAACTTTCCAAAAATGGAAACCTGCTAAAAATAGAAACTTTCTAAAAATAGAAAGTACGTGTCCTTACGTTGTTCTGATCAAACCGAAGCATACTTACTGTTGTCCTATGTATTACTTGTAACAAGTACTATAGCTATCAAACTAAGACTTGACCTAAGTTTGTTAATTATATCGACCTGCTTTATTTATAGGTCGGCTTTGTGATCATTCTTGATCACTTTACTTCGTTTGCTGTTCGCTTTTTGTGTGGCTACTTCATTTGATTTAAGGTAAGTTATAGTCCCGTTATTAATACTTTTAAAGTATTTTTGGGATGTGATTACATGCATTTTGTTTTACGTTTAGAAACAAGTGGCAATTAAATTTAAATTATTCATTATGAGTTAAATGAAAATATTCCCTAGTCTGGTAACTGTAATCACTGGTTTCTACTGGTGAACGCGAATCCTATGGATAGATCTATCGGGCTTGACAGCCCCATTTCGAGCTAGTTGCGCTAGCAATTTATAATCGGAATTTGTTAGTACTTCGTATTTATTTGAAGATACACTTGTTCAGTGCATGTATTGAGTTTGGTAAGGGTAAGTAAATGGTTAAGTGGTTACTGGGTGGCTCATAGATAATGGAATAATGTTTTATGTTTTCTAACATTTAAATCTTGTGGTCTAAAGTTTATTCGTTTATTTAAACCTATAATTCACTCAACATTTTTGTTGACAATTTACTCGCATGTTTTCACAGGTACTTGAGTTGTTTGGTTGCTTCCGCTGTGTTAGAAGTGTCTGCATGCATTTGGGCAGATTTTGTTAAACGATTTATGAAACATTGAACTTGCATTCTCTTTTTGGATTATTTAAACTTGTGGGTATTTGGTTGACAATGTTTTATGTCAACTTTGGTTATTTAATATGTTGGGTTTTTTGGTAAATTTCCTTTTTGGGAAACTTTTTGAATAAAAGAAATGCACCGTTGTTTATTAAATTCATTTAAAGTTCGATCAAGCTGCGGGACCAAGTGACGGAGCTGTTAACTATTTTGACGGGGCCGTTACAAATACTATCCAAAATCCCCACATAGAGGAAGTTAATCAAATGGACTCAGTAATCCCAGGAGAAGAACCACGGAGAAGGTCAGCTAGAATCAAGAACAAATCGACGTATACTCAGCAGTTGTCCACCGCAACTCCGGTTCGTGTACCTTACCCTAAAAGGTTACAGGAGGAACCATCCAAGCTTGATTCCTCTAAATTTAATGGAAGATTCCTAGACACCATGTCCAAAGTGCCTAATCAAAAGAATACATCCGAAGGCTTCTCTCTACGAAAGGAAAAGATACCAGATTCTAACAAAATTCCACTGAGTGAAGACTGTTCAGCAGTACTCAGGAACTCTCTACCAAAGAAGATAGGAGATACGGGCCGATTTGTTTTCCCGTGTTCAATCTACCAATCTAGAACCATTCATGCATTAGCAGATTTAGGAGCAAGTATCAACCTAATCCCCTACTCTCTCTACAAGAGATTAGAGTTAGGAGACTTGTCACCAACTAAAATGACAATCCAACTTGTCGATCACACAATTCGATATCCTAAGGGCATAGTTGAGAACGTCTTGGTAAAAGTCGATAAATTCTTGTATCCTACGGATTTTGTAGTGATGGACATTCAGGAAGATCTACACACTCCAATAGTGTTAGGAAGACCTTTCATGAATACGGCTAGGACAGTCATTGATGTGTACAATCAAACCCTGATCTTACGATCACACGGGGAGAGCGTTACCTTCAAAATTGACCGACCTACCGATCTTTCTGGACAGGCAGAGATGTTTTCTATTTCCACCAGACGGATCACTTTCAATGAAGTGTCCCCACTGCCAGCTGAAGATACTGAGATGGGTGTCGAATCATAGTCTGTTGATGACCCAGAAATGGAAGAAGAGGATCCCAGTTAAGAAATAGAGGAAGAGGAAGAATCTGACGAGGAAAAGGAAATGGAAGACGTAAAAGAAACTGCGATAATACCATCTCCAAGCCCAGAGCGTCATGAAGAATTAATGAGGCTTGAGACTAAAGATCACAGTTTAATCATTCGCTTCAAGAAGAAGACTGATAAGGTTGACATTAAAGACATAGAAATCGATCCCGAAAGTGTCAAAGCAAAGAACCAGGATACTGCAGAGACCCGTTCATCGGATGAATCTTCAGACGATTATTCTACCGACGATGACAAGGAAGAGCAACATGAAGACATTCTGGATAACTCATATTCTCCATCCGAACCATATCAGGAGGAGCCGGACTCTTCTTCAGATCGAGTTCCGATCATATCCACTCACACCGACATGATAACCTTCATCAATGACACCGAAGAATTTGAAAAGATACTCGAAGCCATCCATAAGTCAACAATTGATTACACGCTACGCTTAACCGAAAGAATCACGGCTATCAAGAAAGAATACGATCGTTATCTCCAGAGAGAAGACAATAATGCTGAAATCCTAGAAGAACGCATTCAAGACTTTATCAATACCTTTCACGATCATATCTACCGCGAAGAAAGGCAATGAGAGCAAACCAATGAGCGCTGCTGACTCTCATCCAAAAGCATTTACTCTAAGGTTTACAACGCCTTAGCGGGATCTGCACTTCTGTTCTCAGCAAACCAATGAGCGCTGCTGACTCTCATCCGGAAGCTTATGGATCATTCCACCGGACGCCCGACTTGTCACTCTGACTTGCAAATGATCGAGGATATTCATAGCTTTTTCGCCCTCTTGGAGAGAGATAATCTTGAAAGCACACCAGAGAGGCTAGTAATTTACATAGCAATTGATAACCACACCGATCAAATTATCAAAGAGTTACAAGACGCAGTCACAGAGGAAGTAAGACCCAACAATCCGTTTTCTCATCTTGAACCAGACCGAGTCAACATTGCCACCAACATTACAAAGCAGATAGCACGTATCTTCCAGCAATCCACGTATCCTAGTTTCACATTCAAGGGTAGATGTAGGGAGATATACTCAAAGACGGTGACATTAATGCTTGGGTCAGGACTGATCTTCACTTCTTTTCAGCTTCGCCTTTTGACTACTCTGTGCAAAGCTACAGACTCCTACTGTGGAGATCACCGATTAGAAGATTTTGAAATACTGAAGATACAATTTATGACATTATTTATGAAATGTCCCGTTCATATTGATTATAAACGTTCCATATTAATTGATTTCGTCGCGAGGTTTTGACCTCTATATGAGACGTTTTTCAAAGACTGCATTCATTTTTAAAACAACCATAACCTTTATTTTAACAATAAAGGTTTAAAAAGCATTACGTAGATTATCAAATAATGATAATCTAAAATATACCGTTTACACATGACCATTACATAATGGTTTACAATAAGAATATATTACATCATAAATAAGTTTCTTGAATGTAGTTTTTACACAATATCATACAAGCATGGACTCCAAATCTTGTCCTTATTTTAGTATGCAACAGCGGAAGCTCTTAATAATCACCTGAGAATAAACATGCTTAAAACGTCAACAAAAATGTTGGTGAGTTATAGGTTTAACCTATATATTATCAAATCATAATAATAGACCACAAGATTTCATATTTCAATATACATCCTATACATAGAGATAAAAATCATTCATATGGTGAACACCTGGTAACCGACATTAACAAGATGCATATAGAATATCCCCATCATTCCGGGACACCCATCGGACATGATAAATTCAAAGTACTAAAGCATTCCAAATTCCAAAATGGGGCTTGTTGGGCCCGATAGATCTATCTTTAGGATTCGCATCAATTAGTAGATCGGTTTACTAATTCTTAGGTTACCAAGCAAAAGGGGCATATTCAGCTTCGATCATTCACCCACATAATGTAGTTTCATTTACTTGTGTCTATTTCGTAAAACATTTATAAAATTGCATGTATTCTCATCCCAAAAATAATAGATTTTAAAAGTGGGACTATAACTCACTTTCACATATTTTTACTTCGTCGGTAAGTAAGACTTGGCCACTGGTCGATTCACGAACCTATAACAAATATATACATATATATATATATATGTATATATATATATATATATGTATATATATATATGTATATATATATATATATATGTATATATATATATGTATATATATATATATATATATGTATATATATATATATATATATATATATATACATTTTGATGTTTTAAGTTTATTAAGTCAGCTGTCCTAGTTAGTAACCTACAACTAGTTGTCCATAGTTAGATGTATAGAAATAAATTGATATATATTATCTTTAATCAATCCACGACCCAGTGTATACACGTCTCAGGCTAGATCATAACTCAAAGTATATATATTTTTGGAATCAACCTCAAACCTGTATAGTTAACTCAAACATTACTGCATATAGAGTGTCTATGGTTGTTCCAAATAATATATATACATGGGTCGATATGATATGTCAAAACATTTGCATTCGTGTCTATGGTATCTCAAGATTACATAATATATTAGAATACATGTATAATACAATATAAGTTAGCTAGGATATGATTTTTATAGAATTGTTACAATATTTCCCGTAGCTACAACAATCAAAAAATATCCAATCTTGTTTTACCCATAACTTATTCGTTTTAAATCCGTTTTGAGTGAATTAAATTGCTATGGTTTCATATTGAACTCTATTTTATGAATCTAAATAGAAAAAGTATAAGTTTATAGTCGGAAATATAAGTTACAAGTCATTTTTGTAAGAGGTAGTCATTTCAGTCTAAAGAACGACGTCTTGATGACTATTTTGAAAAACATACTTTCACTTTGAGTTTAACCATGATTTTTGGATATAGTTTCATGTTCATAAAAAAAAAATCATTTTCCCATAAGAACAACTTTTAAATCAAAGTTTATCATAGTTTTTAATTATCAAACCCAAAACAGCCCGCGGTATTACTACGACAGCGCATGTTCGGTTTTAAAACTTGTGTCTAGAGGAATTAAATCTTAAAAGAAGTCTATATCCAAAACGACAATAACTTAATAGGCACTAACATTTTAAAATGGAGTCGCAAAATTCTAAAGCACCTAAATCTTAGTCTATAGAAAAAGCACTTAAGGGATTTTACGGCAAAACTTAAAAATTTAGAAAAATAAAATTAACTACGGCAAAATACTAAACTTAAAACTATATAGCAAATGATAAATATTACGAAATAAACGATAAAAATGCAAATTATAACTAAAATGATAAAAATACAAATTTTATAAAGATATTATTTTTAAATTATTATTTTATAAAAGTATTAAACTAAAAATATAAATATATAATTAAAACTAAATTTATTTAAGCTAATACTAATTATTATTATATTATAAACCCTACTTAATTAATTAATAATAATAATAATAAACCCTAGTCCGTAATAAATGCGTCGAAGGTTAGGCATGTCACAGCATCTCATGCGATCGTATGTGATTATGCCTTCAGGCTCATGCGGTCGCATGGGCCAGTAATCCAGAATTGATTCGAAAGCCCAATGGTTCGGCCCGTTTTAATTATAAATATATATATATATTTCTGATTTTTAATTTACAAAATATTAAAAATTATTTATATAAATTAAAATAAACTTAGAATTTAAAATCTAAAAATAAAAATACTTGTTAATTATATATATAAAATCTTAAAAAATATATATTTTTTCTTTTTATTATTATTATATTTTTTAACATTATTATAAATAAAAAATATATATTTTTTTTAGAAATAAGAAATTATATAAAAATATAGTTATAATAAAATATAGCATTTTTCACCGAGTCCCCGGCAGCGGCGCCAAATACTTGATGTAGTGCGAGGTGTATACGAAATAGTTATAATTTTATTGCGTAATACAATGTTACACAAGTTATTTATTTATTTATAGAGTGGATATACCTAAACCTTGCTACAACACTTATAGGCAGTGTACCTAATCGTAGAGTAGTGTAGTTTTTAGTAAGTCCGGTTCGTTCCACAGGGATCTAGTGATACGTACTACATTCTTATAATCTATATTTATATAAAATATATAAAATATATATAATTATATAAGTAGTAATAAAAGTATATAAAAGTGGGTTTTACCGTTTAATGACCGGTTTGTCAATTTTATATTTTAAGCGTAAAGATAAATGACGATAATATAAATGCGTAAAATAAATAACAATGGCGAAATTTAAAATTGCGAATAATAAAATGACAGTAATTAAAAGTACGATGAGAAATACAATAAAAGAATTATGCTTATTTAAACTTCCGTAATCATGATGTTTGACGTTTTGATTTTAATTAATTATTACTCGGGTTAATTGTCCTTTGTCCTGGTTTATTTGATACCTATCTGGTTTTTGTCCATAATAGTCCATCGGTCATAATTATAAAATGCTTTTCAAATTAACGTTATTCCCGAAGTCAAATATTCCAACTAATTAGGGATTCAAACTTTAACAAGATTTTAATACTTTGTTTAATAATTACACCAGGTTATCGACTGCGTGTAATTCAAGGTTTTAATATTTTGTTAACAATTACACCAATTATCCTTGTATGTAATCCATCCCTGTTTTAATGAGATATGAATATTAATTTACCCACTTGATCAGAATGACTAATCAATTACCCAACCCGAATAATTAATTAAATGATTGTAAAAGATGTCGTATAAACGTCACTAAATAAAACATACATAATCATTTTAATAATTATTAGATTAACTAATTTGAAGATAGGTTCGACAGATTCTAATGAGTTGTCATTCGATTAGACAATACCCCCTATCTATTAATAGTCAATAGTCCAATGTCCACAAGTGTCGTCTTTTATCCAAACCTGAATTATGGTACAAAATCCAATAACCCTGTCTTTAATATTTAGTCTAACATCATGATTACTTCGGCTTAAATAAGCATAATAATAACTTAGTTACGAGACATTAATTTAAAAAGGAAGAACATAGCTACAGTGATTATTAATCGCGTAGCGTTACACGGACAGAGTTCCGACTTTAAAACCCGTAAAACATTTCTTACAATAACCCAATTATTATTAAACTTAAATTAAAATTAAAATTATAAATATAAATATTTATTTTGATTACAGAAGGAAAGAAATGAAAAGAGTGTGTATATTTCGTGCAGAATTCGTCGCCTTTTATAGCTCTTGGCCAGATTCTGATGCCCATGCGATCGCATGGATTTTGTGCCTTCTGGCCATGCGATCGCATGGCCCTCTGATCCAGCTCACATGCTTTTGTTTTCTAGTTTGCCGACGGTTTTTAATATATAATATAATATATATATAATTTTAAGAATTACTTATATATTATATTATATTTATGTGCATAGTTGACTTGTAATTTAAGCTCCGTTGCATCGCGCGTTGATAGTTGGTTCATGTCCCGGTTCCGGATTTTCGAACGTCCTTTCATACGCGGAGATATCTTGTACTTTGCATTCCACGACTCGTACTCTTGTCATTATTAGACCTTTCTTATCAATAAATGGAACCACTTGAATTATATCTTGTACATTTGAGCTTTTTAGTCATTTGCGTCTTCAAATCGCCGTTTTCTTCTTTTGTCTTCGCACTTATTTATTTAAACAAATATTACATAAAAATAGAACAATTGCAACTAAAAGCTTTACATATTGGAAGGATATTGTGCCTAAATATATGTTCATTTGGAGCACTATCAAATATCCCCAAACTTGAGCGTTGCTTGTCCTTAAGCAATACAGAACTTAAAATAAAATCACACTTCACTCGAATCACTTTTTTTATTCTCACACTTTATACATCAGTGATTTTGATACGGCGGTATAAACAATGATAGTAACGATGTGGTTTACAGTCCCACATGACTTATAAAAATTTAGATCCTTTAAGGAAATTGGATCTTTATGAAAACATTTGATCTTTTGAAAATTCAATCTAGCTTTTACCCTAGATAAGTTTTCCGGAATAACCCTTCACCGGTGTTTGCAAAATGTTTTTGTGGGTTGTGTGGGTTTCATATTTTAAAATTTTAGTTCAAAACTTGCGATTTTGTGTCACCCACTTGCTAACCTTGTATTAGGAAAGCACACGTCCAGTACACTTGCTATGTATATTACCTTTCAGTAAACTACCGTCCGGTTGTAAAGGAAAGCAATGAACAAGCAACTGTTAAGGCAATGTCCCGTGACATGCAGATAATTATGGTCAAAAATGTGTCGGATGCAATTACTATTCTTTGTAGGAGCAATAGTAAAGATCGCCCTATAGTTTTTCGGTCTGGCACAAGGTCCTGTCTTCGACCATGCTATGCAACCACCGTTCTTACGGTTGACACCCAATTTGGTTCAGGTGACCTAATGAATTCCGGTGAATTCCTAGGATTTTTCAGAAAAACAAATCGGTTTTAATTTGATCAAAGTATTTTCTCGTTCAAGATCGAGTTTAGATATCATTGAATTCCATGAGTTTGTAATTCTCAATCTTTAAAGTCAATCACAAGGATTGAGTAATATCAGTCTTAAAAGCTAATTTTTTTATCTTTAAGGAGATTATCCTTTCTGGGGGTCTCGTTCATTAGTCTTATCAAGCTAATTTGCACGGCGCCCTCCCAATTTTACGAGACAGATCCTCTCATGGTTAGGATAAGTCTGACCACTTGACGACCCTGTTTGATGCTGAGGTCTGTGGATTTCCTGCTGATTTTAGAGATGACTTTTTTAGATTTTTCGTCAACCTACAGCTGGTCTGGACGAAAACTTCCTGACCTAAATCAAGAAGTGAGTGTCTTTTTCGAAAGACTTTACTTCCTTTTAATGATGGAATTGATTCATCGTGTAGATCCATCTTTTCTTTCAAATATATTACATTAAATCGGGTAAAACTGATTAGTTTAGTCCAAAGAAAAAGTACCTGCAATAATCTTTACCAAATATGTGATATGTGTTTTAAAGAAATTGGTAAATTCTTCCCACACTTAGCTTTTATTTATTTCTTTCTTTGTCATTTTATTCTCCTCTATTCCATTTTAAATGAATTCTAACGTTTTGGTTTGTTTCTCCATTTATGTTCTCTCCGAGGTAACAATAATTTCGGCATTAACACCTAGTTTTATCGTTCATAAATATGTGTAAACATGATTTTGAATTCATTTAGTTGAAAATTTTTCAAATTTTCACAAAATTTGGCAATTAAACTAAGTGTAAACTCGAGATAATTTATAACCCTTTCCCACACTTGAGATCATGCAATGCCCTCATTTGCATGAAATCAGACTATAATTATAAATTCATGAGGGTGATTAGTGTAGAAAAGTGATTAAAAATACCGAGTTTGCAAACATATTATTTTATATCACATTTGATATTTTGCGTCTTGTCGTCAAAATTAGTAGCTTTTGGTGAATTTAATGCCAGTCTTTGAAAGTGCGCTGTTTTACCCTGTTTTGTACATAAGATAAACTACAAACATATAATATATATATATATATATATATATATATATATATATATATATATATATATATATATATTAAAACCTTTATTTATTAAAACAATTTAAATGAATAATTTTTTTTTTAAATTTTGTTTCCTTTTACTTTAGGTAGTTTCGGTATGTTTACCTAGTCCGTCCCTCGACAAAATTTAAAATTTGTCATTTTTAAAGCGATTGTTTTAAAAGCAAAGATTTTTGGGTTTTTTTTTTAACTTTTTTGGTATACTTTAGATCAATAATATTAAAAATAATGATAACAAAATTTTTTGCCCCGCCCTCGGGTAAAGCAATTTCGGTTCCATGACCTAGTCTTCAACTTACGATGAATTTTAGAATTTTTTTTTTTTAAACTTAATGAAATAAAGTAAATTTTTTTTTTTAAATTCATACAAAAAATTAATTTTAAAAAGCGTATTAATTTCATACAAAACCTACAAAACAAAAAATTCAGAATGGGGGGAGAAAACTAGTTCTTTAGTGTCTGCTAGTGGAAAAGACCAATCGGATTCCATTCTCGGAACTACACGAGAATAGAACAACTAACTCTAGACAGCATTTTCTTTTTAGAACATCTGAATCTCCCCACACTTAGGTAGCTGTGGTGTCGAAATTGTGATTAACTTCATTGTCAATTTCTCTTGGACCATAATCAACTTGCATATCTGTGACTTTTGCTTTAAGCCATTGGTCGAATTCTTGTGTAATATTCACAAATCCAACTTGTTTCGCCTTTTCTTTAGGTGATAGATTAGATACTAACCGGTTACATGAATTAAAGTTCCCCTTGGTTCTAGCATCGCGAATTCGTTTAATAAGTTTCTTCATTGAACTATTAATAACGGGGTCATTTAATTTCGTATCAACAACGAGGTTCTTTGTTTTCAGGTTATCATTAGGTGTTACTTCATCTTCCCCACACTTAGGCGTTTTATTATTGCTAAGCACTACCGTTGGAGTTGGTAAAATAACATGGTTCTTACTAATCGTTTTTGTTGGTTCAACGGTTTTGGTTGGTGGAGATTTAGACTTTCGACTCACAAAGGTGATCGATTTTTCACCATCACTAAGTGTCATTCTACCCTCTCTTACATCAAATAATGCCCCGGTGGACGCTAAGAATGGTCGACCTAAAATTAGAGGAATGTTTGAGTCCTCTTCTATGTCAATGACAATAAATTCGACTAGAAAGGTTAAATTACCTACTTGAACGGGTAGGTTGTCAGCAATTTCAACTGGGTGCCTAATGGTTTGATCAAAGAGTCGAACACTCATCTCTGTTGGACTTAACTCACCTACTCCTAATCTCTTATATAATGAAAGAGGCATAACACTCACACTTGCACCTAAATCTGCTAGTGCATCATACATGACACAATCACTAAGTAGACAAGGAACAATAAATTCACCCGGATCACCCAACCTTGGTGGAGGTTTTGGTGGAACTGTCTTCACCGGGTTTATTTTTATGTTTTTTGTTTCTTGTACTTTCTTATTCTTCTTCTTCTTTCCAGAGGTATCACAAACTTTATTACCTATTACTTGCTCATACTCAACACCTTTTCTTGTAAATGGGATGGGTGGTCTGTATGGTGCCACCACTAGCTTTTACATACTCGGGTGGTGGTGGTGTTGTAACTTCTTCATTGTTACTCACATCTAAAACCTTCCCATCTTCTGATGCTGGTTTTTTCAGAATTCGTTGAAACCATATTAACATTCTCATTTCGAGGATTTACTTCAGTATTACTTGGTAGCTTTCCTTGTTCCCTCTCACTCATCATGCTAGCAAGAGTACCTACGTGTTTTTCTAGATTCAAAATGGAAGCTTATTGAGTTCTTAATGACTGATCAAACCTCTCATTGGTTTGGGTTTGAGATGTAATAAATTGTGTTTGAGATTCCATTAGCTTTGGCATCATTTCTTCCAGATTTAGCTTTTTCTCTTCGGTTTGTTGTGGTGGTTTATACATGCCAGGTCTTTGTTGATTGAAAGTGTTGTTTTGAGTTGGTTGGTTATTCAGACTTTGTTGGTTATACGAGTTAGTGTTGGGTCCATTTGGATTGTAAAGAATGGTTTGATTTCGATTAAAATTTGGCCTTGGCTGTTGATAATTATTTCCCGGCCTTTGGTTTATGTAGGAAACATTCTCACGTTGTTCCATAGTTTGCTCAATGTGACAATCTTTCATTAAGTGTGGTCCTCCGCATTGCTCACAACTGATTCGTATTGCGTGAATATCTTTATTCATCTTTTCCATTCGTCTCTCGAAAGCATCTATTTTTGCAGAAACGAAATCAAAGTCATGGCTAGAATCGGCTCTAGCCGCTTTAGAACGAAAAATATCTTTTTCTTGATGCCACTCATGTGAGTGGGAGGCTGTGTTATCAATAATTTTGTGAGCTTCAGTTGCGGTTTTCTTCATAATGGAACCACCAGCTGCTATGTCGATGTCTTTTCGTGTAGAAACGTTTGGTAGAATATTTGTACTGTTTGATAAGTGTCTAAACCGTGCCAAGGACATCCTCTCAAAAACTTTCCAAATCTTGTCCACGCTTCATATAGAGTTTCATTTGGCTTTTGCGTAAACGTAACAATTTCTCCTTGAAGTCTTACAACTTTAGATGCCGGAAAGAATTGTTTAAGAAAATTTTCAACTAAGACATCCCATGTATCAATCGCCCCTTCAGGTAACGATTCTAACCAAGCTTTGGCTTCTCCCTTTAAAGTCCAGGGAAATAACATGAGATATATATGTTCATCCTCCACTTCTCGGATTTTAAATAGAGTACAGATCCTATTAAAGGTTCGAAGATGTTCATTTGGATCTTCTTTTGGCGTACCACTATATTGGCATTGATTAGTTACCATGTGTAGGATTTGTCCTTTGATTTCATAATCTGGCGCATTAATGTCTGGCTTAATAATGGCGTGACCTTGGCCCGTACGTGTAGCTCTCATTCGATCTTCCATACTTAGAGGTTCCGTTACTTCCATAATTGAAATTGTTGAATACGAATCACTAGAGGATTCTGATTTAACAGTTTGTGGTTCAGGAGGCATGATTAGTGGTTCAGAATCTTGGAATTATCCTTGAATATCCTCCGGGTTCTCGGTAGTGAAGTCGGGTTCAAAAAATAGATTATCGAAAATTTGAATTTGAGTACTTGGTCGACTTGATGATGATTCTAAAGAAAAATCAACGGCGACAATATTGGCTAGATGTCTTGATCGAGTTACAGGTGGTGAACGTATGAAAGGTGGTGAACGTTTTGCTCGGTGCATTCACTGAATATCCTATTAGTTTTAAAAGATAAAAATTATATAAGTTATCAAATTAATAGGCCTTTCTGATTTTTCCCACGTTTCGAATAGCCAATAGAGAAACCCGATTCCAACTCCGATGAACTTTATATGTATCGGCAACATCCGTATTTCCTAAAATGTAACAATGACCCGGGAACCTCTAAACCACCAGGTTTTTCTTAACCATTGTGGAAAACGACAGCTCGTATTAGGGGAGAATCATATATCCCTAGGAAATTAGCAAAACGAACCAAGTCTGAAGAAGAAGAAACGAGTGAGTCAGATTAAAGAGTTGTAATCATGTTGTGTAATATATGTAATATAGTGTGCTTGTACTTTTATGTTCTATGTAAAAATTGCTTGTATTGTTTGTTAATTATCTTTTACGAATCTAATCCTTGTCTATTTTACAGTATAAAAACAAAATGGACGTTAAGGGTAGACAACCGAATATTTTAGAAGACCTACCAGAGGATATGATTGAGGAAATCTTGTCTAGAGTCGGTCAGAATTCATCAGCACATTTAGTTATGGCGAAATTAACTTGTCAACATTTGAAAGACTTTTCAGAAATGCCTTAGTTTATAAAAGGCTTTCCTTTGATAGGTGGGGTATATCACATTGGGGAGACCGTAAGTTACGCCGTGTTTTCTTTAAAGCGTTAAATGCGGGGAACCCAAATGCAATTTTACGCTACGGGTTAAGAACCTATTTTGACTCAACATTTCCCAACAAAGGATTTCGTGAGTTAGAAAGAGCTTCTAACATGCAACATAAAGAGCATGTTATGCTTACGGGTTAATAATGTTCGCTTCTCATAAAATTGAGAAAAAGAACATTGGGTTGCAACTTTTAAATAAAACATTCCCACAAGTGATGGACTCGGTAGTTGAGATGAGAAACAAGGTTTTTAGTTATTACGGGGCTGTTGGACATTACGAAACCCTCGTCCTTTTGACGACATTATAACATGATGCCTAGCCAATGGTCATAACGGTTATTTTCCACAAGACCAAGGATGGGAAGTCGTCTTTGTAAAACCAGAATGCATGACTTGTTTCTGGACGTATGAATTACGTGTCTTTATTGCCTTTGTTGAACGACTTGCGTATTAACTAGAATTGTCTTCGCAACTGTTTTGTATCAGAGTTTTTATGTGCTATATTTCATGCTATATGTAAATTAGCGGTATTGTAAGTTTGCAAAATATTGTATAAAAGTTTGAATGTAAAATATTATTATAATCAGTTTTCATATAGAATTGTAGTAGTTAAATTGTATGTTAGCTACTAAGTATGAACTTAACGGGTATGTATTACCCGAATTAAAACTTATAAAACGCTAATATGTAGAAAAAGCTTTTATAAATGAGTTCATATTATGCTACAGAATACTATTGACTACTCTTAATATTCTATATGATTAACTTAATTCTTTTGGCTATTTTTGAAGGAAATGGCACCGACTACTCGTCAGAATTTGAACATGAGTGAGGAAGACTTCCGTGCTTTCCTTGCAGCAAATATAGCCGCAGTACAGGCTGCAATGCAAAACAACAATAACTCAGAGTCTAGCAGTGGAGTTAACTCCACAGGAAACCGTGTAGGATGCTCCTACAAGGCTTTCACTGCCTGTAAACCTCTGGAATTTGATGGAACTGAAGGACCAGTCGGACTGAAACGATGGACCGAAAAGGTCGAATCTGTGTTTGCTATTTAACAAATGTGCTGAGGAAGATAAGGTAAAGTACGCCACACATAACTTCACAGGTATTGCGTTAACATGATGGAATACCTATCTCGAACAAGTGGGACAAGATGTTGCTTACGCACTACAGTGGTCAGCATTCAAACACTTAATGAACGAGCAGTACCATCCCAGAAACGAGGTCAATAAGCTCAAGGTAGATCTTAACGGTTTGATATTACCACGTACGAATGACGATTCACAGAGTTGTGCCTATTGTGTCCGAGAGTGTTCGAAGATGAAGAAGAGAAAATCGACGCATTTGTAAAAGGGTTACTGAAAAGGATCCAAGAGGATATAAGTTCACACGAGCCCGCCTCCATACAAAAGGCAAGTCGAATGGCTCATAAACTTATAAATCAAATTGAGGAAAGTATTAAAGAACAGGCGGTCGAAGAAGCCAATACGAAACAAGTCAAGAGGAAATGGGAAGAAACCAGTGACAAGGGTTACAATTTCAATAATCAACCCAACAATCATAACTACAATCGCACCAATTTTCGCAACAACAAATGCAACAATAACAACCACCCCAGCAACAACTACAACAACCGTTTCAACAACAATAACAACCGCAACAACAACAATTCCAAAAATAACAACAAGAGGCAGAAATTCTACCAGAGATGTGAAGGATACCATCCAACTGGGCTCTGTACAGCAGTGTGTACTAAGTGTAATAGAAAGGGCCATGGTGAGACAAAGTGCGAAATCTACGGATCAATGGCTAAGGGAACAAATAATGCCGGAACAAGTTATGCATACATTACCTGTTTCGGATACGGGAAGAAGGGCCATTACAAAAATATGTGTCCAAATCAGGGGGATAATAATGGGCAAGGCCGAGGAAGAGTCTTCAACATTAATGCGGTTGAAGCGCAGGAAGACCCGGAGCTTGTTACGGGTACGTTTCTTATTGATGATAAATCTGCTTATGTTTTATTTGATTCGGATGCGGATAGAAGCTATATGAGTAGAGAATTTTGTGCTAAATTAAGTTGCCCATTGACGCCTTTGGATAGTAAATTTTTACTCGAATTAGCAAACGGTAAATTAATTTCAGCAGATAATATATGTTGGGAGAGAGAAGTTAAACTAGGGGATGAAACGTTTAAAATTGATTTAATACCAGTTGAGTTAGGAAGTTTTGATGTAATAATTGGCATGGACTGGTTGAAAAAGGTGAGAGTAGAGGTCGTTTGTTACAAAAATTCGATTCGCATTATGCGTGAAAAAGGAAAACCTTTAATGGTGTACGGAGAAAAGAACAACGCGAAATTAAATCTTATTAGTAGTTTGAAGGCGCAAAAACTAATAAGAAAAGGTTGTTACGTCATTCTAGCACACATCGAGGAAGTTAAACCAGAAGAAAAGAACATCAGTGATGTTCCCGTCGCAAAAGAATTTCCCGATGTATTTCCGAAAGAATTACCGGGATTACCCCCACATCAATCTGTTGAATTTCAAATAGACCTTGTACCAGGAGCTGCACCAATAGCTCGTGCTCCATACAGACTTGCACCCAGCGAAATGAAAGAATTACAAAGTCAGTTACAGGAACTTTTAGAACGTGGTTTCATTCGACCAAGCACATCACCATGGGAAGCTCCTATTTTGTTTGTCAAGAAGAAAGATGGTACATTTAGGTTGTGTATCGACTACCGAGAGTTGAACAAACTTACCATCAAGAACCGCTACCCACTACCAAGAATCGATGACTTATTTGATCAACTACAAGGCTTGTCTGTTTATTCGAAGATCGATCTACGTTCTGGATATCATCAAATGCGAGTGAAGGAGGATGATATTCCAAAGACTGCTTTTAGGACGCGTTACTATCATTACGAGTTTATGGTTATGTCGTTTGGATTGACTAATGTACCAGCTGTGTTCATGGACCTCATGAACCGAGTGTGTGGGCCATATCTTGACAAGTTTGTCATTGTTTTATCGATGACATACTTATTTACTCGAAGAATGATCAAGAGCACGAAGAACATTTGAGAAAAGTGCTAGAGTTGCTGAGAAAAGAAAAACTGTACACTAAGTTTTCAAAGTGTGCATTTTGGTTGGAAGAAGTTCAATTCCTCAGTCACATAGTGAACAAAGAAGGTATTTAGGTGGATCCAGCAAAGATTGAAACCGTTGAAAAGTGGGAAACCCCGAAAACTCCGAAACACATACGTCAGTTTTTAGGACTAGCTGGTTACTACAGAAGGTTCATCCAAGACTTTTCCAGAATAGCAAAACCCTTGACTGCATTAACGTATAAAGGGAAGAAATTTGAATGGAAAAATGAACAAGAGAAATCGTTTCAACTGTTAAAGAAAAAGTTAACTACGGCACCTATATTGTCATTACCTAAAGGGAATGATGATTTTGTGATATATTTTGACGCCTCAAAGCAAGGTCTCGGTTGTGTATTAATGCAACGAACGAAAGTAATTGCTTATGTGTCTAGACAATTGAAGATTCACGAACAGAATTATACGACACATGATTTGGAATTAGGCACGGTTGTTTTTGCATTAAAGACTTGGAGGCACTACTTATATGGGGTCAAAAGTATTATATATACCGACCACAAAAGTCTTCAACACATATTTAATCAGAAACAACTGAATATGAGGCAGCGTAGGTGGATTGAATTGTTGAATGATTATGACTTTGAGATTCGTTACCACCCGAGGAAGGCAAATGTGGTAGTCGATGCCTTGAGCAGAAAGGACAGAGAACCCATTCGAGTAAAAGCTATGAATATAACGATTTACACTAACCTTACTACTCAAATAAAGGATGCGCAACAAGGAGTTTTAAAAGACGGAAATTTAAAGGATGAAATACCCAAAGGATCGGAGAAGCATCTTAATATTCGGGAAGACGGAACTCGGTATAGGACTGAAAGAATTTGGGTACCAAAATTTGGAGATATGAGAGAAATGGTACTTAGAGAAGCTCATATACTCAATACATCCTGGAACGGGGAAGATGTACAAAGATCTCAAGAAACATTTTTGGTGGCCAGATATGAAAGCCGATGTTGCTAAATACGTAGGGGAATGTTTGAGGTGTTCTAAGGTCAAAGCTGAGCATCAGAAACCATCAGGTCTACTTCAACAACCCGAAATCCCGGAATGAAAATGGGAAAACATTACCATGGATTTCATCACTAAATTGCCAAGGACTGCAAGTGGTTTTGATACTATTTGGGTAATAGTTGATCATCTCACCAAATCAGCACACTTCCTGCCAATAAGAGAAGATGACAAGATGGAGAAGTTAGCACGACTGTATTTGAAGAAAGTCGTCTCCAGACATGGAATACTAATCTCTATTATCTCTGATAGGGATGGCAGATTTGTTTCAAGGTTTTGGCAGACATTACAACAAGCATTGGGAACTCGTCTAGACATGAGTACTTCCTATCATCCACAAACTGATGGACAGAGTGAAAGGACGATACAGACTCTTGAAGACATGCTACAAGCATGTGTTATTGATTTTGGAAATAGTTGGGATCGGCATCTACCATTAGCAGAATTTTGCTACAACAACAGTTACCACTCGAGTATCGAAATGGCACCGTTCGAAGCACTTTATGGTAGAAAGTGCAGATCTCCAATTTGTTGGAATGAATTGGGGGATAGACAGATTACGGGTCCGGGGATAATCCAAGAAACTACAGAGAAAATCATCCAAATTCAACAACGGTTGAAAACCGCTCATAGTCGACAAAAGAGCTATGCAGACCTTAAAAGGAAAGATATAGAATTTGAAATTGGGGAGATGGTCATGCTTAAGGTTTCACCTTGGAAAGGCGTTGTTCGATTTGGTAAATGGGTGAAACTAAAAGAGCTTCTAACATGCAACATAAAGAAGCATGTTATCCTTACGGGTTAATAATGTTCGCTTCTCATCAAATTGAGAAAAAGAACATTGGGTTGCAACTTTCAAATAAAACATTCCCACAAGTGATGGACTCGGTAGTTGAGATGAGAAACAAGGTTTTTAGATTATTACGGGGCTATTGGACATTACGAAACCCTCGTCCTTTTGACGACATTACAAAATGCTGCCTAGCCAATGGTCATAACGGTTATTTTCCACAAGACCAAGGATGGGAAGTCATCTTATTAAAACCAGAATGCATGACTTGTTTCTGGACGTATGAATTATGTGTCTTTATTGCCTTTGTTGAACGACTTGCATATTAACTAGAATTGTCTTCGCAACTGTTGTGTATCAGAGTTTTTATGTGCTATATTTCATGCTATACGTAAATTAGCGGTATTGTTGCAAAATATTGTATAAAAGTTTGAATGTGAAATATTATTATAATCAGTTTTCATATAGAATTGTAGTAGTTAAATTGTATGTTAGCTACTAAGTATGAACTTAACGGGTAGGTATTACCCAAATTAAAACTTATAAAACGCTAATATGAAGAAAAAGCTTTTATAAATGAGTTCATATTATGCTACGGAATACTATTGACTACTCTTAATATTCTATATGATTAACTTAATTCTTTTGGCTATTTTTGAAGGAAATGGCACCGACTACTCGTCAGAACTTGAACATGAGTGAGGAAGACTTCTGTGCTTTCCTTGCAGCAAATATAGCCGCAGTACAGGCTGCAATGCAAAACAACAATAACTCAGGGTCTAGCAGTGGAGTTAACTCCACAGGAAACCGTGTAGGATGCTCCTACAAGGCTTTCACTGTCTGTAAACCTCTGGAATTCGATGGAACTGAAGGACCAGTCGAACTGAAAGGATGGACCGAAAAGGTCGAATCTGTGTTTGCTATAAGCAAATATGCTGAGGAAGATAAGGTAAAGTACGCCACGCATAACTTCACAGGTACTGCGTTAACATGGTGAAATACATATCTTGAACAAGTGGGACAAGATGCTACTTACGCACTACTGTATGGAGCACAGGTACTGACTTTGTAATTCTTTCATTTCCCTGGGTGCGAGTCTGTATGGAACATGAGCTATTGGTGCAGCTCCTGGTACAAGGTCTATTTGAAATTCAATGGATCGATGTGGGGGTAATCCCGGTAATTCTTTCGAAAATACATTGGAAAATTCTTTTGCGACGAGAACATCACTGATGTTCTTTTCTTCAGGTTTAACTTCCTCGATGTGTGCTAGAATGACGTAACAACCTTTTCTTATTAGTTTTTGTGCCTTCAAACTACTAATAAGATTTAAATTCGCGTTGTTCTTTTCTCCGTACACCATTAAAGGTTTTCCTTTTTCACGCATAATGCGAATCGCATTTTTGTAACAAACGACCTCCGCTCTTACCTTCCTCAACTAGTCCATGCCAATTATTACATCAAAACTCCCTAACTCGACTGGTATTAAATCAATCTTAAACGTTTCATCACCCAGTTTAATTTCTCTATCCCGACATATATTATCTGCTGAAATTAATTTACCGTTTGCTAATTCGAGTAAAAATTTACTATCCAAAGGCGTCAATGGGTAACTTAACTTAGCACAAAAATCTCTACTCATATAGCTTCTATCCGCACCCGAATCAAATAAAACATAAGCAGATTTATTATCAATAAGAAACGTACCCGTAACAAGCTCCGGGTCTTCCTGCGCTTCTGCCGTATTAATATTGAAAACTCTTTCGCTGCCCTGCCCATTAGTATTTCCCTGATTCGAGCAATTACTTCTAATGTGGCCCGGTTTTCCACATCCATAACAAATAAAGGCGGCATTACTTGTTTTGCCACTATGTGTTCCTTTAGTTCTGTTAAACTTTGGTCCGTAGACCTCACATTTTTTCGCACCATGGCCAGTTCTTTTACACTTGGTGCAAAATGTCTTGCAGAACCCATTCTGGTGGTACTCTTCACACCTTTGGCATTTTTGGTTTTTGTTGCCGTTGTTGTTATTGAGGTTGTTGTTGGGATTGTTATTGTTGTTGGAACGGTTGTTGTAGTTGTTGTTGTTGTTGGGACGTTTGTTGTAGTTATTGTTGGGATTGCAGTTATTGTTGCGATTGTTGTTGCGATTGTGGTTGTAATTGTTGTTGTTGTTGTTGTTGTTGTTGTTGTTGTTGTTGTTGTTGTTGTTGTTGTTGTTGTTGTTGTTGTTGTTGTTGTTGTTGTTGTTGTTGTTGTTGTTGTTGTTGTTGTTGTTGTTGTTGTATTGGTGACCCTTGTCACTGGTTTCTTCCCACTTTCTCTTGAGTTGTTTCGTGTTGGCTTCTTTAGCCGGCTGTTCTTTAATTCTTCCCTCAATCTGATTTATGAGTTTATGAGCCATTGGACTTGCCTTTTGTATGGAAGCGGGCTCGTGTGAACTCACATATTCTTGAATCCTTACAGGTAACGCTTTTACAAACGCGTCGATCTTCTCTTCTTCATCTTCGAACGCTCCCGGACACAATAGGCACAACTCTGTGAATCGTCGTTCATATGTGGTAATGTTGAACCCTTGTGTTCATAACTCTCTAAGTTCTACCTTGAGCTTATTGACTTCGTTTCTAGGACGGTACTGCTCGTTCATCAATTGCATGAATGCCGACCACGGTAGTGCGTAAGCAGCATTTTGTCCTACCTGTTCAAGATAGGTGTTCCACTACGTTAATGCAGTACCTGTGAAGGTATGTGTGGCGTACTTAACTTTGTCCTCTTCAGCACACTTACTTATGGCAAACACCGATTCGACTTTCTCGGTCCACCGTTTCAATCCAGTTGGTCCTTCAGTTCCATTAAATTCCAAAAGTTTGTAGGCAGTGAATTCTTTGTAGGAGCATCCTACACGATTTCTTGTGGAATTAGTTCCACTGCTAGATCCAGAGTTATTGTTATTTTGCATCGCAGCCTGTACTGTGGCTATGTTTGCTGCAAGGAAAACACAGAAGTCTTCCTCGGTCATGTTCAAATTCTGACGAGTCGCCGGTGCCATTTCCTTCAAAAATAGCTAAAAGAATTGAGTTAATCATATAGAATTTAAGAGTAGTCAATAGTATCTCGTAGCATTATATGAACTTATTTATAAAAGCTTTTTCTTCATATTAGCATTTTATAGTTTTAATTCGGGTAGTACCTACCCGTTAAGTTCATACTTACTAGCTACTATACAACTCAACTACTACGCTTCTATATGAAAAACTTATTACAATAATATTTCGCGTTCCAACTTATACAAAATTTTACAAACTTACAATACCACTATTATACATATTGGGTGAAATATAACACATAACAACTTTACTACACGGCAGCTATAAAGGCAATTCTAGTTAATACACAAGTTGTTCAGCAAAAGAAATAAAGACACGTAATTCATAAGTCCAGAAACAAGTCATGCATTCAGGTTTTACTAAGACGACTTCCCATCCTTGATCTTGTTGAAAGTAACCGTTATGACCATTAGCTAGGCAGCATGTTGTCATGTCGTCAAAAGGACGAGGGTTTTGTAATGCCCAACAACCTCGTAGCAATCTAAAAACCTTGTTTCTTACCCCAACTACTGAGTCCGTCACTTGTGAGAATGTTTTATTTAAAAGTTTCAACCCAATGTTCTTTTTCTCATTTTGATGAGAAGCGAACATTATTAACCTGTAAGCATAACATGATTCTTTATGTTGCATGTTAGAAGCTCTTTCTAAAGAACGGAGTCCTATGTTGGGATATGTTGAGTCAAAATAGGTTCGTAACCCGTAGCGTAAAATTGCATTTGGGTTTCCCGTACTAAATGTGTTAAAGAAAACTTGGCGTAACTTAAAGTCTCCCCAATGTGATATACCCCATCTTTCAAAGGAAAGCCTTTTATATACTAAGGCATGCCTGGAATGTCTTGCAAACGTTTGACAAACTAATTTTGCCATAACTAATTGTGCTGATGAATTCTGCCCGACTCTAGACAAGATTTCATCAATCATATCTCCTGGTAGGTCTTCTAAAATATTCAGTTGTCTACCCTTAACGTCCATTTTGTTTTTATACTATAAAATAGACAAGGATTAGATTCGTAAAAGATAATTAACAAACAATACAAGCAATTTTTACATACATAAAAGTACAAGAACACTATAATACATATAATACACAACATGATTACAACCCTCTAATCTGAATCACTGGTTTCTTCTTCTTCGGACTTGGTTCGTTTTCCTAATTTTCTAGGGATATATGGTGCTCCTTTAATACGAGCCGTTGTTTTCCACAATGGTTTAGAAAAACCTAGTGGTTTAGAGGTTCCCGGGTTAGTGTTACAATTTAGGAAATACGGACGTTGCCGATACATATAAACTTCATCGAGGTTGGAATCAGGTTTCTCTATTTTTATACCTTTTCCCTTATTATTTTCTTTTGCCATATTAAATTGGGTCGAGGTAATTTCTATAACATCATCAGAATCCTCATCGGGATTCGATTCATCAGAAAATTGGTAATCTTCCCAATATTTTGCTTCCTCGGCGGAAACACCATTGACCATTTTTAACTTTGGTCCGTTGGTTGATGATTTTCTTTTATTTACTGTAGGTATCAATATTTCTTCCTCTGGAACCTCTTCTTCTTCCAGTTCCTCCTCTTCCGGTTCCTCCTCTTCTGATTCCTCTTCTTCCGGTTCCTCTTCTTCCGGTTCCTCTTCTTCCGGTTCCTCTTTGGGAATTTGTGAATCTTCCCAAATTATATTCGGCTATTCATTATTATTAGGTGAGTCGATGGGATTTGTACTAGTGGTAGACATCTATCACACAATATCAAACACATTAAGAGGTTAATATATCATATAATATTTACATGTTAATAATATATAATTTCCAACAAAACTTTTAAGCAATCGATTTTAAAGAAAACGCGGTCGAAGTCCAGACTCACTAATGTATCCTAACAAACTCGATAAGACACGCTAATGCAAATTTCTGGTTCTCTAAGACCAACGCTCAGATACCAACTGAAATGTCCCGTTCATATTGATTATAAACGTTCCATATTAATTGATTTCGTCGCGAGGTTTTGACCTCTATATGAGATATTTTTCAAAGACTGCATTCATTTTTAAAACAACCATAACCTTTATTTTATCAATAAAGGTTTAAAAAGCATTACGTAGATTATCAAATAATGATAATCTAAAATATACCGTTTACACACGACAATTACATAATGGTTTACAATAAGAATATATTACATCAAAAATAAGTTTCTTGAATGCAGTTTTTACACAATATCATACAAGCATGGACTCCAAATCTTGTCCTTATTTTAGTATGCAACAGCGAAAGCTCTTAATAATCACCTGAGAATAAACATGCTTAAAATGTCAACAAAAATGTTGATGAGTTATAGGTTTAACCTATATATTATCAAATCATAATAATAGACCACAAGATTTCATATTTCAATATACACCCCATACATAGAGATAAAAATCATTCATATGGTGAACAACTGGTAACCGACATTAACAAGATGCATATAGAATATTCCATCATTTCGGGACACCCATCGGACATGATAAATTCAAAGTACTAAAGCATTCCAAATTCCAGAATGAGGATTGTTGGGCCCGATAGATCTATCTTTAGGATTCGCGTCAATTAGTAGATCGGTTTACTAATTCTTAGGTTACCAAGAAAAATGGGCATATTCGGCTTCGATCATTCACCCACATAATGTAGTTTCATTTACTTGTGTCTATTTCGTAAAATATTTATAAAATTGCATGTATTCTCATCCCAAAAATAATTGATTTTAAAAGTGGGACTATAACTCACTTTCACTGATTTTTACTTCGTCGGAAAGTAAGACTTGGCCACTAGTCGATTCACGAACCTATAACAAATATATACATATATATATATATATATATATCAAAGTATGTTCAAAATATATTTACAACATTTTTAATACATTTTGATGTTTTAAGTTTATTAAGTCAGCTGTCCTCGTTAGTAACCTACAACTAGTTGTCCATAGTTAGATGTACAGAAATAAATTGATATATATTATCTTGAATCAATCCACGACCCAGTGTATACACGTCTCAGGCTAGATCACAACTCAAAGTATATATATTTTTTGAATCAACCTCAACCCTGTATAGCTAACTCAAACATTACTGCATATAGAGTGTCTATGGTTGTTCCAAATAATATATATACATGGGTCGATATGATATGTGAAAACATTTGCATACGTGTCTATGGTATCCCACGATTACATAATATATTAGAATACATGTATAATACAATATAAGTTAGCTAGGATATGATTTGTATAGAATTGTTACAATATTTCCCGTAGCTACAACAATCAAAAAATATCCAATCTTGTTTTACCCAAAACTTCTTCGTTTTAAATCCGTTTTGAGTGAATCAAATTGCTATGGTTTCATATTGAACTCTATTTTATGAATCTAAACAGAAAAATTATAGGTTTATTATCGGAAATATAAGTTACAAGTCATTTTTG
This sequence comes from Rutidosis leptorrhynchoides, assembly GCF_046630445.1. NCBI lineage: Eukaryota > Viridiplantae > Streptophyta > Magnoliopsida > Asterales > Asteraceae > Rutidosis > Rutidosis leptorrhynchoides. The sequence continues at coordinate 318,738,168 of NC_092335.1, read as the reverse complement.
TAAGAGGTAGTCATTTCAGTCGAAAGAACGACGTCTTGATGACCATTTTGAAAAGCATACTTCCACTTTGAGTTTAATCATGATTTTTGGATATAGTTTCATGTTCATAAAAAAAATCATTTTCCTATAAGAACAATTTTTAAATCAAAGTTTATCATAGTTTTTAATGATCAAACCCAAAACAGTCTGCGGTGTTACTACGACGGCGTATGTCCGGTTTTACGGTATTTTTCGTGTTTTCCAGATTTTAAATCATTAAGTTAGCATATCATATAGATATAGAATATGTGTTTAGTTGATTTTAAAAGTCAAGTTAGAAGGATTAACTTTTGTTTGCGAACAAGTTTAGAATTAACTAAACTATGTTCTAGTGATTTCAAGTTTAAGCCTTCGAATAAGGTAGTTTTATATATATGAATCGAATGATGTTATGAACATCATTACTACCTCAGGTTTTGTGGATAAACTTACTGGAAATGAGAAAAATAGATCTAGCTTTAAAGGATCCTTGGATGGCTTGAAAGTTCTTGAAGCAGAATCATGACACGAAAACAAGTTCAAGTAAGATTTCCACTTGAAATAAGATTGTTATAGTTATAGAAATTGAATCAAAGTTTGAATATGAGTATTAACTTGTATTAGAAAGATATCTTACTGTAAATAAGAAAGATTTCTTGAGGTTGGATGATCACTTTACAAGATTGGAAGTAAGCTAGCAAACTTGGAAGTATTCTTGATTTTATGAAACTAGAACTTATAGAATTTATGAAGAACACTTAGAACTTGAAGATAGAACTTGAGAGATATCAATTAGATGAAGAAAATTGAAGAATTAAAGTGTTTGTAGGTGTTTTTAGTCGTTAGTATATGGATTAGATATAAAGGATGTGTAATTTTGTTTACATGTAAATAAGTCATGAATGATTACTAATATTTTTGTAATTTTATGAGATATTTCATGCTATTTGCTAAATGATGGTTCCCACATGTGTTAGGTGACTCACATGGGCTGCTAAGATCTGATAATTGGAGTGTATATATGTAACGACCCTACTTTTTCCGTTATCTTTTACCGTTAATTATTTAACGACCGTTAATTATTATTCATGCCATGTCATTTCTATGACCTATATTATTATTTTTATAATAACATATTAATTATTATGTGTTATATGAATATTTGTATTCATATTTTAAGTTGTACGTTTCTACGTGTCGTGGATTTCTATCCGACGAATCTTTTCGTTTTTCAAACAAAAGGTCAGACTTTTAGGATTTTTAAATCCAAATTATTTTAAATATGATATTTTGATGTCATATGATTATATATAATATTTATATATTTTTTATCTCTCCGATTATTTAATCGTGTAACGGTGTTTTCGCGTTTCGGGCTTCGTTCGGAAATTCGGGCCACAAGCAATTATACATATTATCATTTTAGGCCAATGGGGCCCAACCCATGTGAAAATTTCGTCCAAACTCCATCAAGGGGGGGGGGGGGGGTTTGTGCATTTTTTTGGAAATTAGCACTCATTAGAAACAAAACCTCTTTTCTCCATTTCAAGTAAACATTTTATTTAATTTTTTTCCTCTCCTCCTTTTCTTCCTCTTGAGCCGTCACCTGCACCACCAATAATCATCATCATCTTTTTATTTCAAGCTTGAAGATTTAGGGCTTTCATCATTTCCGGATTCACCGTATCGAGTTCTACGCGTTCATGTCATTCATTTCTTGATTAGGGTATAAACCCTAACCCTAGATTTTCAATTTTTATTATATTTTTCTGTTTTATGTGTTATATTGATAATATGATGATTACATGTTATTGTATTGATGATTGTATGCATAGAAATGCTCAAATATATATGTTTTCGGTTTGATTGAATTGGGACAGCAGCTTTTTCGTTCATTTTTGGTTGTGTAACTGATATAAAAGTGAAATTAAAGTATCTAGATGAGTTCCTCTCATCAAGAAATTAGTTTTAGACTCTGGATTCATGTCATTTCGATTCCCGGAACTCTAGATATGATTAAAATGGTGTTTTGTTAAGATTAAATTGTGAAAACGAATTGGTACATGTATGGTCCGACTTTGTGATTGTTTTTAGAGTGTTTAGGGTGTACTAGTGTGTTAGGAATGATGATGGGATGAACTTTCATGTTTGGGCCATCGAAATCCGAGCCACGGATCACCCGTTATGACTAAAACACATTTTTGAGCTGATTGAAGATCCAAACTGATTAGTGGCTGTAAGTCACGACTTTTTTGCTGTTCTTGGAGTGTTCTTTAGCACACTAAGGTGTCGGGTGAGTTGGTTAGGCGGAGATATATATAAGACTCGCCGAAAACTGATTCCCGGGGCTCAAGTTATGACCCGATGAACTTTTAATTAAAACTTATGGTTATTAATTATGACTTACGATAAAAATAATGATTTTCATTATTAGTAAATTACTTATGATATAAAAAGTAATTAATTTAATTTAAAACTTATGATATATATTTATTATATCATTTATTAATTACTTATGATTTAATTAAACATTTAATTAAACTTATGATTAATAATACTTTTATTATTAATGAAAAATACTTATGGTAAGTATTAAACTTATATTATGAGATTATTATAATAAGACTTATAATAAGGATTAATTAATTATTTAATTATTATAAGGCTTATTTATTATTTAATTATAATTTAATTTTTAAATACTTATGATTTAATAATTAAAATTAGAAACTTATGATATGATTAATAATTCATTATTAATTAATAATACTTATGATATGACTTAAAATTTATTATTAATTAATAATACTTATATTATGATTAATATTTAATTAAATTAATTAAATACTTATGTTATATTAATTATATCATTTAAACTTATGTTAACTTTAATAATTCATTTTAATTTAATTAAACTTATGTTATGACATAATTATACATATTTAACTTTAATAAACATTATAACTTATATTATTATTACAACTTACACTTTTAAAACTCATGTTGACTATGTTTGACCAAGTTTGACTTTTGGGTTGACTTTCGGTTGACTTTCGGTTGACTTTGACTTTCAGTTGACTTTTATTGACTTTCTAATTAAGGAAACTTTCCTAACTTAAAAACTTTCTAAAAATAGAAACTTTCTAAATATGGAAACTTTCTAAATTTGGAAACTTTTCAAAAATAGAAACTTTCCTAAAATAGAAACTTTTCAAAAATAGAAACTTTTCAAAATAGAAACTTTCCAAAAATGGAAACCTGCTAAAAATAGAAACTTTCTAAAAATAGAAAGTGTGTGTCCGTACGCTGTTCCGATCAAACCGATGCATGTTGAGTATTGTTCTATGTCTACTTGCAACATGTACAATAGCGATCATACTAAGACTTGACCTAAGTTAGTTATTTATATCGACCTGCTTTATTTATAGGTCGGCGTTGTGATCATTTCTGATCACTTTACTTCTTTGGCTGTTTGCATTTTTATGTGGTTACTTCATTTGCTTTAAGGTGAGTTATAGTCCCATTTTCTATTTTAAATCTTTTGAGATGAGAATAAATGCAATTTATATTATAGTTTGGACACAAGTGGAAATTGGTTTAAATTATTCATTTTGAGTTGAACAAAAATATTCCCTAGTCTGGTAACTGTAATCACTGGTTTCTACTGGTGAACGCAAATCCTACGGATAGATCTATCGGGTTTGACAACCCCGTTTCGAGCTAGTCGCGCTAGCAATTTATAATCTGAATGTTTAGTACTTAGTATTTTGTTGTAGATACACTTGTTCAGTGTATATTATTTATTGTGTTTGGCAAGGGTAAATAAATGGTTAAGTGGTTACCAGGTGGCTCACGGAAAATAGAATAATGTTTTTATATGTTTCTAGCATATAATTTTGTGGTCCAAAAAGGAGTTTTTATGTTTTCAAACATAAATTTTTATCGTTTAAATTAAATATTGTTTGCATATTTATGATGGCAGCTTTTGTTAAACATTAACTTGCATTCTATTTTGATACATTTTATAGTGGATGTTGTTGACTTTGTTTAGGTCAACTTTTGGTTAAGTAATAATGTATGGTTTTTCTAAACTTACATATTTTGGTAGGTTTCCTTTATAGGAAATCATTTTTAAATAAAGAATGCAAGGTTATTTATCAAATTCATATAGAGTTATGATCAAGCTATGGGACCAAGATAACGATGGTCGTCAAGTGTACTTTGACGGATCGTTAAAGTTGGTATCAGAGCGTTGGTTGTGGGGAATTAGGCTGCATTGATGTCGTTACCCGAGTCAATAGGGTGCATTAGTGAGTCTAGTCTACAGCCCGGCCTATAATATATTATTATATGTGATTATTTGTATCGTATTGGTATGTATATTGTTATCATACATACACCCCTATTATATTCTGAATCAGGGAGGAACTCCCATTCTGATTTAAACGTATTCTCCGACTCATGCGAACTTATCCTTATAAGAACACCTTGGGTAGTGAAACCGAGGGATGTCATTCTTGACTTCTGAAATTCTCGACATTTCTATGTCATCTATTATTCTTGACTCATGTGAATGTTTGAGTTATATTACGCGAGATGTCATTCTTGACTTCTAAATGCTCGGCATTTCAATGTCAGCTATTATGTTTAGGTATATAACATTCTTGTTATATTACGTGCCTTTGTGCTGTTGTGCCTATGTGCTTTGGTTTTTGAACCGGAAGACGTCATTCTGGACTTTTAGAGATTTTTGGTACTTCAAAGACATTTCTATGTCATCGTTACTCCTTTTCGTTACTTATGATGTTTTGTCTCTTGTGCTATCCTTAGCACATTGTTTAAGAAATTGTTTTAGAGAAATTGTGTGGAAATCCGAGGTTGATCGCATGTCCTGACATCATGTAGTGCTATTGGAATGGAACTATGAATTAGTGAAATATAATGGCGTCAGGCCAACGTGATTATATTACGTTAATTCATAAAGAAGTCCCAATATTGTGACATGAGGAATAGGAAGCGAGTCAAAGAAAATTTTTACACTACGCATTTAGAAGTTCCGATGTATTACATGGATAGGGGAAAATATTCATTATCTTATTTGTTGATATACGAGAAGCTCATTTTAACCAGATTATCTATCTCATGCTCTATCCTTCATAGCTTACTTGATTAGCAACAGCTTCGCTCAGGAACAGTTTTAGCCCAAGGACTTATGTCCTGATAATAGTCAAAACAACATTTAACTCATTGGTTTTCATGACCTCGTAACATTAGTTGGTTAAATGTCGCATGACGATTCAAGTCATTTACTCGATCTTTCACGATCTTACTTCAACTTGTAACCTCTGAAATACAGATACTCTGTTTATCATAGGGAGTTTTACACATTTGTTTAATTGGGTGGTTCTCACGGATTTATGGGTGAATAGAAGTAATGAAATATTTTATCATTTATACAATTTATAAAATCATATATGTACGTATGGATTCAAATGAATAAATTTACCCTTACCTATTTTGGCTAGTATACACTAAATCATATCTTCAAAATCATTTTAAAACCACTCATTTATTGAGATGTTTGACTAAGTCAATTTATTTTATATAAAATGGTACACGATGTACATACTTCTAAATTTACTAAGAACTTCGTTCCGTTTATGTTGTCACATCAAACATTTAAAGCTTTTTCAAAACTCCTTTGATTTATTTTATCAAATTTTCGCATTACTCTACAGAGTGTTTGGATCACAGTTCTTCTCATCCTCCGTTTAAGGATGAAACTTACCATTAAGTTCATTGATAGAAGCTCTTACACCACTTTAGATGCCAGTTTTATAAAGTTTATGCGAGAGTCTTCGCGTTCATAAAATTTTCCCTCTTATGGTTGGACATGACCGAAACGCGGACAGATAAATCAATTTTCTAGGGTACACTCGGTGGTCACCCTATTGTAGAAAAGGCGCTAGGTGGGTTTCTACCCCAACTGTTGTTATAGTGGGTATCATGGATATATATTACACTAGACCATTTGAGGAGTTTCTACTTTCAATATTCGCTGTCAACCGCAACACCCTCATAAACGTCAATCCTAGGATTCAATACTTTGAGGTGCACGAAATTATTTTTAGAGATTCATCTCACCTGGAGTCAGCCATTCTTTATAGTCCACGATTCACGTTTCCTTTCATCCACATATAACTTTAAGAATATGGATGAATCCTAGATTTCCTTGCTCATTGTATAAGGAAGTTCACTCTCGTTGAAATATTACACCTTTCGTACGTCTTCCTTTCGGAAATGTAATGAAAATTTACTTTGAAGTCCATGATCCTCGTTATCTCCATTGAGAGAATTGCCTTATATATCTATGCCACCGATGTGACTACTCTATATATTTCTTCCTTCATTGATGCAACTATATTTCATTCGTCCCAGTTCGTTCCCTTGGGGAGCTCCTGTTTTGTTTATTAAGAAGAAAGATGGTTCATTTCGGATGTGCATTGATTATCGTGAATTGAACAAGCTTACGGTTAAGAATCGTTACACTCTTCTGAGAATTGATGATCTGTTCGATCAACTTCAAGGTTCGTCCGTTTATTCTAAGATTGATCTTCGTTCCGGTTATCACCAACTGCGGGCTAAAGAAACTGATATTCTGAAAGCCGCTTTCGGTACCCGTTATGGTCACTATGAATTTCTTGTTATGTCGTTTGGATTAACCAACGCACCTACTTTGTTCATGGACCTCATGAACCGTGTGTGTATACCCTATCTGGACAAATTCGTTATTGTTTTCATCGACGACATCCTTATTTATTCCATAAGTGATGAAGAGCACGAGGAAAATTTGAAGTTAGTGCTTGATTTATTAAGAAAAGAAGAGTTGTACGCTAAGTTCTCTAAGTGTGCTTTCTGGTTAAGAGAAGTTCAATTCCTTGGACATATTGTTAGTAAACAGGAAATACAAGTTGATCCTGCCAAGATTGAGACAATTAAAAAGTGGGGAATTCCGAAAACTCCTACTCAAATTCGCAAGTTTCAAGGATTAGCAGGCTACTATAGAAGGTTCATTCAAGATTTTTCACGAGTAGCGAAACCTCTAACTGTTTTAACGCATAAGGGGAAGAAGTACGAGTGGAAGAGTGAACAAGAGTCTGCTTTCCAAACTCTGAAGAAGAAGTTAACTTCTGCACCGATATTATCACTACCTGAGGGTAATGATGATTTTGTTATCTATTGTGATGCTTTGTGTCAAGACTTTGGTTGTGTTTTGATGCACCGAAAGAAAGTCATTTCTTACGCATCACTTCAATTGAAGATTCATGAACAGAATTATACAACCCATGATGTAGAATTGGGAGCTGCTGTGTTCGCACTCAAGAATTGGAGACTGATAAGGCTAAAAAGGAACATATATTTCATAGCAAAATCCCCCAAGAAAGACAAGATTTTAGTTGCAATTGTTCCATTTTCGAGTAATATTCGTTTATTTTAAATAAGTGCGAAGACAAAAGGCGAAAACGAAGATTTGAAGACGCAAAGGTCCAAAAAGCTCAAAAGTACAAGATACAATCAAAAAGGTTCAAATTATTGATGAAGAACGTCTAAAAATGACAAGAGTACGAGTTACAAAACGCAAAGTACACGATATAAAATAGTACGCAAGGACGTTCGAAAATCCGGAACCGGGACATGAACAAACTCTCAACGCTCGACGCAACGGTGTAAAAATTACGAGTCAACTATGCACAAGAATAAAATATAATATTTAAATAATTCATAATAAGAATAATATTAAATAATAAAAAGTTGTTAATTGAGCATAGTTCAGGGGTCGTAAATGAAAATTCAATTTCATATTTTGCCTATAAGGCGATGATTTACGATCAAAATGAGGGACGACCTTTTTCTATCAATTTTCTATCGATCCATCTATCTATTATCAATATCAATTATCAATATCTATATTCTATATCTCTATCATAATGTTAACTTAATAAGATATAACAATAATCTTAATTTTAATTTTAAATTATGATAATAATAAGATTTATGATAGAGATCGTTTGAGTGTGTAAGTCGAAAATCTGTCCGTGTAACGCTACGCTATTTTTAATCATTGTAAGTTATGTTCAACCTTTTTACATTAATGTCTCGTAGCTAAGTTATTATTATGCTTATTTAAAACGAAGTAATCATGATGTTGGGCTAATTACTAAAATTGGGTAATTGGGCTTTGTACCATAATTGGGGTTTGGACAAAAGAACGACACTTGTGGAAATTAGACTATGGGCTATTAATGGGCTTTATATTTGTTTAACTAAATGATAGTTTGTTAATATTAATATAAAGATTTACAATTGGGCGTCCCTATAAATTACCATATACACTCAATCGGACACGATGGGCGGGGTATTTATATGTACGAATAATCGTTCATTTAACCGGACACGGGAATGGATTAATAGCCACTAGAATAATTAAAACAGGGGTGAAAACTATGTACAAGGACACTTGGTATAATTGATAACAAAATATTAAAACCTTGGGTTACACTCAGTCGACATCCTGGTGTAATTATTAAACAAAGTATTAAAATCTTGTTATAGTTTAAGTCCCCAATTAGTTGGAATATTTAACTTCGGGTATAAGGATAATTTGACGAGGATACTCGCACTTTATATTTATAACTGATGGACTGTTATGGACAAAAACCAGACGGACATATTAAATAATCCAAGACAAAGGACAATTAATCCATGGGCAAAAAAAACTAAAATCAACACGTCAAACATCATGATTACGGAAGTTTAAATAAGCATAATTCTTTTATTTCATATTTAATTTCCTTTATTTTATATTTAATTGCACTTCTAATTATCGCATTTTTATTGTTATTGTATTTAATTGCACTTTTAATTATCGTACTTTTTAATTATCGCAAGTTTATTTTATCGCACTTTTATTATTCGCAATTTCATTATCGTTATTTACTTTATGCTTTAATTTAAGTCTTGTATTTATTTTTAATATTTTACATTTGGTTTTAACTGCGACTAAAGTTTTAAAATCGACAAACCGGTCATTAAACGGTAAAAACCCCCCTTTATAATAATAATACTACTTATATTATATATTTTTGTAAAAATATAGTTTTATAAAAATATAGTGTTAAACTTCACTGCGTCCCTGTGGAACGAACCGGACTTACTAAAAACTACACTACAGTACGATTAGGTACACTGCCTATAAGTGTTGTAGCAAGGTTTAGGTATTTCCACTCGATAAATAAATAAATAACTTGTGTAAAATTGTAGCATATTTAATAGTATTTCGCACTAAAAATAATACTATTTTGTATACACCCCCGACACACATCAAGTTTTTGGCGCCGCTGCCGGGGACCGCTAAAACGCTATATTTTTAATTTATATTTGTGAAAATATAAGTTTGTAAAAAAAAAAAAAAAAAATAACGTAAAAAAAAAACGTAAAGAAAAAAAACGTAAAAAAAAAAAAAAAACGTAAAAAAAAAAAACAAAAACGTAAAAAAAAAAAAAAAAAAAAACGTAAAAAAAAAAAAAAAACGTAAAAAAAAAATTATTAAAAAAAAATATATTTTTAAGATTTTGTCTATAAAAAAAATGTTTTTTTAGTTTTAGTACCTTTAGATATTTAGACTATAGTCGCAACTTTTAGTATTAAGTTTAGTTTTGCCATAGTTATTTTCTTATTTTTATTTTTCGATGCCTTTTACCTATGTATCAATTACAATTCCAATTAGTAATCTCTATTTGTAGTTTTAATTTTAAGATAGTGATAGTTATAAGGTTGGATTAACCGCGTGTTTACAAATCACTCTTCGTCTTTTTCATTTTTTGACACTTTTCGACGCGCAATCTATTTCTTCCTTATTTCTCGTCATTCTAGTTATAGGACATAGAATTTTATCTACTTCTTATCTAATATTTCTTAAACGAAAAGGAAAATTATCTAAGTGGTTAAGTTAATAGACGTTGACATTTTTCTGGTTCGTAGTAATAGTTGGATTTGTACGTGGACCAGGTTATTGGAGCCAAACAGTCCTCAATTATATTGAGACCAAACGAATCCTGCCCCTCTGCTGCATCTTTTGGCTATTCGAAACGTGGGCAAAATCAGAAAAGTCTATTAATTGGATAGCTTATATAAGTTTTTCTTATTATTTTTATAACTAATAGGATATTCTGTGAATGCACCGAGCAAGACGTTCACCACCTTTTGTACGTTCACCACCTGTAACTAGATCAAGACATTTAACAAATATAGCTGCCGTTGATTTTTCTTTAGACTCGTCATCAAGTCGACCGAGTACTTCAACTCAAATTTCCGATAATCCAGTTTTTGAAACCAATATCACAATTGAGAATCCGGAGAATACTCAGGGACAATTCCGAGACCCTGATCCATTAATTATTCCTCCGGAACCACCAATCATTCAAACAGAGATTGTTGAGGAAGAAACCATTAAATCAGAAACCTCTAGTGATTCAGATACAACACTTCCAATCATGGAAAATCTAGAACCTCTAAGTATGGAAGATCGAATGAGAGCTAAGCGCACTGGCCAAGGTCACGCCATTATTAAACCAGAAGTTAATGCTCCAGATTATGAAATTAAAGGACAAATTCTACACATGGTAACTAATCAGTGCCAATATAGTGGTACAGCGAATGAAGACCCGAACGAACATCTTCGTACGTTTAATAGAATTTGTACGCTATTCAAAATCCGAGAAGTGGAAGACGAACAAATCTATCTCATGTTGTTTCGCTGGACTTTAAAGGGAGAAGCCAAAGATTGGTTAGAATCGTTACCTGAAGGGGCGATTGACACATGGGATGTTTTAGTTGAAAAATTTCTTAAACAATTCTTTCCGGCATCCAAAGCCGTGAGACTTCAAGGAGAAATTGTTACGTTCGCGCAAAAGCCAAATGAAACATTATATGAGGCATGGACAAGATTCGGAAGGATGTTGAGAGGATGTCCTCAACACGGTTTAGACACTTATCAAATATTACAAATATTCTACCAAGGTGTCAACGTTGCTACACGGAAAGACATCGACATAACAGCTGGTGGATCCATTATGAAGAAAACCGCAACTGAAGCTTACAAAATTATTGATAACACAGCCTCTCACTCGCATGAGTGGCACCAAGAAAAAGATATCTTTCGATCATCTAAAGCGGCTAGAGCCGATTCTAGCCATGACTTTGATTCCGTTTCCGCAAAAATAGATGCTTTCGAAAGACGAATGGAAAAGATGAATAAAGATATTCACACAATACGAATCAGTTGTGAGCAATGCGGTGGACCACACTTATTGAAAGATTGTCACATTGAACCAACGATGGAACAATGAGAGAATGTTTCCTATATGAACCAAAGGTCGGGAAATAATTATCAAAATAATTATCAACCGCCAAGGCTAAACTTAAATCGAAATCAAAACATTCTTTACAATCCAAAAGGACCCGAAAATAACTGGTATAACCAACAAGGTCCGAATAACCAACCGACTCAAAACAACACTTTCAATCAACAAAGACCTAGCTTGTATAAACCACCACAACAACCCGAAGAGAAAAAGCCAAATCTAGAAGAAATGATGGCAAAGCTGATTGAATCTCAAACACAATTCATTACATCTCAAACCCAAACGAACGAGAGGTTTGATCAGTCATTAAGAACTCAACAAGCTTCCATTTTGAATCTTGAAAAACACGTAGGTACTCTTGCTAGCATGATGAGTGAGAGGGAACAAGGAAAGCTACCGAGTAATACTGAAGTAAATCCTCGGAATGAGAATGTTAATATGGTTTCAACGAATTCTGAAAAACCAGCACCAGAAGATGGGAAGGTTTTAGATGAGAGTAACAATGAAGAAGTTACACCACCACCACCCGAGTATGTAAAGCCAGTGGTGGCACCATACAAACCACCCATCCCGTTTCCAAGAAAAGGAGTTGAGTATGAGCAAGTGATAGGTAATAAAGATTGTGATACCTCTGGAAAGAAGAAGAAGAAAAAGAATAAGAAAGTGCAAGAAACAAAAGCCGTAAATATAAACCCGGTGAAGACAGTTCCACCAAAACCTCCACCTAGGGTAGGTGATCCGGGTGAATTTATTGTTCCTTGTCTACTTAGTGATTGTGTCATGTATGATGCACTAGCAGATTTAGGTGCAAGTGTAAGTGTTATGCCTCTTTCTTTATATAAGAGATTAGGTGTAGGTAAGTTAAGTCCAACGGATATGAGTGTTCGACTCTTTGATCAAACCATTAAGCACCCAGTTGGAATTGCTGACAACCTACCCGTTCAAGTAGGCAATTTAACCTTTCTAGTCGAATTTATTGTCATTGACATAGAAGAGGACCCAAACATTCCTCTAATTTTAGGTCGCCCATTCTTAGCGTCCACCAAGGCGTTATTTGATGTAGGAAATGGAAGAATGACACTTAAAAGTGGTGACAAATCGATCACCTTTATGATTCGAAAGTCTAAATCTCCACCAGCCAAAACCGTTGAACCAGTAAAAACAATTGGTAAGAACCATGTGGTTTTACCAACTCCAACGGTAATACTTAGCAATAATGAAACGCCTAAGTGTGGGGAAAATGAAGTAACACCTAATGATGACATGATAACAAAGAACCCCGTTGTTGATACGAAATTAAATGATCCCGTTATTAATAGTTCAATGAAGAAACTTATTAAACGGATTCGCGATGCTAGAACCAAGGGGAACTTTAAGTTATGTAACCGGTTAGTATCCAATCTATCACCTAAAGAAAAGGAGAAACTAGTTGAAATTGTGGATATTACACAGGAATCCGACCAATGGCTTAAAGAAAAAGTCACGGATATGCAAGTTGATTATGGACCAAGAGAAATTAACGATGAAGTTAATCACAATTTTGACACCACGGCTACCTAAGTGTGGGGAGATTCAAATGTTCTAAAAAGAAAATGCTATCTAGAGTTAGTTGTTCTGTTCTCGTGTAGTTCCGAGAATTGAACCCGATTGGTCTTTTCCGCTAGCAGACACTAAAGAACTAGTTTTCTCCCTCCATTCTGAATTTTTGTTTTGTAGGTCTTATATGAAATTAATATGCTTTTAAGTTTTGTGTGATATTTAAAAACAAAATTTACTTTATTACATTAAGTTTAAAAAAATTGATTTCTGAAATTCGTCGTGAGTTGAAGACTAGGTCGTTGAGCCGAAATTGCTTTACCCGAGGGCGGGGCGACAAATTTTGTTATCATTTAATTTTATTGATCTAAAGTATGCAAAAAAAAAAATATTATATTAATTTTTGAACGTAGGGGTTATATACCAAACTTCAAAAATATGTATATATGTTTGTATTTTATGTTATGTACACAACAGGGTAAAACAGCGCACTTTCAAAGACTGTCATTAAGTTCAACAAAAAGCTACTAATTTTGATGACAAGGCGCAAAATATCAAATGTGATGTAAAATAATATGCTTACAAACTGGGTATTTTTAATCACTTTTCTACACTAATCACCCTCATGAATTTATAATTATAGTCTGATTTCATGCAAATGAGGGCATTGCATGATCTCAAGTGTGGGGAAGGGTTATAAATTCTCTCAGGTTTACACTTAGTTTATTTGCCAAATTTTGTGAAAATTTGAAAAATTTTCAATTAAATGAACTCAAAATCATGTTTATACATATTTATGAACGATGAAAACTAGGTGATAATACCGAAATTATCGTTACCTCGAAAAGGACATAAATTGAGAAACACCCTAAAACGCTTGAATTCATTTAAAATGAAATAGAAGAAAATAAAAAGGCAAAGAAAGAAACTAAGTGTGGGAAGAATGTACCAAGTTATTCAATTTAAAACATATATCACATATTTTTGTACAAGATTATTGCAGGTACTTTTGCTTTGGACGATACTAATCAGTTTTACCCGGTTTACTGTAATACATTTGAAAGAAAGATGGATCTACACGATGAATCAATTCCATCATTAAAAGGAAGTAAAGTCTTCCGAAAAAGACACGCGCTTCTTGATTTAGGTCATGAAGTTGTCGTCCAGACCAGCTGTAGGTTAACGAAAAATCTAGAAAAGTCATCTCTAAAATCAGCAGGAAATCCACGGACCTCAGCATCAAACAGGGTCGCCAAGTGGTCAGATTTATCCTAACCATGAGAAGGATTTATCTCGTACAATGGGGAGGCACCGTGCAAATTAGCTTGATAAGACTAATGAATCAGATCCCCAGAAAAGGATAATCTCCTTAAAGATTAAAAATCAGCTTTTAAGACTGATAATACTCAATCCTAGAGATTGACCTTAAAGATTGAGAATTCAAACTCATGGAATTCGATGATATCTAAACTCGAGCATGAACGAGAAAATATTTTGATCAAAAATACAAACCGATTTGTTTTCTGAAAAATCATTTTCAATGCGTTCATTACCATTAAACGTAAAATCCTGGAAATTCAACAGAATTCATTAGGTCACCTGAACCAAATCGGGTGTCAACCGTAAGAACGGTGGTTGCGTAGCATGGTCGGAGACAGGACCTTGTGCCAGACCGAAAAATCATAGGATGATCTTTACTATTGCTCCTACCAAGGATAGTACTAGCATCCGACACGTAATTAGACCATGAACAAATGCATGTCATTAGACATTGCCTTAACAGTTTCTTGTTCATCGCTTTCCTTTACAACCGGACGGTAGTTTACCGAAAGGTAATATACGGAACAAGTAAATTGGATGTGTGCTTTCCGATACCGGGATAGCAGTGGATTACACGAGCCTAAAAGTTTTTAGCCAAACTATTGATCCACAAATATATTTTGCAACACCAATGGTGGATCAAATCGGAAAACTTATCTAGGGTAAAATCTAGATTGAATTTTCAAAAGATCAAATGTTTTCCTAAAGATCCAATTTCCTTAAGGATCTACATTTTTATAGTCATGTGGGACTGTAAACCGCCTTTCAAATGTGCACTTTGCTTTAGAAACCGAAAGTAAATCGGCTATTTGATTGCAAGTGTCGTTGACCTAAACCCGAGGAAACTGTGGATGACACACCCACCTTTAACCATGGTTCTATTGTTAATATCATTGTTTATACCGCTCTATCAAAATCACTGATGTACAAAGTGTGAAGAATAAAGAAGTGATTCGTGTGATGTATTATATTATTTCAAGACTGTATTGCTTGAGGACTAGCAACGCTCAAGTGTGGGGATATTGATAAGGCTAAAAAGGAACATATATTTCATAGCAAAATCCCCCAAGAAAGACAAGATTTTAGTTGCAATTGTTCCATTTTCGAGTAATATTCGTTTATTTTAAATAAATGCGAAGACAAAAGGCGAAAACGAAGATTTGAAGACGCAAAGGTCCAAAAAGCTCAAAAGTACAAGATACAATCAAAAAGGTTCAAATTATTGATGAAGAACGTCTAAAAATGACAAGAGTACGAGTTACAAAACGCAAAGTACACGATATAAAATAGTACGCAAGGACGTTCGAAAATCCGGAACCGGGACATGAACCAACTCTCAACGCTCGACGCAACGGTGTAAAAATTACGAGTCAACTATGCACAAGAATAAAATATAATATTTAAATAATTCATAATAAGAATAATATTAAATAATAAAAAGTTGTTAATTGAGCATAGTTCAGGGGTCGTAAATGAAAATTCAATTTCATATTTTGCCTATAAGGCGATGATTTACGATCAAAATGAGGGACGACCTTTTTCTATCAATTTTCTATCGATCCATCTATCTATTTTAAATATCAATTATCAATATCTATATTCTATATCTCTATCATAATGTTAACTTAATAAGATATAACAATAATCTTAATTTTAATTTTAAATTATGATAATAATAAGATTTATGATAGAGATCGTTTGAGTGTGTAAGTCGAAATTCTGTCCGTGTAACGCTACGCTATTTTTAATCATTGTAAGTTATGTTCAACCTTTTTACATTAATGTCTCGTAGCAAAGTTATTATTATGCTTATTTAAAACGAAGTAATCATGATGTTGGCTAATTACTAAAATTGGGTAATTGGGCTTTGTACCATAATTGGGGTTTGGACAAAAGAACGACACTTGTGGAAATTAGACTATGGGCTATTAATGGGCTTTATATTTGTTTAACTAAATGATAGTTTGTTAATGTTAATATAAAGATTTACAATTGGGCGTCCCTATAAATTACCATATACACTCAATCGGACACGATGGGCGGGGTATTTATATGTACGAATAATCGTTCATTTAACCGGACACGGGAATGGATTAATAGCCACTAGAATAATTAAAACAGGGGTGAAAATTATGTACAAGGACACTTGTTATAATTGATAACAAAATATTAAAACCTTGGGTTACACTCAGTCGACATCCTGGTGTAATTATTAAACAAAGTATTAAAATCTTGTTACAGTTTAAGTCCCCAATTAGTTGGAATATTTAACTTCGGGTATAAGGATAATTTGAAGAGGATACTCGCACTTTATATTTATAACTGATGGACTGTTATGGACAAAAACCAGACGGACATATTAAATAATCCAGGACAAAGGACAATTAACCCATGGGCAAAAAAAACTAAAATCAACACGTCAAACATCATGATTACGGAAGTTTAAATAAGCATAATTCTTTTATTTCATATTTAATTTCCTTTATTTTATATTTAATTGCAGTTCTAATTATCGCATTTTTATTGTTATTGTATTTAATTGCACTTTTAATTATCGTACTTTTTAATTATCGCAAGTTTATTTTATCGCACTTTTATTATTCACAATTTCATTATCGTTATTTACTTTATGCTTTAATTTAAGTCTTGTATTTATTTTTAATATTTTACATTTGGTTTTAACTGCGACTAAAGTTTTAAAATCGACAAACCGGTCATTAAACGGTAAAAACCCCCCTTTATAATAATAATACTACTTATATTATATATTTTTGTAAAAATATAGTTTTATAAAAATATAGTGTTAAACTTCACTGCGTCCCTGTGGAACGAACCGGACTTACTAAAAACTACACTACAGTACGATTAGGTACACTGCTTATAAGTGTTGTAGCAAGGTTTAGGTATTTCCCATCCGTAAAAATAATAAAACTTGTGTAAAATTTCGTCGAATTTCGTATTAAAAATAAACACTATTTCGTACCCCTCGCGACACACACAGAGACATTACTTATATGGGGTCAAAAGTACTGTGTACACTGATCACAAAAGTCTTCAACATATCCTTGATCAGAAACAGTTGAATATGAGGCAACGAAGATGGATTGAGATGTTGAATGATTATGATTGTGAACATTTATATCATTCGAGAAAGGCCAACGTTGTGGCCGATGCGTTAAGTCATTAAGAAAGGGCTGAACCTCGCAGGTTTGGAGCCTTGAATATGACAATTCGAACAAACCTCGCAAGGCAGATTCTTGAGGCACAACAAGAAGCCTCGAAGGAGGAGAATTTTGTAAGGGGAAGGTCCGAGGCTTGAGTAAATAGTTAGAGGTACGAACCGATGGTACTCGGTATTTTACGGGACGCCTTTGGGTTCCGAAGTTTGGTGATCTGTGACAACTTGTTTTAGATGAGGCTCATAAATCTAGGTACTCTATTCATCCTGGTTCAGGAAAGATGTATCATGATCTTAAGGAGCTGTATTGGTGGTCTAATTTGAAAGCTGACGTGGCTACGTATGTAGCTAAGTGTTTGACCTGTGCCAAGGTTAAAGCTGAACATCAAAAACCTTCTGGACTTTTGGTGCAACCTGAGATTCCTGAGTGTAAGTGAGAAGGTATTACGATGGACTTGTTGTGAAATTACCGAGAGTTGTGGGTGGTTATGATACCATTTGGGGTGATTGTTGACCGACCCACTAAGTCAGCTCACTTTTTGCCGATTAAGGAAACGGATTCGATGGAGAAGCTTACTCGTTTATATTTGAAGGAGATTGTTTCTAGACATGGTGTTCCTGTATCTATTATTTCAGACCGAAACAGCCGATTTGTATCGAGGTTTTGGCGATCCTTATAGGAATCTTTGGGAACTAAGTTAGATATGAGCACTGCTTATCATCCGCAGATGGATGGTCAGAGTGAAAGGACCATTCAAACATTAGAAGACATGTTGCGAGCGTGTGTTATTAATCTCGGTAATGGGTGGGATAGATATTTGCCGCTAGCTGAATTTTCTTATAACAACAGTTATCATGCAAGTATTAAAGCTGCACCGTTTGAAGCTCTGTATGGTAGAAAGTGTAGGTCTCCTATCTGTTGGAATGAGGTTGGGGATGCTCAACTCACAGGTCCAAAAATTATTCATGAGACTACCGAGAAGATTGTATAGATCAAAGGAAGGTTAAGAATCGCCAGGATTCGGCAAAAGAGTTATGCCGAGGTTAGATGAAAAGATTTAGAATTTCAAGTTGGTGATCTTGTCATGTTAAAGGTATCACTCTGGAAGGGTGTGGTACAATTTGGTAAGAGAGGAAAGTTGAATCCTCGATTTGTTGGACCGTTTGAGATTATCGAAAGAATTGGACCCGTGGCTTATCGTTTGAAATTGCCACAAGAGCTTAGCATTTTTCATAACGTTTTCATGTATCAAATCTGAAGGAGTGTTTGGCCGAGGCTAATGAAGCCATTCTTCTTGATGAACTTCATGTTGATAAACAACTCCATTTTATTGAGGAACCTGTTGAAATTATGGATCGGGAGGTTAAGACTCTCAAATAGAGTAGAATTCCTATTGTTTGAGTTAGATGAAATGCCAGACGCGGTCCCGAGTTCACTTGGGAGTGTGAAGATCAGATGAAGCAGAAGTACTCGCATTTGTTCCCAGATGCCAAGTCAACCCCTGCACCTGCTTAAATTTCGGGACGAAATTTCCGTAACGGGAAGGTACTGTAACGACCCTACTTTTTCCGTTATCTTTTACCGTTAATTATTTAATGACCGTTAATTATTATTCATGCCACGTCATTTCTATGACCTATATTATTATTTTTATAATAACATATTAAATATTATGTGTTATATGAATATTTGTATTCATATTATAAGTTGTACATTTCTACGTGTCGTGGATTTCTATCCGGCGAATCTTTTCGTTTTTCAAACCAACGGTCAGACTTTTAGGATTTTTAAATCCAAATTATTTTAAATATGATATTTTGATGTCATATGATTATATATAATATTTATATATTTTATTTGTCGCGTGTGCGTTATCTCTCCGATTATTTAATCGCATAGCGGTGTTTTCGAGTTTCGGGCTTCGTTCAGGCATTCGGGCCACAAGCAATTATACATATTATCATTTAAGGCCAATGGGGCCCAACCCATGTGAAAATTTCGTCCAAAGTCCATCAGGGGGGGGGGAGGGGGTTTGTGCATTTTTTTGGAAATTAGCACTCATTAGAAACAAAACCTCTTTTCTCCATTTCAAGTAAACATTTTATTTCATTTTTTTCCTCTCCTCCTTTTCTTCCTCTTGAGCCATCACCTGCACCACCAATAATCATCATCATATTTTTATTTCAAGCTTGAAGATTTAGGGCTTTCATCATTTCCGGATTCACCGTATCAAGCTCTACGCGTTCATGTCATCCATTTCTTGATTAGGGTATAAACCCTAACCCTAGATTTTCAATTTTTCTTATATTTTTCTGTTTTATGTGTTATATTGATAGTATGATGATTACATGTTATTGTATTGATGATTGTATGCATAGAAATGCTCAAATATATAGGTTTTATGTGTTATATCGGAATGTTTAGTACTTCGTATTTTGTTGTAGATACAATTGTTCGGTGTATATTATTTATTGTGTTTGGTAAGGGTAAATAAATGGTTAAGTGATTACCAGGTGGCTCACGGAAAATAGAATAATGTTTTTATATGTTTCTAGCATATAATTTTGTGGTCCAAAAAGGAGTTTTTATGTTTTCAAACATAAATTTTTATCATTTAAATTAAATATTGTTTGCAATATTAAACCTATAATTCACTCAATATTTTTATTGACAGTTACTCGCATGTTTTATTCTCAGGTTCATGATTGATTGCTTCCACTGTGCTTAGAGAGTCTGCATATTTATGATTGCAGCTTTTGTTAAACATTAATTTGCATTCTATTTTGATACATTTAATAGTAGATGTTGTTGACTTTGTTTAGGTCAACTTTTGGTTAAGTAATAATGTATGGTTTTTCTAAACTTACATATTTTGGTAGGTTTCCTTTATAGGAAATCATTTTTAAATAAAGAATGCAAGGTTATTTATCAAATTCTTATAGAGTTATGATCAAGCTGTGGGACCAAGATAATGATGGGTAGTTAAAATATACCAATAGTACATACATCTAAAAGCTGTGTGTTGTACGAGTATGAATACGGGTGCATACGAGTAGAATTGTTGATGAAAATAAATGAGGATGTAATTGTAAGCATTTTTGTTAAGTAGAAGTATTTTGATAAGTGTCTTGAAGTCTTTCAAAAGTGTATGAATACATATTAAAACACTACATGTATATACATTTTAACTGAGTCGTTAAGTCATCGTTAGTCATTACATGTAACTATTGTTTTGAAACCTTTAAGTTAACGATCTTGTTAAATGTTGTTAACCCATTGTTTATTATATCTAATGAGATGTTAAATTATTTCATTATCATGATATCATGATGTATTAATATATCTTAATATGATATATATACAATAAATGTCGTTACAACGATAATCGTTACATATATGCCTCGTTTCGAAAACCTTAAGTTAGTAGTCTTGTTTTTACATATGTAGTTCATTGTTAATATACTTAATGACATGTTTACTTATCATTTATCATGATTAAACATAGTGTAACAATATCTTAATATGATTCATATGTATTTAGTAAGACGTTGTTATAACGATAATCGTTATATATATCGTTTCGAGTTTCTTAATTCAATAAACTCAATTTTATTTATATAACTCATTGTTAAAATACCTAATGAGATACTTACTTATCATAATATAATGTTAACTATATATATAATCATATATATGTCATCATATAGTTTTTACAAGTTTTAACGTTCGTGAATCACCGGTCAACTTGGGTGGTCAATTGTCTATATGAAACCTATTTCAATTAATCAAGTCTTAACAAGTTTGATTGCTTAACATGTTAGAAACACTTAATCATGTAAATAACAATTTCATTTAATATATATAAACATGGAAAAGTTCGGGTCATTACAGTTTTAAGACCTCCAAAATGAGCATCCTATAAGAGAGAAAATCACCACCAGCACTGCCTCAATGATCGACATTCATGGATCAATCAGCAGAGCAGTGGATTATATTCTTATCGGACTTCAAGATTTATCACGAGCCGAAACTGCACATTATCTTTCTTTCAGAAGATCTTCAAGAGATGTACCAACCTGTTATCGCTTTTGGTCGGAGATTTTATCAGAATTTATCCACCAAGACTCACATTCCCTTAAGAAAACCAAAATCACAACTATCAGAGGGGAATGATGACTTTTTGAGCACCACTAAGGTCGAACCAAAGACCTTAAACAAAAGCGCTTCTCGGGAGGCAACCCGTGCAATAAAGTAGAGTAGAAGAATAAAGGATGACAAATGAGCCAATGAATAAAGGACGAAACTTCCAAGCTAGCCAGCTCTCCACAAGCAACCACGTCTGTGGAGGTACCCTTTCTTTCCGCTACTAGCTCAAATTTTTAATTATGCCACATCCTAAGCTTATCACTAAGTGTGGGATTCCAACCCAAATAAACACTAAACTCCTAAGTGTGAGATACACTAGGAACATTGAGGACAATGTTCGTTTAAGTATGGGATGTTGGTATAATCTTTTTATGCTGTATTAAAATACCACTACAAAGATTCCAAGTTCTTAAGCCAAATTTTAAATTTTTAACAAAAGAAAGCCTTTTCGAAAAAGTATTTTTGAAAACCTGAAACGTTTGTAAATAAAAATAAGGCTTAAGTAAGGTGGAAATCTTATTAGGAAGAACCGAATCTCTAAAAGAGCATTGCATGACTAGGCATTATTGACCTAAATTGATTATGGTGAGGCACCCAAATAAGACCAGCATTCATTTTTAATGCTCTACTATTTTCCGTTGAGAGTGCCGATGTCTGTGCTCGGAATCAGAACTTGCTTTCGATCTACATTTCCAAGTAACGAAATGTGATTCGGTTATAATCAGAAGAGCTAGCCATTTGTCAAAACAACCCCCCTCACACTTCCACTACTTCTACCACACCACCTCATCCACATCATCTTTACTATTACTCGAAAACCCAGAAAATGAGACTCCTTCCATAAACCCAATGTTACAAACTTCTCAAGTATCACGGCAAAGGTCTTGAAAAAGTTTCTTAAAGAGTTTACCGGCAAAAAGTTTCTCGAATATATATATATATATATATATATATATATATATATATATATATATATATATATATATATATATATATATATTCAAAGTTCTGAAAAAGGAGCAGAACCTATAAAGAGAAACGCCGAAGAAGAACTTGACCACAAATGCCTATCGCTTCAAAAGAAGTAAAGTTCAAAAGTGCTTCTCAAGAATACCAGCACTCCTACCAATCTTAAAATTTTTCAAAATAAAAGTTTTTTGCGATTATGTTACCCCTTTTTTACCCCTTAAAACAACTTCACCACCACACCAAAATTCCTTTCCATCACTGACAAATGACCTAGAAGCTATGATTACTACCGATTTCACATTAGTAGCAAGGATTTGAGTCTTTATCAAGCCTATGACGAAGAGTACAACATGACTGGCTATGAGTGAAATTCATTTCTTAGATCTATAAACACTTGAGTGATTTGAGTGACCCATGAAAGCTAGTCTAAGTCATGTAACCTCCTCGCATGCTTGCAGAGATAGTTTCAACCCTAACATAGATGACTCACCTTATCTTTCGCTCTTATAATAAAAAGTAAACCTCTTAGGCTATTTAAAAAGAAACTCTGAAAAGATTTCTTGAAGTAAAAAAGAGAGTTTACTTGAGGACAAGCAAAGTCTAAGTGTGAGATATTTGATATCAGCTAAAAAGTCACGTTTTCACCCCGGTATTAAGGCCCAAAAATAAAAAAGTTCCAAACTTTATCGGCAAAATACCCGCTTCGTCAGTTAATACTGAAGAACAAGTAATTATGAAGACGGTGCAAAAAGAATCAAGAGAATCGGAGCTAAAACGAAGATTCTAGAGCGAAAATGGTGGAAGACAAGAAATCAAGTTACGATCCAAGAAATCAACAAGCCAAACGGCTTGCCAAACAGGCTGCCAAACGGCCTGCCAGTACGGAAAATGGCCTGCCAAACGGGCTCAGCAAACGGCCCCTGCAAACGGGCTTTCTTGGTAAACGGCCTGTGCAAACGGCCTGTCAAACGGCCATCCAGCCATTTGCAGGAAAAAATCAAGTTTATTTAAAGGGCATTTGTCATTCATTCAAAAACACACATCAATTTACTTCTTTCTCTCTCTTGTACAATATTAGTAATACTTTCAAGGTCTTCGACTCCATGCGGGAAACCTAGTACCTGGAGAAGAACGCTGAAGATTGTATTAGGAGCGGTCTGGAGTCTTGAAGTTGTCACTTTTGTATTCAGAACTCATTTAATCTACTGGAACTTCTATCCCTTGTCTTTATATAATGTCTTCCATTATTATGCTTTGTGATATTGTTGCCATGATTAGCGAGTAGTTATCTTTAGTGTATGTTATGACGTAATCAGTTATAATGCCGAAATTATATTATGGTTTGTGATAGAACGTAGTTATTGGCTCTATTATTGGGAAGTCACGAACCCCGATTCAGAGTACACTATATGTGTCACCCCTTGGTAAGAGAAGTCTATCGGATACAACGTGAGTTTGACTGAGGCACAACTGTTGTAGTAAGTCCACCGAGCCTTGGATTCCAACTGAGGACTCTTTAGTAGTGAAACATCTAACTAGACCTCTAGTACATTGTCGGTCTTAGACCATACTGGTGTAGTCATCAAGCATATAAACTTTGTATATGTACGCTGAAGCACAACAGTTGTTGTAAGCTGCACATCTGCTAAGTAGGGCCATGGAACACGGTTAGTGTTGACTAGTACACTTCACCATAACGCGGTCTCAATCATTGCACCCCGATTGAGGGATTCTTGGTTAACTAAGGAACTGTTTGTTCGAACACATAAAGGATTGGACCGTTAGGATAACCGAACGTTTTCATGGAAGTAAGCTTGACTTGGCCATGGTGTTCTTTATGGTTGAACTCTTTTAAGGCCCTAACTATCTTTTAAACCAATCATTAACGAATGCATCGAGACACATCACGTCTCTCGGATATGGAAAACCATGTATTCTATTATACTTAAGAAAGTTTAGACCATTTTGGAATGTTAATACGTCACCCAACCGAGTCACTCAATTGGATGAGCCGTCTGAACGTGTATGCCTGTAGTCAGACTGTACGAGCGTCGAGTGTAAGGGACGTTGCTGCCTATTCAGAATCTTCAAGCGTATCGCATTACCCAGTGACATGTCTTATGACAGGGGCGTTTAGGACTAGTATATAGTAAGCACAGGGTCACTGCCTATCCATGAGCCAGAACTACATAATGTCGGCAAAGTAACTGATGAAATCGTAACATGCACTTGTTTTAGCCTTATCTGAATTACAAATTTTATCATATTTACTTTACATACTTATTCTAGAAAACCAAAAATTAGGTAATCACCCACTACTCCTGCACCTTAGAATTATCTTAAGCTTTAGATATAGGTTCGATTCTACTGATATCTCAAAAATACGAATCTAGGTCATACTTCCCTTACTCATAATAAGGAGTAGTACGATTTAGGCCCCGCTAAATATAAATTTAAAACAAGTACCCCCTCTTGGTGGCTAACTCTGATGCGCCAAGACCTAACAACATCGCGCAAAAATAAAACCGTCCGTTTCGGTCATATCAACAGATCATCTGGACGGCGTCCAGCGACAAAGGCCAGGACGGCGTCCAAAATATGCGACGACGTCCAAATGAACTAAAATGTTCTGTGACTGAATTACCCAACCCACGTTATACTGGACGGCGTCCAAACTACTAGGATGGCGTCTAGAACCCCTGACCTGCACTTTTCTTCACAAAACAAGTTTTAACACTTCAAATTTTCACCCAAACACTTTGTAGCAACCCGAACAATTTATACACCTACCAAAGCGTTAAATAAAAGTGTTTAGACCTTGGGACTCCATCGCCCCATTAAATACAATAAAGTAACTATTTTAACCCATTTTAGTTTAACACAAACAAAAGACCGAGCATGGTGATTGGGGATATGCCACCCAATCCTAAACGATCAAAAAGCACGTCTTCTAAACAACCTACGCAAGTCCACTAGTTCCCACACTTACCCAAGCCACCACCTCCATGCGAATCTATAAAAATTTAAGCAACGAGAGGGTAAGCTAATGCTTAGTAAGTGAGAATATACTACATACATACATATGCATAAAATGGATACGCCACACAATAACAAATAATAGCACACCATTCGATCATAATACAATAAGCTAACAAATCAACAATGTATGCGCACCACAACCAATATGAACAAAGCCATCAAGCTATACCCGAAGGGTTAGCTACATCACAACAATAACGACTATATATATAACAATGCGTAAACCGCCCAAGGTTTACCCCTTAACCCGTTATCAAATGAAGATTGGCCGAAACTACACGAGCCTTAGTAAGTCCGCACTACACGCGACTACTATCTTCAATACTACTACTGCATCAAGGTTGGCCGAACATACACGAGCCCTAGTGAATCTGCACCACATGTGACCACTACCTCAATAAGATGACTGAATCTACACGCGTCATCGTGAATCCGCACCACACGTGATTCAATTCCCAAATCAAAACCTACGGTCTCGGGATTATATAAATCCACATCTTCGGGGTTACCCAATCACAAGCCCATGTGATAATGTACACACAAATTGTGCACCGCTCCAAAGGTGGTCAACCAAAATGCACAACCATGCCAATTGGACCTATTACCAAAGTCCATCACATCCACCTACATGTGAAGTGATCTCTATAACCGAGAATCACTTCTCCCGACCCGCACCCATCCTACACATACATATGCACATAGTATATTGACACTCACATTGTCGTCTCGATGGATGCAATACCAAATCTGCAATCGCCAATGGAAAGTACCTATTCCATTTAACACATAACAAACAACACAATTAGGATGGATTTACAAATCAACCCAAATTGACATCTAGTGCAACTTCGACCCAAATGCACTTCCAAGTACAAACAACGCCCAAACTAACCAATAATCACTAATCACAAGTGAAAATGGTCTTATAATGCCAATTTAACCATAACACAAGTATTAATACTTGTCTTCCCCAATTTGACTCATAAAATGTAATTTTGAACCATTTCAAAATTAGTCTTCCAAATACAACCAAAAGGGTTTCAACACTTCCATTATCACTAAACCTAGTGATTAAACCCATTTTGCAAGTCTTAAACTTGACTAAAACATCAACCAACCCAAAATCCACCAACAACGATATAAAACCCGATTACTAGCATCACTAAACTCACTTCATGAGTTTAAATGAGTTTTTTTAACAAATCAAGTTCAAACCCTAACTTCAAACATCAAATCAAATAATGAAATTCAGAGTTAAAACTTACCAACACTACCACAACGTAACCGTGAGTGAGATGAACAACTTTAACACTCGAGCCTTTGATTGATTCAAGCTTCTTCTTCCTTTTCTCAAGCTTTCTCACTCTTCTATCTCTCTAGAACTTAAGGTTGAAGATGAGAGGATAAGGTTGGTGAGGATAAGGTTGAATGAGCTCAACCTTGCCCTTTTGTGGCTTAAAACTGGCCTCCAAAGTGAAAAGACCAATATGCCCTTCCAATTTAAAAGAAAACCCAAGTGTGGCCCATCAGGTCGTTTGGACGGCGTCCAACAAATTGGGACGGCGTCTCAATGATCTGAAAACCAAAACAGGGTCTTACATAGCTTATTTTAATTATATTGCTTTAATATCTTAATTACAATTATAAATCAAATCAACCAAACTATAGCCTTTACATAATTTAATATTCCGGATAAAGTGGTTTCTAGAATAAATCGGTTAGACTTGGTTGTTGGATTTTTCGAACAGTTACCAATTTATTGGGACTAAACGGATCTTGCCTCTCCACACAAGGTGTACATGGCCACTAGTCTTAGATACTAAATTGTGTACAAACCCAATATTAATTCACTAAATTAACTGAATAAGCTCTGTTTCAAATTCGATCGCTCAAGGAACGACCCTAGGTTTTATTTACCCTTGCTAACCCATAGGAAGGAATAATATATTTAGACACAGCATATATAAATTAAATAATCAACTTCTTCTGTTGATATCCTAAATTGATATTTTGCGACCTAACGACATCGCATAAATAAACCTTCTGATTCGGGCATATCAGTAGGTATCCTTGAGAAGTTCTCAGGTTCCTTTTTAAAATCTTCATAAAGTCCTAGAGCCTTATTCAGTTTGGTAACATCAAACATGTCATAACCTTCTTGTTGTCTTTTGATCTCATCCCATATGTCTTTAGCAGTATTGTTGTTACCAACATTTTCAAACAACTCATACGGGATGGCTTGCATGATGACATTTTTAGCTTCAATAGCACCATGAGCTCTCTCACGTTTCTCTCCAGAAAGTTCATAGACTGGAATTGGCATACTAGTTTTTGAATGAAATTCAGTAACCGGTCCTTCCTTCAAAGAAGCCCATATGTACTTTGTCTTCTCACCCTTGTAGTCTATGTACTGAGTGATACGATGGAGCCACTGGTTGTACTTACCATCAAACAATACAGGAGGATTGGAATCTGATCCAATAATCAATGTATCTTGAGTAGACATATTGACAAAATCTGAGGTAGATTCGGTAAGGATTCGGTATATCTCAAAATCCAAGATTCAGGTTCAAAAATCTAACAAAATTTTAGTTTCGGTTTCGGTACTGTAGCAGATCCGGGTTCGGTATCTAGTTCAGTACTGTAGCAGATTCGGTATATCAAATTCTGTAACAGAATCTGATATAAAATGACAAGTATCTAACACATATTCGGTAAATACAGAATTTGAAGTCTTAGAACACTTTAACCCTAAAATATACCAAGTATTTCTGAGATTCAGTTTCAGTATCTCATTCGGTAACCAGATTTTGTAGATAATCACAAACAAATGAATCAAATCCAATGCTTAACACTTTGAATCGAATTTGGTAACCTTGCTGCACAAGAAAATAAGTTAGTAACAGATGAAATATCAATGAAACTGAATGTGTAAAACCGAATTAGTAACTGAATGTCAACTGTAGCAGTTGACAAACCAAATCTAAGTGTGAAACTTTGATAATTGATCAAAAAACTACTAGAACCACTTGACTTAGATGCGTAATAACAAACCGAATGTGACTAAATCGCAAACACACCACAATTTGCAACACCTTAAGTGAATTTCTGAGATGAAGCAGATTCGGTATAACAGTTGAAATACTGAATGAGGATCAAATCTCCAAAAATTGATGAATTGATGAAATTAAAGCGTCAGATAGTTTCCTAATCACCTCACGAACTTAACTGAATCCACTGATCTTCAATAGAACACATAAGCAAGCTTGAATTAATCAAAATAGATAGTTTTAGCCACGAACTCTAAAATTTAGCTTGAATCTCTATAATTGATGTTGTAAAGTTGTAATGATGATCGAAAAACTTTCTAATACACCTAATAAACTTTCGTTGAGCTTTTCACACAAATCTGAACGTCAGATTATCAGATTTGATGAAATCGAGTCTGATTCAGTCTAACCGAATATGTTTAGATCTTGTAATTTTCAATCTCTGGATCAATATAGTGATGTAGTATCACTCCCTGGAAGCTCTATAACCAAATGATAGGTCAGAGCATGATGAGAATCGATGATATAAGAGATAGATTGAGATTTGGGTGAATAGTGAACAGATTCGATATTAGAGTTTCGGTAAAATTACATTCCACAACTTTATAAACTAATTTACAATGCAATGGCTATCTAACTAGGACTGCTAGGATCCTTATATAGCCCTCTTCTATGAAACCATCTATTAATATTGTTTCACATTAACACTACACACCTTTTGGGTCCTAACATATTTTTATAGATTCGCAAGGTGGAGGCGGCAAGGGTAAGTACGGGGACTAATGGATTATTGTGTGTTACTTTAGAAGACTTTGCTTTTGGATTTGACTTAGGATTGGGCAGTGCAATCTCAATCACCATGCTCTGTCTTTTGTTTGGAATTTAAATTCTTTGGGTTGAAATTATCTTTTGGTTATGTTAAACGGGTCTTGGCACTTGAACTTATGTATTTCACATATTAAAGTTTTTTAAACTTGTTGACATATTGGAATCGTTTTGAAAACATAATTGTAGTGTCGTTGTTATTAATATTATTGATGTTAAAAAAATTTATGTCGGTTTAATGACGGGTCTGGTCCTTACAAGTGGTATCAGAGCATGGGCTAAGATATTTAGGCGACTTGAGATAGGTGTCGAGACTTAGACTTATGTATGCACTTATTTGTTGCGGGACTTGTAGGAGTACCGGTCGGAATGGGGAATTGTGATATCGGCTAAAAAGTCACGTTTTCACCCCGGTATTAAGGCCCAAAAATAATAAAGTTTCGAGCTTTATCGCCAAAATACCTCTTCGTCGGTTTAAATTGAAGAACAAGTGATTACGAGGATGATGCAAAAAGAATCAAGAAAATTGGAGATAAAACGAAGATTCTAGAGCGAAAACAGTGAAAGACAAGAAATTAAGTTACGATCCAGCGAATCAGCAAGCCAAACGGCCTGCCAAATGGCCTACCAAACGGCCTGCCAAATGGCCTGCCAAACGGTCTACCAGTATGGAAAATGGCCTGCCACACGCCCAGATCAAACGGCCACAGCAAACGGGCAAGCCTGGCAAAAGGCCCTTGCAAACGGCTTGCCAAACAGCCTGCCAGCCATTTGCAAGCAAATTTCAAGTCTATTTAAAGGGTCTTTGTCATCCATTTCAATACACACTTGAACTCACTTCTTTATCTCTCTTTCTACAATATTTTTCATACTTTCAAGGTCTTCAACTTCGTGCTGGAAACCTAGTACCCGGAGAAGAACGCCGAAGATTGTATTAGGAGCGGTCTGGAGTTTAAAGTGGTCACTTTTGTATTCAGAACTTGTTTAATCTACTGGTACTTCTATCCTTTGTCTTTATATATTGTTTTTCATTATTATCCCTTGTGATATTCTTGCCATGATTAGCAAGTAGTTATCTTTAGTGTATGTTATGATGTAGTCAGTTATAATGCCAAAATAATATTATGGCTTGTTTATGTTGTCAAGATGCTTTCCGATTATTCTTTGAACTCAATCGCTTTTCCAACTAATAGAACGTAGTTATTGGCTCTGTTATTGGGTAGTCGAGAACCCCGATTCAGAGTACACTATATGTGTCACCCCTTGGTAAGAGAAGTCTATCAGATACAATATAAGTTTGACTGAGGCACACCGGTTGTAGTAAGTCCACCGAGCCTTAGATTTCGACTGAGGACTCTTTCGTAGTGAAACATCTTACTAGACCCCTAGTACATTTTCGGTCCTAATGAAAGGACCCGTTCATATACATTATAAATGATTCACAATAGTTGATTTCATCGCGAGGTACTTGACCTCTATATGATACATTTTACAAACATTGCATTCGTTTTTAAAAGACAAACTTTCTTTACATCGAAAGTTGACGGCATGCATACCACTTCATAACACATCCAACTATAATTGACTTAATAATACTCTTGATGAACTCAACGACTCAAATGCAATGTCTTTTGAAATATGTCATGAATGACTCCAACTAATATCTCTAAAATGAGCAAATGCACAGCGGAAGATTTTGAAATGTCCCGTTCATATTGATTATAAACATTCCATATTAATTGATTTCGTCGCGAGGTTTTGACCTCTATATGAGATGTTTTTCAAAGACTGCATTCGATTTTAAAACAAACCATAACCTTTAAAATATTACGACGATTATCAAATAATGATAATCCAAAATATAGCGTTTTTAACACGAGCATTACATAATGGTTTACAATAATATTACACATCAACATAAGTCTTCGAATGCAGTTTTTAAACAATATTATACAAGCATGGACTCCAAATTTTGTCCTTAATTTAGTATACAACAGCGAAAGCTCTTAATAATCAACTGAGAATAAACATGCTTAAAATGTCAACAAAATTGTTGGTGAGTTATAAGTTTAACCTACATATTATTAAATCATAATAGTAGACCACAAGATTTCTCATTTTTCATAAATATCATTACACTCGCAAGTGCATAAAAATCATTCAGATGTTGAACACCTGGTAACCGACGTTAACTTAATGCATAGAATATCCCCAAAACAGAACCTCTCGTCTGTATAATAATCTCGAAGTACTAAACCATCCATAACCTGAATGAGGGTTGTTAAGCCCAATAGATCTATCTTTAGGATTCGCGTCAATTCGGTTTAATAATTCAACCATAAAATGTAGTTTTGCGTACTTGTGTCTATTTTGTAAAACATTTACAAAGCTGCATGTATTCTCATCCCAAAATATTAGATTTTAAAGTGGGACTATAACTCACTTTCACAGATTTTTACTTCGTCGGGAAGTAAGACTTGGCCACTGGTCGATTCACGAACCTATAACAAATATGTACATATATATCAAAGTATGTTCAAAATATATTTACAACATTTTTTAATACGTTTTAATGTTTTAAATATTTTCAGTCAGCTGTCCTCATTAGTAACCTACAACTAGTTGTCCATAGTTAGATGTACAGAAATAAATTGATATATATTATCTTGACCCAATCCACGACCCAGAGTATACATGTCTTAGGCTAGATCACAACTCAAAGTATATATATTTTTAGAATCAACCTCAACCCTGTATAGCTAACTCCAACATTACTGCATATAGAGTGTCTATGGTTGTTCCAAATAATATATATAGATGGGTCGATATGATATGCAAAACATTTGTATACGTGTCTATGGTATCCCAAGATTACATAATATATTAGAATACATGTATAATACAATATAAGTTAGCTAGGATATGATTTGTATAGATTTGTTACCAATTTTCACGTAGCTACAACAAGTAAAAATATCCAATCTTGTTTTACCCATAACTTCTTCATTTTAAATCCGTTTTGAGTGAATCCAATTGCTATGGTTTCATATTGAACTTAAGTTTATGAATATATACAGAAAAATTATAAGTTTATAGTCGGAAATACAGGTTACAAGTCGTTTTTGTAAAGGTAGTTATTTCAGTCGAAAGAACGACGTCTAGATGACCATTTTGGAAAACATACTTACATTTTGAGTTTAATCATGATTTTTGGATATAGTTTCATGTTCATAAGAAAAATCATTTTCTCAGAAGAACAACTTTTAAATCAATATTTATAATAGTTTTTATATAACTAACCCAAAACAGCCCGCGGTGTTACTACGACGGCGTAAATCCGATTTTACGGTGTTTTTCTTGTTTCCAGGTTTTAAATCATTAAGTTAGCATATCATATAGATATAGAACATGTGTTTAGTTGATTTTAAAAGTCAAGTTAGAAGGATTAACTTTTGTTTGCGAACAAGTTTAGAATTAACTAAACTATGTTCTAGTGATTATATGTTCAAATCTTCGAATAAGATAGTTTTATATGTATGAATCGAATGATGTTATGAACATCATTACTACCTCAAGTTTAGCAGGTAAACCTACTGGAAGTGACAAGAAATGATCTAGCTTCAAAGGATCTTGGATGGCTTGAAAGTTCTTGAAGTAGAATCATGACACGAAAACAAGTTCAAGTAAGATTATCACTCGAATTAAGATAGTTATAGTTATAGGAATTGAATCAAAGTTTGTATATGAGTATTACCTTGATTTAGAATGATATATTGCTATAAACAACAAGGATTTATTGAGGTTGGATGATCACTTTACAAGATTGGAAGTGAGCTAGTAAACTTGGAAGTATTCTTGATTTTATGAAACTAGAACTTGTAGAATTTATGAAGAACACTTAGAACTTGAAGATGTAACTTGAGAGAGATCAATTAGATGAAGAAAATTGAAGAATTAAAGTGTTTGTAGGTGTTTTTGGTCGTTGGTATATGGATTAGATATAAAGGATATGTAATTTTGTTTTCATATAAATAAGTCATGAATGATTACTCATATTTTTGTAATTTTATGAGATATTTCATGCTAGTTGCCTAATGATGGTTCCCACATGTGTTAGGTGACTCACATGGGCTGCTAAGAGCTGATCATTGGAGTGTATATTCCAATAGTACATACATCTAAAAGCTGTGTATTGTACGAGTACGAATACGGGTGCATACGAGTAGAATTGTTGATGAAACTGAATGAGGATGTAATTGTAAGAATTTTTGCTAAGTAGAAGTATTTTCATAAGTGTATTGAAGTCTTTCAAAAGTGTATGAATACATATTATAACACTACATGTATATACATTTTAACTGAGTTGTTAAGTCATCGTTAGTCGTTACATGTAAGTGTTGTTTTGAAACCTTTAGATTAATGATCTTGTTAAATGTTGTTAACCCATTGTTTATTAAATCGAATGAGATGTTAAATTATTACATTATCATGATATAATGATGTATTAATATATCTTAATATGATATATATACATTAAAATGTCATTACAACGATAATCGTTACATATATGTCTCGATTCAAAATTCTTAAGTTAGTAGTCTTGTTTTACATATGTAGTTCATTGTTAACATACTTAATGATATATATAATTATCATTTTATTATATTAAATATACTGTAACAATATCTTAATATGATACATATGTATTTAGTAAGACGTTGTAATAATGATAATCGTTATATATATCGTTTTGAGTTTCTTAACTTAGTAGTCTCATTTTTATGTATATAACTCATTGTTAATATACATATGGAGATACTTACTTATCATAATCTCATGTTAACTATATGTATCTCCATATATATATCATCATGTAGTTTTTACAAATTTTTAACGTTCATGAATCGCCAGTCAACTTGGGTGGTCAATTGTCTATATGAAACTCATTTCAAATAATCAAGTCTTAATAAGTTTGATTGCTTAACATGTTGAAAACATTTAATCATGTAAATAACAATTTCATTTAATATATATAAACATGGAAAAGTTCGGGTCACTACAGTACCTACCCGTTAAATAATTTTCGTCCCGAAATTTTAAGCAGTTGGAGGTGTTGACGTATCTTCTGGAAATAAATGCGGGTATTTCTTCTTCATCTGATCTGATCATTCTCAGGTGAACTCAGGTCCTCTACGAGCATTCCATCGAACCTTAACAATTGGTTTCTTGTTTTTCTTGAGCCTTTTAACCTCACGATCCATTATCCCGACGGGTTCTTTAATGAATTGTAGTTATTCATTGATTTTAATTTCGTCTAAAGGAATAGTGAGATCTTCTTTAGCTAAGCACTTCTTCAGATTCGAGATGTGAAAGGTATTATGTACATTGGCGAGTTGTTGAGGTAATTCAAGTCGGTAGGCTACCGGTCCGACACGATCTAAAATCTTGAATGGTCCAATGTATCTTGGATTTAGTTTCCCCCGTTTACCAAATTGAACAACGCCTTTTCAAGGTGAAACCTTAAGCATGGCCATCTCCCCAATTTCAAATTCTATATCTTTCCTTTTAAGGTCCGCGTAGCTCTTTTGTCTACTCTGAGCGGTTTTCAACCGTTGTTGAATTTGGATAATTTTCTCTGTAGTTTCTTGGATTATCTCCGGACCCGTAATCTGTCTATCCCCCAATTCATTCCAACAAATTGGAGATCTGCACTTTCTACCATAAAGTGCTTCGAACGGTGCCATTTTGATACTCGAGTGGTAACTGTTGTTGTAGGAAAATTCTGCTAATGGTAGATGTCGATCCCAACCGTTTCCAAAATCAATAACACATGCTCGTAGCATGTC
Source organism: Rutidosis leptorrhynchoides (assembly GCF_046630445.1). Classification (NCBI taxonomy): domain Eukaryota; kingdom Viridiplantae; phylum Streptophyta; class Magnoliopsida; order Asterales; family Asteraceae; genus Rutidosis; species Rutidosis leptorrhynchoides. Next base: position 318,702,817 of record NC_092335.1, on the reverse strand, counting down.
TTCAAGAGTCTGTATCATCCTTTCGCTCTACCCATCAGTTTGTGGATGATAGGCGGTACTCATGTCTAGACGAGTTCCCAGTGCTTGTTGTAATGTCTGCCAAAACCTTGAAACAAATCTGCCATCCCTATCAGAGATAATAGGATTGGTATTCCATGTCTGGAGACGACTTCCTTCAAATACAGTCATGGTAACTTCTCCATCTTGTCATCTTCTCTTATTGGCAGGAAGTGTGCTGATTTGGTGAGATGATCAACTATTACCCAAATAGTATCAAAACCACTTGCAGTCCTTGGCAATTTAGTAATGAAATCCATGGTAAGTTTTTCCCATTTCCATTCTGGAATTTCAGGTTGTTGAAGTAAACCTGATGGTTTCTGATGTTCAGCTTTGACCTTTGAACACGTCAAACATTCTCCTACATATTTAGCAATATCGGCTTTCATACCTGGCCACTAAAAGTACTTCTTGAGATCTTTTTACATTTTTCCTCCTCCAGGATGTATTGAGTATCTGGTTTTATGTGCTTCCTTAAGTACCATTTTTCTCACATCTCCAAAATTTGGTACCCAAATTCTATCAGGCCTATATCGGGTTCCGTCTTCCCGAATTTTAAGATGTTTCTCCGATCCTTTGGGTATCTCATTCTTCAACTTTCCTTCTTTTACAACCCCCTGTTGCGCCTCCTTTATTTGAGTAGTAAGGTTAGTATGAATAATTATGTTCATAGCTTTTACCCGTATAGGTTCTCTGTCCTTTCTACTCAAAGCGTCGTCTACCACATTCGCCTTCCCCGAGTGGTAACGAATCTCAAAGTCGTAGTGATTTAACAATTCAATCCACCTACGTTGCCTCATGTTTAGTTGTTTCTGATCAATTATATGTTGGAGACTTTTGTGGTCGGTATATATAATACTTTTGACCCCATATAAGTAATGCCTCCAAGTCTTTAATGCAAAAACAACAGCGCCCAATTCCAAATCGTGAGTCGTATAATTTTGCTTGTGAATCTTCAATTGTCTAGACGCATAAGCAATTACTTTCATTCGTTGCATTAATATACAACCGAGACCTTGCTTTGAGGCGTCACAATATATCACAAAATCATCATTCCCTTCAGGCAATGACAATATAGGTGTCGTAGTTAACTTTTTCTTCAACAACCGAAACGCTTTTTCTTGTTCATCCTTCCATTCAAATTTCTTCCATTTATCCGTTAATGCAGTCAAGGGTTTTGCTATTTTGGAAAAATCTTGGATGAATCTTCTGTAGTAACCAGCCAGTCCTAAAAATTGGCGTATATGCTTCGGAGTTTTAGGGGTTTCCCACTTTTCAACAGTCTCAATCTTTGCTGGATCCACCTGAATACCTTCTTTGTTCACTATGTGACTGAGGAATTGAACTTCTTCGAACCAAAATGCACACTTTGAAAACTTAGCGTACAGTTTTTCTTTCCTCAACAACTCTAGCACTTTTCTCAAATGTTCTTCGTGCTCTTGATCATTCTTTGAGTAGATAAGTATGTCATCAATGAAAACAATGACAAACTTGTTGAGATATGGCCCACACACACGGTTCATGAGGTCCATGAACACTGCTGGTGCGTTAGTCAATCCAAACAGCATAACCATAAACTCGTAATGACCGTAACGCGTTCTGAAAGCAGTCTTCTGAATATCGTCCTCCTTCACCCTCATTTGATGATACCCAGAACGTAAATCAATCTTCGAATAAACTGACGAGCCTTGTAATTGATCAAATAAGTCGTCGATTCTCGGTAGTGGGTAACGGTTCTTGATGGTAAGTTTGTTCAACTCTCGGTAGTCGATACATAACCTGAATGTACCATCCTTCTTTTTGACAAACAAAACAGGAGCTCCCCATGGTGATGTACTTGGTCGTATGAAACCACGCTCTAGAAGATCTTGTAATTGGCTTTGAAGTTCCTTCATTTCGCTGGGTGCGAGTCTGTATGGAGCACGAGCTATTGGTGCAGCTCCCGGTACAAGATCTATTTGAAATTCAACGGATCGGTGTGGAGGTAATCCTGGTAATTCTTTCGAAAATACATCGAGAAATTCTTTTGCGACGGGAACATCATTGATGCTCTTTTCTTCAGTTTGTACTTTCTCGACGTGTGCTAGAACAGTATAGAAACCCTTTCTTATTAACTTTTGCGCCTTCAAATTACTAACAAGATTTAGCTTCGCATTGCTCTTATCTCCGTACACCATTAAGGGTTTTCCTTCTTCTCGTACAATGCAAATTGTATTTTTGTAACATACGATCTCTGCTTTCACCTCTTTCAACCAGTCCATGCCGATTATCACATTAAAACTCCCTAACTCTACGGGTATCAAATCAATCTTAAATGTTTCGCTAACCAGTTTAATTTCTCGATTCCGACATATATTATCTGCTGCAATTAATTTACCGTTTGCTAATTCTAGTATAAACTTATTATCCAAAGGCATCAATGGACAACTTAATTTAGCACAGAAATCCTTACTCATATAGCTTCTATCCGCACCCGAATCAAATAAAATATAAGCAGATGTATTGTCAATAAGAAACGTACCCGTAACAAGCTCCGGGTCTTCATGCGCTTCAACCACATTAATGTTGAAGACTCTTCCTCGTCCTTGCCCATTATTATCCGCCTGATTTGGACACATATTTTTGTAATGGCCCTTCTTCCCGCATCCGAAACAGGTAATGTCTGCATAACTTGTTCCGGCATTATTTGTTCCCTTAGCCATTGATCCGTAGATTTCGCACTTTATCGCACCATGGCCCTTTCTATTACACTTAGTACACACTGCTGTACAGAGCCCAGTTGGATGGTATCCTTCACATCTCTGGCAGAATTTCTGCCTCTTGTTGTTATTGTTGGGATTGTTGTTGTTGCGGTTGTTATTGTTATTGAAACGGTTGTTGTAGTTGTTGCTGGGGTGGTTGTTGTTGTTGCGTTTGTTGTTGCGAAAATTGGTGCAATTGTAGTTGTGATTGTTAGGTTGATTATTGAAATTGTGACCCTTGTCACTGGTTTCTTCCCATTTCCTCTTGACTTGTTTCGTATGGGCTTCTTCGACCGCCTGTTCTTTAATCATTTTCTTAATTTGATTTATAAGTTTATGAGCCATTCGACTTGCCTTTTGTATGGAGGCGGGCTCGTATGAACTTATATCCTCTTGGATCCTTTTCGGTAACCCTTTTACAAATGCGTCAATTTTCTCTTCTTCATCTTCGAACGCTCCCAGACACAATAAACACAACTCGGTGAATTGTCGTTCGTATGTGGTAATATCGAATCCCTTCGTTCGTAATTCTCTAAGCTCTGTCTTGAGCTTATTGACTTCATTTCTGGGACGGTACTGCTCGTTCATCAAGTGTTTGAATGCTGACCACGGTAGTGCATAAGCAGCATCTTGTCCCACTTGTTCGAGGTAGGTATTCCACCATGTTAACGCAGTACCTATGAAGGTATGTGTGGCGTACTTTACCTTATCTTCCTTAGCACATTTGCTTATAGCAAACACAGATTCGATCTTTTCGTTCCATCGTTTTAGTCCGACTGGTCCTTCAGTTCCATCGAATTCTAGAGGTTTACAGGCAGTGAAAGCCTTGTAGGAGCATCCTACACGGTTTCCTGTAGAGTTAACTCCACTTCTAGACCCCGAGTTATTGTTGTTTTGCATTGCAGCCTGTACTGCGGCTATATTTGCTGCAAAGAAAGCACGGAAGTCTTCCTCACTCATGTTCAAGTTCTGACGAGTAGTCGGTGCCATTTCCTTCAAAAATAGCCAAAAGAATTAAGTTAATCATATAGAATATTAAGAGTAGTCAATAGTATTCCGTAGCATAATATGAACTCATTTATAAAAGATTTTTCTTCATATTAGCATTTTATAAGTTTTAATTCGGGTAATACCTACCCGTTAAGTTCATACTTAGTAGCAAACATAGAATTCAACTACTACAATTCTATATGAAAACTGATTATAATAATATTTCACATTCAAACATTTATACAATATTTTGCAAACTTACAATACCGCTATTTTACATATAGCATGAAGTATAGCACATAAAAACTCTGATAGAAAACAGTTGCGAAGACAATTCTAGTTAATACGCAAGTCGTTCAACAAAGGCAATAAAGACACATAATTCATACGTCCAGAAATAAGTCATGCATTCTGGTTTTATTAAGACTACTTCCCATCCTTGGTCTTGTGGAACATAACTGTTGTGACCGTTGACAAGACAGCATGTTGTAATGTCATCAAAAGGACGAGGGTTTCGTAATGTCCAACAGCCTCGTAATAATCTGAAAACCCTGTTTCTCACCTCAACTACTGAATCCGTCACTTGTGGGTAGGTTTTATTTAAAAGTTGCAATCCGATGTTTGTTTCTCATTTTGGTAAGAAGCGAACATCACTAACCCGTAAGCATAACATGCTTCTTTATATTGCATGTTAGAAGCTCTTTCTAACTCACGAAATCTTATGTTGGGATATGCTGAGTCAAAATAGGTTCTTAACCCGTAGCATAAAATTGCATTTGGGTTCCCCGCATTTAACGCTTTAAAGAAAATACGGTGTAACTTACAGTCTCCCCAATGTGATATACCCCACCTATCAAAGGAAAGCCTTTTATAAACTAAGGCATTTTTGGAAAGTCTTTCAAATGTTTGACAAGTTAATTTGTCCATAACTAAATGTGCTGATGAATTCTGACCGACTCTAGACAAGATTTCCTTAATCATATCCTCTGGTAGGTCTTCTAAAATATTCGGTTGTCTACCCTTAACGTCCATTTTGTTTTTATACTGTAAAATAGACAAGGATTAGATTTGTAAAAGATAATTAACAAACAATACAAGCAAATTTTACATAGAACATAAAAGTACAAGCACAATACAATACATATAATACACAACATGATTACAACCCTCTAATCTGAATCACTGGTTTCTTCTTCTTCGGACTTGGTTCGTTTTCCTAATTTTCTAGAAATATATGATGTTCCACTAATACGAGCCGTCGTTTTCCATAATGGTTTAGAAAAACCTGGTGGTTTAGAGGTTCCTGGGTCATTGTTACATTTTAGGAAATACGGATGTTGTCGATACATATAAAGTTCATCGGGGTTGGAATCGGTTTTCTCTATTTTTATACCTTTTCCCGTATTATTTTCTTTCGCTTTATTAAATTGGGTCGAGGTAATTTCTATAACATCATCGGAATCCTCATCGGGATCCGATTCATCGAAAAATTGGTAATCTTCCCAATATTTTGCTTCCTCAGCGGAAACACCATTGACCATTATTAACTTTGGTCCGTTGGATTAGAATTTTCTTTTATTTAATCGATTTACTATAGGTATCAATATTTCTTCCTTCGGAACCTCTTCTTCTTCTGGTTCCTCCTCTTCCGATTCCTCCTCTTCCGGTTCCTCCTCTTCCGGTTCCTCCTCTTCCGGTTCCTCTTCAGGAATTTGTGAATCTTCCCAAAATATATTTGATTCTTCATTATTATTAGGTGAATCAATGGGATTTGTACTAGAGGTAGACATCTATCACATAATATCAAACACGTTAAGAGATTAATATATCACATAATATTTACATGTTAATAATATATAGTTTCCAACAAAAAAATGTTAAGCAATCGTTTTTGAAGAAAAACACGGTCGAAGTCCAGACTCACTAATGCATCCTAACAAACTCGGTAAGACACACTAATGCAATTTTTTGGTTCTCTAAGACCAACGCTCGGATACCAACTGAAATGTCCCATTCATATTGATTATAAACGTTCCATATTAATTGATTTCGTCGCGAGGTTTTGACCTCTATATGAGACGTTTTTCAAAGACTGCATTCGATTTTAAAACAAACCATAACCTTTAAAATATTATGACGATTATCAAATAATGATAATCTAAAATATAGCTTTTTTCACACGAGCATTACATAATGGTTTACAATAATATTACACATCAACATAAGTCTTCGAATGCAGTTTTTAAACAATATTATACAAGCATGGACTCCAAATCTTGTCCTTAATTTAGTATGCAACAGCGAAAGCTCTTAATAATCACCTGAGATTAAACATGCTTAAAACGTCAACAAAATTGTTGGTGAGTTATAGGTTTAACCTACATATTATCAAATCATAATAATAGACCACAAGATTTCTCATTTTTCATAAATATTATTACACTCGCAAGTGCATAAAAATCATTCATATGTTGAACATCTGGTAACCGACGTTAACTTAATGCATAGAATATCTCCAAAATAGAACCTCTCGTCTGTATAATAATCTCGAAGTACTAAACCATCCATAACCTGAATGGGGGTTGTTAAGCCCAATAGATCTGTCTTTAGGATTCGCGTCAATTAAGGGCCATTTCCCTAATTCTTAGGCTACCAGACTTGAAGGGCGATATTCGGTTTAATAATCCAACCATAGAATGTAGTTTTGCGTACTTGTGTCTATTTTGTAAAACATTTACAAAGCTGCATGTATTCTCATCCCAAAATATTAGATTTTAAAAGTGGGACTATAACTCACTTTCACAGATTTTTACTTCGTCGGGAAATAAGACTTGGCCACTGGTCGATTCACGAACCTATAACAAATATGTACATATATATCAAAGTATGTTCAAAATATATTTACAACATTTTTTAATACGTTTTAATGTTTTAAATATTTTCAGTCAGCTGTCCTCGTTAGTAACATACAACTAGTTGTCCATAGTTAGATGTACAGAAATAAATTGGTATATATTATCTTTACCCAATCCACGACCCAGTGTATACACGTCTCAGGCTAGATCACAACTCAAAGTATATATATTTTTGGAATCAACGTCAACCCTGTATAGCTAACTCCAACATTACTGCATATAGAGTGTCTATGGTTGTTCCAAATAATATATATAGACGGGTCGATATGATATGCCAAAACATTTGTATACGTGTCTATGGTATCCCAAGATTACATAATATATTAGAATACATGTATAATACAATATAAGTTAGCTAGGATATGATTTGTATAAATTTGTTACCAATTTTCACATAGCTACAACAAGTAAAAATATCCAATCTTGTTTTACCCATAACTTCTTCGTTTTAAATCCGTTTTGAGTGAATCCAATTGCTATGGTTTCATATTGAACATAATTTTATGAATCTATACAGAAAAATTATAAGTTTATAGTCGGAAATACAGGTTAGAAGTCGTTTTTGTAAAGGTAGTCATTTCAGTCGAAAGAACGACGTCTAGATGACCATTTTGGAAAACATACTTCTATTTTGAGTTTAATCATGATTTTTGGATATAGTTTCATGTTCATAAGAAAAATCATTTTCCCAGAAGAAAAACTTTTAAATCAAAGTTTATCATAGTTTTTAATTAACTAATCCAAAACAGCCCGCGGTGTTACTACGACGGCGTAAATCCGGTTTTACGATGTTTTTCGTGTTTCCAGGTTTTAAATCATTAAGTTAGCATATCATATAGATATAGAACATGTGTTTAGTTAATTTTAAAAGTCAAGTTAGAAGGATTAACTTTTGTTTGCGAACAAGTTTAGAATTAACTAAACTATGTTCTAGTGATTACATGTTCAAATCTTCGAATAAGATAGTTTTATATGTATGAATCGAATGATGTTATGAACATCATTACTACCTCAAGTTTAGTAGGTAAACCTAATAGAAGTGACAAGAAATGATCTAGCTTCAAAGGATCTTGGATGGCTTGAGAGTTCTTGAAGTAGAATCATGACACGAAAACAAGTTCAAGTAAGATTATCACTCGAATTAAGATAGTTATAGTTATAGGAATTGAATCAAAGTTTGTATATGAGTATTACCTTGATTTAGAATGATATCTTACTATAAACAACAAGGATTTCTTGAGGTTGTTTGATCATTTTACAAGATTGGAAGTGAGCTAGTAAACTTGGAAGTATTCTTGATTTTATGAAACTAGAACTTGTAGAATTTATGAAGAACACTTAGAACTTGAAGATGTAACTTGAGAGAGATCAATTAGATGAAGAAAATTGAAGAATGAAAGTGTTTGTAGGTATTTTTGGTCGTTGGTATATGGATTAGATATAAAGGATATGTAATTTTGTTTTCATGTAAATAAGTCATGAATGGTTACTCATATTTTTGTAATTTTATGAGATATTTCATGCTAGTTGCCAAATGATGGTTCCTACATGTGTTAGGTGACTCACATGGGCTACTAAGAGCTGATCATTGGAGTGTATATACCAAGAGTACAAACATCTAAAAGCTGTGTATTGTACGAGTACGAATACGGGTGCATACGAGTAGAATTGTTGATGAAACTGAACGAGGATGTAATTGTAAGCATTTTTATTAAGTAGAAGTATTTTGATAGGTGTCTTGAAGTCTTTCAAAATTGTATGAATACATATTAAAATACTACATGTATATACATTTTAACTGAGTCGTTAAGTCATCGTTAGTCGTTACATGTAAGTGTTGTTTTGAAACCTTTAGGTTAATGATATTGTTAAATATTGTTAACCCATTGTTTATTAAATCAAATGAGATGTTAAATTATTACATTATTATGATATAATGATGTATTAATATATATGATATATATACATAAAAATGTCGTTACAACGATAATCGTTACATATATGCCTCGATTTAAAATTCTTAAGTTAGTAGTCTTGTTTTACATATGTAGTTCATTGTTAACATACTTAATGATATATATAATTATCATTTTATCATGTTAAATATAGTGTAACAATATCTTAATATGATACACATGTATTTAGTAAGACGTTGTAATAATGATAATCGTTATATATATCGTTTCGAGTTTCTTAACTTAGTAGTCTCATTTTTATGTATATAACTCATTGTTAATATACATATGGAGATACTTACTTATCATAATCTCATGTTAACTATATGTATATCCATATATATATCATCATGTAGTTTTTACAAATTTTTAACGTTCATGAATCGCTAGTCAACTTGGGTGGTCAATTGTCTATATGAAACTCATTTTAAATAATCAAGTCTTAATAAGTTTGATTGCTTAACATGTTGAAAACATTTAATCATGTAAATAACAATTTCATTTAATATATATATAAACATGGAAAAGTTCGGGTCACTACAGTTTTCTTTCATACCTGAGAATAAACATGTTTTAAAGTGTCAACTAAAAGGTTGGTGAGTTCATTAGTTTATTGTAAATAATTATTTCCATTATTTTAATAGACCACAAGATTTCATATTTCGATTTTTCATAAACATCATGCATAAAAATCATTCATATGGATTGAACACCTGGTAACCGACATTAACAAGATGCATATAGAATATCCCCATCATTCCGGGACACCCATCGGACATGATAAACTCGAAGTACTAAAGCATTCTAAATTCCAGAATGGGGGTTGTTAGTTCCCGTAGATCTACCTTTACGATTCGCGTCAATTAGGGGTGCACTAATTCTCAAAATTAGTGATGTTCCCTAATTCTTAGATTACCAGGCTAAAAGGGGCATATTCGGCTTCGATCCATTTAACCATATAATGTAGTTTCGATTACTTGTGTCTATTTAATAAAACACTTATAAAAACGCATGTATTCTCAGTTCCAAAAATATATATTGCAAAAGCATTTAAAAAGGTAGTAATGAAACTCACCATACTGTATTTTGTAGTAAAAATACACATGATGAAACTGAACAATGCAGGGTTGGCCTCGAATTCACGAACCTATATTATTCGTATATATATATATATATATATATATATATATATATATATATATATATATATATATATATATATATATATTAAACCATATAGTTGTAATCGAACAAATATATATATATATATATATATATATATATATATATATATATATATATATATATATATTATTGATATAATTGTTATATTATAAGTTATATAAATAAATTTAATATATTTAATCCATACATTTTATGTAATTTATACTTATCATTAATAACATTTTATTGATATAATATAGTAATAAGTAATATTAATATATTTGAAATGTGTATTTTTATATTTACAATCTTTATGACATTTTTAAAACTTTTATTTTTCATAATCATAATAGTTTTTATGTTAAAGATCATGATAGTAAGAATAATATAGTTGTAATAATGAATATGGTAAAAAGTAATAATAACAATACCATAATATTGCTTATGGTAATAATAATAATAATTTTAATATTAATATTAATATTAATGATGATAATAACTATAGTTATGATAATAATACTCATTTTAATGATAATAATATGTAATTGCATTATTATAGTAATATTAATAATTAACTTAACCATCATAGCATTAATAACCATATTGATAATGATAATCATTTTAATAATAATATTTGTAATACTAATGATAACACTTATAATATTACTAATGATAGTATTGATAATATCAATTGTAAATATGAGGCTAATACTAATATTTAATGATAATAGTTTGTATTATTTTCATACTAACAATAATAATAATTCTAATCATATTAACACTTATATCAATATTAATACTACTAATAATAATACTTATTGATGATACTTAGTAATAACAATAATATTAATATTAATAATATCAATTATTTTAGAGATAATAATAGTCGTTTAATTAATATTAGTGATAATAATAATTTACATCACAACAATAATAATTATTAATAATGATAATAATAATAATAATAATCAATAACAATGACAATAATAATAGCAATAATAAAACAATAATAATAATAATAATAATAATAATAATAATAATAATAATAATAATAATAATAATAATAATAATAATAATAATAATAATAATAATAATAATAATAATAATAATAATAAGATAACAAAATTACTACCTCACATAAAATAGGCTTCAAAAAGAATAGATTGTCATTGCCCGAACTCGAACCCTCGACCTCCTGCTTAACCCGAAACACACTTAACCATGGCTCTGTTGCTTAGTTATTAGCGTCACTTAAATCTATACATATCATTCTTTCTGTTTCTATCTCTTTCTCCTTCTTCACAAAATCAAAACCAACCAGAGTAACAATACTCATCTCCACGAATTAATTGCTTGGTTTATGTCTTTTCAATTGAAACGAAAATAATCTAGTTATGATTTATATTAATCGAAAACAAAAGAACAACAACAAAAAAATATGAACTACAGCTTGCTCGTCGCTGCTATGAAAATAAAGAAAAAAAAATTTTGATTCATTTTATATTAACGTATTAGACAATAGTTAAAACACGAAATACATTTCAAATTGATCCTAAAAAATTTCTCAAACCTCAATTGAATCAAAAATGTAAACCTGACTTCGAATTTCTTCAAGAACACTATAGTTTGACTTTTAAATTTTCAAGTTTGACTCCAAAATTCATCTTTGATTTTAAGAATTGAGACCTGAAAATTTGCAGGTAGTTTGGTTACATGATTCCAAACAACACCACATTTATAGATTTTGCAATTTGTTTCCGGATATGAGTTTCAAAAAATATGACATGAACAGATGAAGACGGTTTTTGTTTCTAATGTTTCTGTTTTTATTCCTTCGATTAATTGCAGCTTATTTATAGAGTGACAATAATGATAATAGTAATCGAATAATTGTTGCAGTAGTTATGAGATATTGAGTTTTGTTTTGTAGTGAAGATGGAGGTCGATGTGTATCTTCGAGCAGACAAGGATAAACAGACTAAATAATCTGATAGGTATATGTTACAAACTCACGTAATTATCTACCTTTATATTTTATATTTAATTAATATATTTATAAATAATAATAATATTATTAATAATAATACTATTAATAATAATAATAACTTGTATTTTAATAGTAATAACAATAATTATATTATTAATACAAAAATATTAATGTATATATATTGTTTTTGTATATATATCAGTATATATATATATATATATATATATATATAAATATATATATATATATATATATATATATATATATATATATATATATATATATATATATATATATATATATATATATATATATATATATATATATATATATCTGCCTTTATATAACTATATTTATATATCTATATGTAAACATCTGTAATTACATATCATGATTAATCTTATTGATTAATAATATAACTACAATAATAATACTCTTAATAATAGTAAAAATTTATAATAATAGTAGTAATTATGATAACATTATTATTATTAATGAGTATGACAATAATAACTATAAAATTTATAACAATCATATTATTAATAATAATACTAATAATACTAATTATACTAATACTAATATTATTAATAATAATAATATTTGTAATAATACTACCACAATTCATATATATCAATTTTGTATCTAAAAATTATACCTATGTGTTAATATCATTAGTATATATATTAACATTAAAAGTATTGACAATATTTTTATATCAATTATATCCAAACTTGTAATTATATTTAATATATTACAATTTATAAATTTTATCCTAGTTACTAATTATATAATATATATTATATAATAACTTAGATTTTAATATTTATAACTTACAATATATATACTATTATATATATACTATTATTTATGTTCGGAATTCATATATATATATATATATATATATATATATATATATATATATATATATATATATAGCAACTTCTGTATTTTTTTTATTTTTTATTGTTTCATTATTAATTCCAATTGATTGGAGTGCATTTTTATTAATTCAAAGTAATATACATGTATACTTATATTTATATTTATATCTATATGTTTATTTACAAACAATTGTTCGTGAATCGTCAACACAGTCAAAAGGGTAATTGATTGTATGAACATAGTTCCAAGATTTTCGAGACTCACCATTATAGACTATGCTTATCGTGTTCAAATCATATAAAGATTAAGTTTAAATTTGGTCGAAAATTTCCGGGTCGTCACAGTACCTACCCGTTAAAGAAATTTCGTCCCGAAATTTGATTAGGATGGTCATGACTGACAATAAGTATGTTTTCATGACGCATACGAGCTAGAAATTAGAGTTTTTATCATTAGTGAGTAATATGGATAAAACGATTCATTTATGTGAAGAGTACGAGTGAATCTATCACAAAAGAGTGAAATGATTAAATGCAGGTTTGTTTTAACCGGTGATGTAGTCACGGTTGATTTCCTGAATTCTAGGGAAAAAATAGAACTATCAAGATAATATGTTCGTGATATGTTTAGAGATTAGATTGAATGTAAGAGTCGTGTAACATGGCACATGATGACGGTAGTGTCTGTGAAACATCACGTTCCATTAGAAACTCAGCATGACTTACTGTAATATAATCACGTTGATCAAGTGTCATTATATTATACTAACTCGTGCATCAATTTCCAACACTACTTCAAAATCATTCATAATTCAAATTCGAACTTTTTAGAATTTTTAGAAACTAAAACAGTTTCTTTTATGATATAACACAGATAGAGCGGAGAGATAAGTAATATCGGACAAGAATATTTATGAAGATATCTTCAGAAATATTGGGGATATTAATAATGAGAGATATGATAATATCTTAAAATTTTAGAATCAAATTGTGATGAAGAAATTCATTCACGATGATTTAGAGCGATTAAGAAGCAAGGTATTTGCTAAATATTTCATCAGAAACAGAATCATCAGGATTCTTTATGTGATTTGTTCAGAGTCTCCTTCATGGTTTGCTCATTTCGTTTTTTTTTCAGTATCAAAATTTTTGAGCTTTTTCAGCATGCCATTCTTTATTATCAAACTTTTGACTGTTTAGGCAGTCTTCGGTTTTTACTGCTTCATCAGCTTTTTTAAAACTCAGAGATCTGATTCGTAAGCTAGAATGCTTTTCAGGAATTCAGAATGGAAGGTCATAATTCTAAGAGATAAGGTTATATGTATACATATAACTATTGATGTAGATAGGCTGCGAGATTTCAAAATACTAATTTGTGATTTTCTCAGTACTTGGTATGGCAATTCTTGTTACAAGATGCAGATAAGTATATGATATGGTTTTAATGAACAAATATAATGGTTTTTTGGAGAGACTTAAGCTGATGAGTAATGAAGTTGCTGGTAAGTTTACTGCTAATGTGGTGGAACATAAACGATTCCCTGGTAATGATGATGAAGGGCAAACTTATATATATCAAGGTTATAATAAGACTTATTCGAATGAAAGGTCGATGTTAATTTTCTGGAGTTGTGACAAAATTGACTAATTTGAAAAGGAATTGCAAAGTTATTTTCGGTAATAACAATGCCAAAGGAGCTAGCACGGATACGTGTTAAACTTTTACTCAGGTTCCGAGTGTTTTCAGGTGCATAACTATGTGCATCAATCTTTTCTTCCTTAGATGAAATGCGGTTGGTTCATCTTCTCGATTGAGATGTTTTCAAGAATCATTAAAGGTTTGAACGCAGATTGTAATCGTCAAGATACAAATGAGGTTTAAGATGAAATCAAGTGGCAACTTGAAGAATTGTTTAGTTTCATATGTTATAATCAATATTTTAATTCATTTTAAATGTCCAATGTTGATAGTCCACAGATAGCAATTCAATAATTCATATATAGTTTAATATATAATATTCGAATTAATTAATACGTATTCGTAACCCATTGTATACATGTCTCAGACTCGATCACAACTCAAAGTATATATATTATTTGAGAATCAACCTCAACCCTGTATAGCGAACTCGATCATTACAGCATATAGAGTGTCTATGGTTATTCCAAATAATATATATAGATGACGTCGATATGATATGTCTAAACCTTGTATAAGTGTCCTGATTAAAAGTGCGTAAAATAAATAACAGAAATTGAATGACAATAAATAAAATTGCGAGAATTTAAATTGCAATAAATAAATTGCGATAATTAAAATGTAATACGAAATTAACAGTTAGCTAGGAACAATTAGCTAGGATTTTGTTAGCGTGGATTCTTAACAGCATTTCTCATAGTTAATTTGTTTGTTTCTAACAAATTTTATTTGTCCGATGTTTTCTTCATTATGCCACTTGTTGAATTCTGATAGGTCAAAAGTCAAATATGAATTCGAATAAAAATGGTTATTTTGCGGTGAATGGATAAGTATTTCTGTGGATGTAAGTAGGATGGTAAATGACTGTTGAATCAAATTCGGAGAATGTACAGTGCAATTTATTAATATGAAATCTAGATATTCCTCGGGTATTACCTACCCGTTAAAATATTTTCACCATTAACAGTTTGTACAAAAGAATTTTTAATTACAATCTTTATGAAAATTTATATACATATATATTTTCTTCGGATGTAATCATGCATTTAATGAGTTAATATGATATTAAACTCCTTTACTTTTTCAGTTAGAACTAGATTAAATAATCTCTAAGACTTTAGGGATTACATAATCACTGCAGAATGTTTCTCCAATGAAGTTATGAATCAATACTTCATCGTTGATTCTTATTAGTACTCCTTGGTATCTATGGTGCGTGCGACGTTGATGCTTGTGGAACAGATTGTAAAGTTGAGGTTTACGACACGATTGTGGTTGGGGGTAGTAATGGTACTGTTGGCGTTGATGATGGTGGTACTGGTTATGCTGCTGGTGCTGTTGCTGGTGTTTGTAACCTTTGCACCATATTCTCCAAAACCACTACCCGAGCACGAAGCTCGTTGACTTCTTCAATTTCACCGAGGTGATTGTCGGTTCGAACGAGTGGATAAATAAAATCTAGAATTTGATGTAGTATATAATCGTGATGAGATTCTCTGGAAATGAGAGAGAAAATGGTGTTTTGGATAGGTTCGAAGGTAAGTGTTTCAGGTTCTTCGCCAAGAGGGCAATGTGGTGGATGGAAGGGATTTCCTTCTTCTTGTCTCCAATGATTAAGTAGGCTACGAACCCATCAGATGAATTGGGGATGGCTGATTGGTTGATTTATTCTGGTGACGCTGCTTCCGGAGTTTGGTGAACATCTAAGTCGGAATAGCTGTCGGGTTCCGAAGAACTTGAACTAGTGACGAGTTCCATTTCGTACAATTGATTATAGGATTTTTCGATATGAAATGATTTCCGGCTATCGAATGGTATTCTACTTACATAAAATATCTATATATATAGAATAAAAGATTTCGTAGATTACGGAGGAATTTACGGAATATGTCAGGCAAAGTTTAATGTAACAGATACGCTAAGATATGAATTAGCAGATACACTAAGATATGAATTTTGCCTATACACTATTCATGCAGTCAATGCAATAAGATGTGTCTAGACTAAGAATGATAAGCAAATAATTTTCGACACGAAATGATAAGCAAAACTTTTGACATGCAGACACTGCCGAAGTCCAGACTCACTAATGCATCTAAACAACTATCAGTTAGACACGCTAATGTAAGACCTGGTTCACTAAGACCACCGCTCTGATACCAACTGAAAAGACCCGTTCATATACATTATAAACGATTCACAATAGTTGATTTCATCGCGAGGTACTTGACCTCTATATGATACATTTTATAAATATTGCATTCGTTTTTAAAAGATAAACTTTCTTTACATCAAAAGTTGATGGCATCCATACCATTTCATAATACATCCAACTATAATTGACTTAATAATATGTAACACCCCGCTAAATTCGCCATTGATGCGGATGTTAACTCTGGTCCCAGTGATTGGCTTGACTTCTAAGTAACAACAGAGTTCTATAGCGGAAGTAAAATATCTAAGTACCTGAGACAAAACATGCTTAAAGTGTCAACCAAAATGGTTGAGTGAACAACATAGGTTCAATAATCATAATAAGATTTTAGACCACAAGATTTAGTTATAAAGTTCAATCAGTTCGGTAGTAGTGCTGAGGTGTATGATATTGAAACTAAACAAGTTACCCCGTGTGATCACTTTATTCGTTCGTGTCGTTAAATCATTATTATGTATCCATTGAACAACGGTCATCTGGATAGAGACGTTACTCTCAATAGCGCTACCTACAACAACTAAGCTTGCCAAAATTCCAGCAACTAACGATATCATGGCAGGGATTAAGCATGAAATAAATCATGTCATAGCACAGTTTGAACTAATCAAAATAAAGTTTTCATGTACTTGTGTCTAAGCGTAAAACAGTTTAAAAACAAGCATGTGTCTTACCCCAAAGTTTATAAACAGTTAAGAAATAGTAAAAAAGAGGGGCTATGAAGTTCAGCTTAGTAGCAAGTAAGATATTCCACGCAAGAAGTATGAACGGAGTAAGAAATCGGAGATCTCAACCTAGAGATATAACCTTTGATTAGTTAATGTCTAATAGACATAAAGTTTATTTATTAATATAGCAAACTATATTAACAGTGATGGTTTTCGAGAAAAGTTCCTATTTCTCAAAAGTTTCTATTTTCGGAAACCTACTATTTATGGAAAGCTTCCACTTATAGTAAGTTTCTAGTTTTAGTAAGTTCGGGTTATAATTCTTCACAAAGACATTGTACAATTGCCCAAACTTCATTACTATCAAGTAAGTCAGGGATGACCAGATGTAACCGGGGGCCCAGGCCTCTTGACCAGAATCTAAGTCATGGCATTCGAGATCCACAAGCTTGTCCCATAAACGGCAACCTAGACATCATCCTCTTACGATCGTAAGTAGGGGTGAAATTCGTATATATTGTACGTTATTAGTATGATTATAATTTCCACGTATTATGTGTGTATAGGAATACAACACGTTTAATATTATATACCACATTAATTATTATACTTAAATGTTTATTTGTATTATATATTATTATTTGTAAAAGTATTATATGATAAATATAACTTAGTTAAATTAGGATGTGCTAATAATAGATAAGTTTATATGTTATAGTATTTCTATATACTCTTATCATCTTATTTATTATTTTATAAACTTATCACTTTATTTATTATGGTATTTTAAGTGATTAGATAAGTTTTAACTCTTCCACTTTTATCTTATCTAAATTGTAACTTATGTGACTTAAATCTATCATTATCACCTTATCACATTAAGTTCTTAATTATCTTAATCATTATTACTTTTATTAAACAAGTCATCCTTATCTTTTATTATCTTATCATGATACATATATCATAATTCTTATCATTTTAATCATACTAATATACATATAATCATATTTATAATTTTTACACGTCATTTTCATATATTCATATATATGCATGCCAACTTTCTTTTTCTTTTTTTTACACAATCAATATCATTATACATTCTATATTTATGTTCTTAATTTTTCACGTGTTTATATTATTTCTTATTACTTCACAATTAACCATGGTTATAATCATAACATATACATACATATTAAAGAATTGAAACAAAATTAAAAGTGTTATTAGTTTTTGGGTTAATGAGGTACCTTAGGTGAGTTTTAACAAGAGAAAGTGGTGTTTGATGGTGGTGATGAAAATTGAACAGCACAACAACAAAAACAGTGATGAAACGCGACAAAAATGGCAGTTTTGGTGGTGATTAAGTGGCGGACGGCAGCAGCCATAAAACACAGCAGTAGGGGCTGAATTGGGAGGGTTTTGGGGATGTTTTGGACGCACAGAACAGTAGCAGAAGCTGCAAAAAGTGGCGGATGGAGGCTGCCAAAAACAGACAGGAAAGTGGTGGTGAAGGGGCTGCAAAATGCAGCAGCCAAGCGGCGGTTTATGGTGACTTTTGGTGGCCAAAAACAACAACAAAAGGCTGCAAAAAGTGGCAGTGGTTGGGTGGTTTATGGCTGTAAAAACTGCAGCAACAGCAGCTACTTTGCAGTAGCAACTAGCTCGTTTTCTGGGTGGTTTTCGACAATCAGCACATGAGGTGGTTAGCAGGCAGTAATGGGGATCTAATAGGGGTTGCTTGATGGTGATTCTTGGCCAAAACAGGGAGCTGAGAGAGGTGTTTTTTGGCTGGTCGATCAGCAGAAACATAAGGGGATATAGCATTAAGTGATTAACTAGAGTTAAAGAGGGTGTGTTTTGGTTTTGTCGTGGGTTAAGAGAAAGCAAAAACAATTTAGCGATTTTTTGTTGAATGAATTTATAAGGTGTGGTCATGTGTTTATATAGGCTAGCAATTAGAGTTAGGATTAAGATAGGAGTCTTTAAGATTAGTCTTAGGAAGTTTGAGGAACATTAGGATTACATAGTTTAGGATATGGACTAGCAATTTGAATGAGGTTAGGATAGGAATCATAATGGTATTAGGATTAGTATTGGATTATTCTAAAATTTTACTTTTATTTTTTATTTATTTTTTATTATTTTTTTATGGCCGAATTTTATATATATTTATTATTATTATTATTATTTTTCGGCTTTAATTTAATAATTATATATTTTACATAAAAATTTTTTTTGATAAGTAACATTAATTTATTTAATTAACCATATAGTTCCCTTATGTTTTACAAAAAAATGACACATTATTATTATTACTTGTAGTTTTAATATTCATAATAAGATGAAACGTACAAACTTTACTTAACAGGATGTGTCGACTAAAAATTTACCATTTGGTCAATGTTTTGTTAAAGCAAGTTTACACTTAAATACAAGTACACAGAAACCCTAAGGGCAAATTAGTAAATCTAGAAGTGGAAATGTGAGGGTCGTTATAGTCTCTCCCCATTAATGAAAACTTCGTCCTGAAGTTTTAGGTACACTTCTCGGATGCATCAGCAGTTGAGAAAATATGGGGATGTTTTCGTCTCATTTGGTCTTCACGTTCCCAGGTATACTCGGGGCCTCTACGTGAATTCCAACGGATCTTAACAATAGGAATAGTGCTCTGTTTCAAGCCTTTAGCCGTGAAGTATTGCCACAGCCAATCCTAAAAAAGAATAGTTGATGAGCGCAAGAAGCATGTTTCGTTCTTACGTAGAGGATAAGAGGAGCTGTGATCTCTTGATGAGAAAGACGTTCTCGCACCTATGGCGAGTCGATCTATCATTCACTTATGTGTTTAAGTGCGGACGAAAAGAAATATGAATCATTGGGTACAAAGAATAGTTTACACCGGGTGAGGAATTATCTGAGAAATGCTTTCTTGTGCCCAAAAGATATTAAATCATAGAATTGACATTTTACGAGTTTGCTATGGTTTAGCCGTGAGATATCAGAAGTAAAATCTTCTCAAAGGTCAACCCTACAAGGGAAAAGTTACTGAGAATATAGAGTTTTAAATGATGAACTCAATGGTAAGTTTCGAAGGGCAAGAGGATTTGTGATTACTACGTGGTGTAGAATAATACGAAAATTTTTGTATAAACAAGCAATGAAAATTTTATAGAAGTTCGAGTCGTTTAAGATGATAATGTAAAAAGGAACGAAATTCTTAGTAAAACTGGAGTTATGTACAACATGTACTATTTTAAGTAAAATATCTTTTGAATAAAAGAATTGATTTATAAAAGTCAAAGTATAATTTTATATGTAATTGTCAAAAATAAGTAAAGGTAAATTTTATTTACTTTATTATATAAACATATACGATTTATAAAATTTCCACGAATGGTAGTAAATAAATTTATTTAATAAAAATTTTGAGAGGATCGCACAGTAAAATAGTGTGTGTAAAACATTGGTAAACAGAATTTTATATTTATGAGATTACGAGTTGGAGAATGACTGAATAAAATCGAGTGAAGGAATTTTGAAAATTTCGGGTTATTTTTAAGCAACAATGTTGCGAGGTAATGAAATCTATTGTATTTAAATACGGTTGTTGACTATTATTAGGGTGTATATTCTTGGAATTCAAAATGTTCATGTGTGAAGCTGTTGCTGACAAGTGAGATATTGACCACCTCAGCACAGAGAACGTAATAGTGAAAGTGGTGTTTATGAGATTGACGTTTGAAAATTTAAATGAAATCCTTGCGAGTGGTTGTCGTTTACCTTCAACGGGTTTCCTAACGAGTTTATAAAAATCTACACTAGGAGCGTAATTACAGATAACATGAGGCATGCTTCGAAGAAATTTCGGGGGTATCACTTCATGTCACTTAAGAACAGGCATCCTTCCTTCCAGGGGGATGTGATAATTAAGCGTCAAAGATAAGGAGATAAGTTGTTTAAAAAAGAAAGAATGCAAAGCTTTACAATGTTTATGGCATAGGAGAATTTGTTAATCTACTCATGGGTATGAGATAAATAGTTTGGTTGAAATGATCTCTTCGTATATCTGTAAATCAGATGATAATTACCCTTCATGTAATAACATTGGGATTTTTGAATTAATGTATTGGGAATTTTTCTTTGATTCACTTTCTATTCCATATTTCATGATATTGGAATTTCTATATGAGTTACCGTAATATAATCACGTTGGCCAAGCGTCATTATATTTCACTAACTCATACTTCCACTTCAATATCACCTCATAAGGTCAGGACATGTGATCAAACTTAGAGAGTTGACGTTGGAATGTTGAGTTATGAGTGACATCCCTTGGTTTCACCAACTGAGATGGTCTTATAACTCGCGTGAGTAAAAGAGTACTTCGAATCACAATGGTGGAGTCAGGTCATAAAGATATGTATGGATATGATAACAACCACATATTAGCTGATCCTTCAGAGTCGGGATCATGCAAGATGATAGGGTTTTGGCTTGGCATCCTTAGGAAAGGATACAAAATATCAATAGAGGTAAAAGCAGGAAATAAGATGAAATGACAATATAAAGATTAAGAGAAAGCGCTTAAAACTAAGGCAGGAAAGGTTATAGTCCTAAAGATTGCTAAGGCACCTAACTAACACATAAGGCACACATAAAATACAATCCTGGTTCTCTATAACAAACATGTGCTCTCCTAAATTACATAATGAGATAGGTATGGTGGCGTTCTATTGTTAGAATACAATAAGTTATGGCCCTTATTCTAAGAGTCAGACGTGTAAGTATAGTTCCTAAAGCAAAGTGTTTTCTAAAGAATTGAATGGTATAGGAATTCTAGTCATAACAAATATAAGTGAACTTAATGCACATAATCTAGAATGTAATGCAAATAAGCAATGCAAATGAACAAATCGGTTATTGACTAGACTCACTAATGTATCCTAACTATTCATGTTAGTCACACTAATGTAACCTAGTTCCCTATAACCAGAGCTCTGATACCAACTGTAACACCCTACCAAAATCGCCATTGACGCGGATGTTAACTCTGGTCCCAGTGTTTGGCTTGACTTTTAAGTAACAGCAGAGTTCTACAACGGAAGCAAAATATCTAAGTACCTGAGATAAAACATGCTTAAAGTATCAACCAAAATGGTTGAGTGAACAACATAGGTTTAATAATCATAATAAGTTTTTAGACCACAAGATTTAGTTATAAAGTTCAATCAGTTCAGTAGTAGTGCTGAGGTGTATGATATCGAAACTAAACAAGTTGCCCCGTGTGATCACTTTATTCGTTCGTGTCATTAAATAATTATTATATATCCATTGACCAACGGTCATCCGGATAGAGACGTTACTCTCAATAGCGCTACCCACAACTACTAAGCTTGCCAAAATTCCAGCAACTAACGATATCATGGCAGGGGTTAAGCATGAAACAAAGCATGTCATAGCACAATTTGAACTAATCAAAATAAAGTTTTCATGTACTTGTGTCTAAGCTTAAAACAGTTTAAAAGCAAGCATGTGTCTCACCCCAAAATTTATAAACAGTTAAGAAATAGTAAAAAGTGAGGCTATGAAGTTCACCTTAGTAGCAAGTAAGATATTCCTCACAAGAAGTATGAACGGAGTATGAAATCGGAGATCTCAACCTAGAGATATAACCTTTGATTAGTTAATGTCTAATAGACATAAAGTTTGTTTATTAATATAGCACACTATATTAATAGTGACGGTTTTCTAGAAAAGTTCCTATTTCTCAAAAGTTTTTATTTTCGGAAACCTACTATTTATGGAAAGCTTCCACTTATAGTAAGTTTCTAGTTTTAGTAAGTTCGGGTTATAATTCTTCACAAAGACGTTGTACAATTGCCCAAACTTCGTTGCTATCAAGTAAGTCAGGGATGACTAGATGTAACCGAGGGCCCAGGACTCTTGACCAGAATCTAAGTCATGGCATTCGAGATCTACAAGCTTGTCCTAAAAACGGCAACCTAGACATCATCCTCTTACGACCGTAAGTAGCGGTGAAATTTGTATATATTGTACGTTATCAGTATGATTATAATTTCCACGTATTATGTGTGTATAGGAATACAACACGTTTAATATTATATACCACATTAATTATTATACTTAAATGTTTATTTGTATTATATATTATTATTTGTAAAAGTATTATATGATAAATATAACTTAGTTAAATTAGGATGTGCTAATAATAGATAAGTTTATATGTTATAGTATTTCTATATACTCTTATCATCTTATTTATTATTTTATAAACTTATCACTTTATTTATTATGGTATTTTAAGTGATTAGATAAGTTTTAACACTTCCACTTTTATCTTATCTAAATTGTAACTTATGTGACTTAAATCTATCATTATCACCTCATCACATTAAGTTCTTAATTATCTTAATCATTATTACTTTTATTAAACAAGTCATCCTTATCTTTTATTATCTTATCATGATACATATATCATAATTCTTATCATGTTAATCATATTAATATACATATAATCATATTTATAATTTTTACACGTCATTTTCATATATTCATATATATGCATGCCAACTTTCTTTCTTTTTTTACACAATCAATATCATTATACATTCTATATTTATGTTCTTAATTTTTCACGTGTTTATATTATTTCTTATTACTTCACAATTAACCATGGTTATAATCATAACATATACATACATCTTAAAGAATTGAAACAAAATTAAAAGCATTATTAGTTTTTGGGTTAATGAGGTACCTTAGGTGAGTTTTAACAAGAGAAAGTGGTGTTTGATGGTGGTGATAATAACCAAACAGCACATCAACAAAAAAAGTGATGAAACGTGACAAAAGTGGCGGTTTTGGTGGTGATTAAGTGGCGGACGGCAGCAGCCATAAAACGCAGCAGTATGGGCTAAATTGGGCGGGTCTTGGGGATGCTTTGGACGCGCAGAAACAGCAGCAGAAGCTGCAAAAAGTGGCGGATGGAGGCTGTCAAAAACAGACTGGAAAGTGGTGGTGAAGGGGCTGCAAAACGCAGCAGCCAAGCGGCGGTTTGTGGTAACTTTTGGTGGCCAAAAACAATAACAAAAGGCTGCAGAAAGTGGCAGTGATTGGGTGGTTTATGGCTGTAAAAACTGCAGCAACAGTAGCTACTTTGCAGTAGCAACTAGCTCGTTTTATGGGTGGTTTTCTACAATCAGCACATGAGGTGGTTAGCAGGCAGTAATGGGGGTCGAATATGGGTTGCTTAATGGTGATTCTTGGCCAAAACAGGGAGCCGAGAGGGGTGTTTTTAGGCTGGTCGATCAGCAGAAACATAAGGGGATATAGCATTAAGTGATTAACTAGAGTTAAAGAGGGTGTGTTTTGGTTTTGTCGTGGGTTAAGAGAAAGCAAAAACAATTTGGTGATTTTTGTGTTGAATGAATTTATAAGGTGTGGTCATGTGTTTATATAGGCTAGCAATTAGAGTTAGGATTAAGATAGGAGTCTTTAGGAAGTTTGAGGAACATTAGGATTACTTAGTTTAGGATATGGACTAGCAATTTGAATGAGGTTAGGATAGGAATCATAATGGGATTAGGATTAGTATTAGATTATTCTAAAATTTAACGTTTATTATTTATTTATTTTTTTATGGCCGAATTTTATATATATTTGTTATTATTATTATTTTTCAGCTTTAATTTAATAATTATATATTTTATATAAAATTTTTTTGATAAGTAACATTAATTTATTTAATTAACCATATAGTTCCCTTATGTTTTACAAAAAAATGACACATTATTATTATTACTTGTAGTTTAAATATTCATAATAACATGAAACGTATAAACTTTACTTAACAAGATGTGTCGACTACAAATTTATCATTCGGTCAACGTTTTGTTAAAGCAAGTTTACGCTTAAATACAAGTACACAGAAACCCTAAGGGCAAATTAGTACATCTAGAAGTGGAAATGTGAGGGTCGTTATATAATACCCTTGATGAACTCAACGACTCAAATGCAACGTCTTTTGAAATATATCATGAATGACTCCAAGTAATATCTCTAAAATGAGCAAATGCACAGCGGAAGATTTCTTTCATACCTGAGAATAAACATGCTTTAAAGTGTCAACTAAAAGGTTGGTGAGTTCATTAGTTTATTGTAGACAATCATTTCCATTATTTTAATAGACCGCAATGGGGGTTGTTAGTTCCGGGACACTCAACGGACATGATAAACTCGAAGTACTAAAGCATTCCAAATTCCAGAATGGGGGTTGTTAGTTCCCGTAGATCTACCTTTAGGATTCGCGTCAATTAGGGGTGCACTAATTCTCAAAATTAGTGATGTTCCCTAATTCTTAGATTACCAGGCTAAAAGGGGCATATTCGGCTTCGATCCATTCAACCATATAATGTAGATTCGATTACTTGTGTCTATTTCGTAAAACATTTATAAAAGCGCATGTATTCTCAGTCCTAAAAATATATATTGCAAAAGCATTTAAAAAGGGAGTAATGAAACTCACCATACTGTATTTTGTAGTAAAAATACACATGACGAAACTGAACAATGCAGGGTTGGCCTCGAATTCATGAACCTATATTATTCGTATATATATATTAAGTCATATACTTGTAATCGAACAAATATATATATATATATATATATATATATATATATATATATATATATATATATATATATATATATTATTGATATAATTGTTATATTATAAGTTATATAAATAAATTTAATATATTTAATCCATACATTTTATGTAATTTATACTTATCATTAATAACATTTTATTGATATAATATAGTAATAAGTAATATTAATATATTTGAAATGTGTATTTTTATATTTACAATCTTTATGACAATTTTAAAACTTTTATTTTTCATAATCATAATAGTTTTTATGTTAATGATCTTGATAGTAATAATAATATAGTTGTAATAATGAATATGGTAAAAGTAATAATAATGATACTATAATATTACTTATGGTAATAATAATAATAATTTTAATATTAATATTAATGATGATAATAATACTCATTTTAATGATAATAATATGTAATTGCATTATTATAGTAATATTAATAATTAACTTAACCATCATAGCATTAATAACCATATTGATAATGATAATCATTTTAATAATAATATTTGTAATAATAATAACACTTATAATATTACTAATGATAGTAATGATAATATCAATTGTAAATATGATGATAATACTAATATTTAATGATAATAGTTTGTATTATTTTCATACTAACAATAATAATAATTCTAATCATAATAACACTTATATCAATATTAATACTACTAATAATAATACTGATAATACTTATTGATGATACTTAGAAATAACAATAATATTAATATTAGTAATATCAATTATTTTAGTGATAATAATAGTAGTTTAATTAATATTAGTGATAATAATAATTTACATCACAACAGTAATAATTATTAATAATGATAATAATAATCAATAACAATGACAATAATAATAACAATAACAAAACAACAACAACAACAACAACAATAATAATAATAATAATAATAATAATAATAATAATAATAATAATAATAATAATAATAATAATAATAATAATAATAATAATAATAATAATAATAATAATAATATAACAAAATTACTACCTCACATAAAATAAGCTTAGAAAAGAATAGATTGTCATTGCCCGGACTCGAACCCTCGACCTCCCACTTAACCCAAAACACACTTAACCATGGCTATTGAAAGGACCCGTTCATATACATTATAAACGATTCACAATAGTTGATTACATTGCGAGGTATTTGACCTCTATATGATACATTTTACAAACATTGCATTCGTTTTTAAAAGACAAACTTTCTTTACATCGAAAATTGTCAGGCATGAATACCATTTCATAATATCCACTATCCAACTATAAATTGATTTAATAATAATCTTTGATGAACTCAATGACTCGAATGCAACGTTCTTCGAAATTGTAGCGACCCCGACAAATCGTCAAGTGACGGCGTCGGCTACGTGGGTCCCATTACCTGATTATAAGTCTTTAAGATAACGTTTGACCAAAATATGTCGCCTTCATTTCAAAATAAAGATTGTTTCAAAGTTTACAAGAATTGTTCAACCAAAAGTTAAGTTACAACGTTATAAGTACGATTGAAGTCTAGGCGACACGGTCTAAAGTAAAGTCAAAAGACGCTCCATGAAATGCATGTATACTCGACATCGGATGCAAGTATCAAATAGTAAGCGGAAGCATGTTTCACATATCGTGCAAGACCTGAGAAAAACATAGAAATCTGTCAACGAAAACGTTGGTGAAATCATAGGTTTAAGTAAGTAAGTACAAGTGAACCACAAGATTTGCATCAATGAAATAATAGTAATACATTCCAAAAGTTTGTTTCACGAGCACCCAATTATCAAAGCTTAACATTCCTTCCATTGTATACCCCATCACTTAGTGCTAGAACAAACACTGATTCTCGAAAATATATTTCATCCGTAGACGGTAGCGAACCGTCAAAGATGAGGGTTGTCAACCCATATGGCCATATAACATAAGTTCTCGCTTACACCCGGCAAGTGTAACTAATGATAATCGAATTGAGGATTTTGTTCTAAACTCGTATGTAGAATGTTTGTTTTCCCGTTCTTGTGTTCACTTAGTTCAAAAGAATCGTTTATGTTTTCTCATCCCAATATAAGTTCAAAAAGAGTAAAAGTGGGACTATGATCTCACCTTGAGTGCAAGAGTTAATAAAGTACTTCAACAAGTAGACGCGTGCAAAGACAAAGCTAGTCTTGACCTAAACATATAGGTTATATCAATAACGGTAAACACAAACGGTCAAAGATGTTCAATTAGTCCTATGGCTCGTTACGACTCGATTATATTAGCATGTGAATCAAATTGTCAAGTTTCATGCAAGATACTAGTAAATAATCATGTTAGAAAGGTTGCATAAGTATTTGGTTAAGTTTGACAAAAAGTCAAACTTGGTCAAAGTCAACGAAAATTCAACACGTTCGGGTCGGGTCCCGAACTATTTTTCTAAGCTTAGAAGTCATATATGAGCATGTTGGCCAAGTTACATGTTAATCGGAGGTGCGTAGCATAGCAAACATTTTTCGAAATTTGACAAAATAGGTCAGAATCTGACCACGGCATATGCCGCTCCGCGGCCAGATGTGTCGCGCCGCGACATAACACGTGGTCTGGCACCTGGTCAGTTTCAAGGTTCAAGTCTTGGTCAAAACTTCAAATAACCATAAAACGCAAACCGTAAACAACTAGAAGACGTATCTTATACCGTTGGAAAGCTCTTTTGACAAGGAACACAACTAAGCACGTATCATCAAACGACAACATCATTTACAATAGCCGAAAACTCATCAAGTGATCATTAAACGTTCATTTCAAGGTTTCAAGTTCATCAAATGCAATTTGAGTTTCGGGAAACCAATTCACACATATGATATGCCGTTTTGAAGGTAATGAAACATACATTACAACTAAACACTAATAATTAACATTCCATGGCATTCAAGCATCCAAAAATTCATGTCAAGAACTATCAAACCCTAGTCAAACATCACAAAATCAATATTCATGTTTTTGAAGTTTTCTTAATCAACCTACGCATCAAAACGAAGCTAGTGATACTAGTAACACAATTAAAACATGCACTTTAACAATCTAACAACATTAACTCATCCAAAATCAAGGATTAAGCACACCCATTTCAAGTTCATGCTAGTTACTCCAAAAACAACAAATCGAGCAAACCAAACATATATTCATGTTAGACTCGAGCCATAGACACTAACTAACACCATTTCAAATCAAAAACACGAATTTAGAGAAATCTAGAGTTTTAGAAATGTTACCCAAACGAGATGAAGTTGGTATCAAATTGTAGAGGATGAAGAGAGGATTCCAAATATGTAATCGGATTTGTTGTGAGCTTCCAAGATTGAATTTAGATGATGAATGAATGGAATGGGTTTGTGTGTGTGTTCTTGAGATGGAGAGAAAAGGGATGAGGGAGATGATGGAAATGGATGAAATGGGTTGACTAGTTGACCTAGTCAACTAGTTTGCCCATTTGGCAACTCCGGTCCCTCGAGTTTCAAAGCGGGTGCGGGATTTAACCGATCGAATATTTTTAAAACGCAAGTTAACAAGAGATGTTATAATTAAATGACGGAATTATTATGAACGTTAGTCAACGGAAACTACGAATTTAAATAACGAAAGGTATTATTTAAAAGAAAAAGACGGTGTTAAAAAATAAATTTAACGGAAAAACGCGGGATGTTACATTATCCACAACTCAAAAGAAATTTCGTCCCGAAATTTAGTTGGAAGTAGTAGTCGATATCTCTTACTCGAGACTTTACGTTGTCAATGCTATGAATAAGTGAAAGTACGTTCTTGAGGGTTCTCATGAATTTGGATAGTCAGGGTTTTACGTTGCATTAAGGTTCGGTTTTTACGATCCCCAGTTTCAACTGGTTTTCCTATGAAGAGAAGTTTGTCATCGATAGTTGATGTATCCAGCAGGATTGCACGTTCCTGTTCCGCAGGACACGTTTCTAAGTTTGTTGCACGAAATGTAGGGTAAACGGAAACTTAATTGAGTCGGAAGTTCTAAACGGTAGGGAGCGGTTCCAATACGCCCCAAGGTTTCAAAAGGGTTAACAATGTCGCGGGTTTAACTTTCCCTGATTCCCGAAACGGATTACACCCTTCCAAGGTGCGGGTTCTCAATATTACGCGGTTACACACTGGGATTTGTGAGGTTCTCCTCTAAGTTTGGTATAACTCTTCTGGCAACAATGGGTTGTCTCGAGCCCTTCTCGGACTTGAACGATCTCAATTGTTGTTTCTTGATGGAGTTCAGATTTCGGTGGTTGATGCTTTGGTTAAATGAACAGGGGTATGACATTAGCGGTCATATAAGGTTTCGAAAAGTGCGCGTGAACACACGAGTGGTAACTACTGTTGTAAGAGTGATCTACTAAAGGTGACAATACGAGTTTGTGAGATGTCTTTCCAAGACGTAAATCGTTCGTTTGCTCGGTTCGTCAGTTTGTGGGTGGTACGCGGTACTCATGTCTAAGCGGGTTCCCAAGGTTTCTTGTAAAACTAGAAGTGAAACGAGTATTTCGATACAGAATAATTGACAAAGATACACCGTGTTGGAATAGAATCTCTTAAGATACGTTTGAACAAGTTAGTTAGGGTTCGAGAAATGTTCGTTAGGACTATTCACCCTCGTGGCGAATACTTATGTAATATGAGGAGTTTCTCTATCCATGGAGAAATGTTACAAGGAGTTTCTTTAAACGGAAATGCGAACGGTAAAGATAGTAGTGAAATGAGGACTTAGAATAGGATGAGTTTACATCTCGAGGTTGCTATAACGTGCCTCTAGTTGTCAAAAGTTGAAGTCTGAAAGAGAAACGAGGTAGTACACGTAGTTGTATAGTTCGGGGTTGAATAATAGTTGACCGATTATCAGAAACACAAGGGCGTTAAGTCAAAGAAGAGTGAAGTATCGTTGGATTGTGTGTTATCTTAATTTCCAGTAATATCAGACGGTAACGGTGAAATAGCAGAGCTATGTATCGTGGTACGCGATAACGAGAAGATTGATCGGATCCATAAATAAGTATTCAAATTCTCCGTGTAAAATAACGAATTTCAGCTTCCTTGATTTCGAGTCGAGAGGGGTTGCCTTTCAGGCGTTCACGTAGAAGTATTTCTATATTTGAGTTCCATTTTGTGCCACACGAATTTATCTAGTAAGGTTGGTGTGAAAAAAAAAATAAATCACGTTCAAAGTCCGGACACGAAAAATGTTTAATTCTTTCCCTTAGTACGTTAACGAGGTTAAAGGACGAGCGATACGGGAAAAATTGGAAATTAATCTTTGGTAATAATCGCGAGATCCAAAATTTTACGAATACAAGTCGGAGTCGTGAGGGTTTCTCCAAAATTAATTAATTAATTAATTAATTTTTTTTTTTTTTTTTTTTTTTTTTTTTTTTTTTTTTTTTTTTTTTTTTACCTTGACCACTAATAACATGGTTTAGAATTTGGACTTTGTTTAACCAAAATTCTCACTTGGAGAATTCGGCATAGAGTTGCTCTTTTCTCAAGAGTTCGAGCGTAAGACGGAGACGTTGTCCGTTTTTCCTTTCCGCTTGAATAGCTTAAAACATCAATTATAAGTACGGTAACGGATTTGTCTAGATAAGTTTGCATACGCGGTTCCGGAGGTCTATGAATACGGGCGGAGCCTTAGTTAAACTGAACGGCACTAAAAGAAATTTATAACTATCGTAGCGAGTTCGGAAAGCGGTTTAGGAGACATCTTCTCCCTTAACCCTCAATTGATGATAACCAGAATGAAGGTCGATTTTAGAATATACGCGAGATCCGTGTAACAGTTCAAGAGGTTGTTGATACGGGAAAGAGGATATCGGTTCTTAAACGGAAATCATTTAGTTCACTAGAATCACATATATGTGGGGAAAACATTCTCTTCCTAACGCATAGGTTTTGGGCTCCCTAGTTCTATAGATGTCAAATCAAAGTTCAAGTTACCTACCCAATAAGTCTAACGTACTCCCTCCGATAAAATTTATCGATACGCAATGGTTTCCCGTTGGTCACTTGAATGGCGTAAGTAATATCTAGGGGGAGGGGTGGAGTGCAAAGAGTAGGCTCCAAAGCCTTGGATACAAAACATTTATCGATACCCGAATCGGATAAACATGAAACATAAGAGTCGTTGAGAAGGAACGTACCAGTAACTAATTGTCGTTCCGGGAATCCTATGTGTTAAGGTTGAAAGCTCATTCGCGTACATTAGGGTGGGCGTTCTTCTTGGGACATGCATTCTTAAAATGACCCAGTTGTCCACATTCAAAACAAGCACCCCTTCTGCGTGCACTGGGCACCTTTTTAGCGACGGGGGCGGCACCCTTACAACTATGGGCCACATGGCCACTTCTTTGACACTTGATGCAAAATGGTCCGCCACATTTTCCATAATGATGTTTGTGGCACGTGTTGCAAAAAGGTCGTGTTCCAGCATAATTTTTCCTGCCGCCGGGGGTGAAAGGCTTCTTGGTGGAGTCGTTGTGGTTGTGGTTGCTTGATGGAGAGGCTTCCTGTTTTCTTTTGTTGTTAACTGGTTGGGCCTCGGCCGTTGGTGCCAGCGCTTCAATTTCATCCACCGTTTTTATAAATCGGCGGGCTATCATCACAGCCTCTTGTAGGTCGGCGGGTCTTAATGGCATTACCCCGTGTGGAATGCTCTTAGGGAGGCCATCCATGTAAAACTCAACTCCTTGGGGCCCGGGAGCCCGGAGGTTTGGACAAATGGAGGTTAGTTCGGCAAACCGTTGATTATAAGCTTCGAGGTCATCTCGGGCTATTTTTAAATTTCTTGGCCCCTGTTCGAGCCTTCGAGTCTCTTCGCGCGGGAAGTATTCGGTGATCATTCTTTCTCTTAATTCGGCCCAAGAGAGTGTAAGGGCTTCATCGATACCCACTGATTGTACGTACTTGTTCCACCACGAGAGAGCAATGCCGGTGAAAGTGAGGGTGGAAAACTTGACCTTATCTTGGTCCCGACAACCGCTTATACTAAAAACGGCTTCTGTTTGTTCGAACCATCGGGTGAGAGCAACCGGTCCTTCGATTCCATTGAAAGTGGGAGGATTGTACTTCATGAAGTTTTTGTAGGAGCACCCCCCGTTTGAATTACCGACCCCATGATTGTTGTTGTTGTTGGAGAAGTGACCGGCCACTGACTCTCCCACAGCGGTGGCTATCATTCGTTGAAAAGCTTGTTCGAGAGTTTCGGGAGGGGTATTGTGTTGACCTTGGTGAGCCATTGTTCCTTCATGACACAAGAATACCGTTGTTTAGTATTATCAATAATACTAATCGTGACGTGGAAATCAAGATAAAGAGGAAATTTTTCCTTGACTCGCCTTAAATTCTTTATGTCATAATGTCTGAACGTCCATGTGAATCACCGTAATATAATCCCGGAAATTATATTACCCTGATTTACATGTGCATTTAACATTACTTTATAAAGTCAAGATGGCGCGTCAACAAAATTTATCAACGTAAGATCAAGATCGAATACGAGTTAGATATGATAGAAGAGTTCGAGTATAAATGCACAAATAGTCAAGTAATTCCTACTTCAATCTATATGCCGGTTGTAGTCTAGATTCACCTATGTACCCTATGACTCGGGGTGAACACAAATGAACTCTAAATCCCTACAACCAAGGCTCTGATACCACCTGTAGCGACCCCGACAAATCGTCAAGTGACGGCGTCGGCTACGTGGGTCCCATTACCTGATTATAAGTCTTTAAGATAACGTTTGACCAAAATATGTCGCCTTCATTTCAAAATAAAGATTGTTTCAAAGTTTACAAGAATTGTTCAACCAAAAGTTAAGTTACAACGTTATAAGTACGATTGAAGTCTAGGCGACACGGTCTAAAGTAAAGTCAAAAGACGCTCCATGAAATGCATGTATACTCGACATCGGATGCAAGTATCAAATAGTAAGCGGAAGCATGTTTCACATATCGTGCAAGACCTGAGAAAAACATAGAAATCTGTCAACGAAAACGTTGGTGAAATCATAGGTTTAAGTAAGTAAGTACAAGTGAACCACAAGATTTGCATCAATGAAATAATAGTAATACATTCCAAAAGTTTGTTTCACGAGCACCCAATTATCAAAGCTTAACATTCCTTCCATTGTATACCCCATCACTTAGTGCTAGAACAAACACTGATTCTCGAAAATATATTTCATCCGTAGACGGTAGCGAACCGTCAAAGATGAGGGTTGTCAACCCATATGGCCATATAACATAAGTTCTCGCTTACACCCGGCAAGTGTAACTAATGATAATCGAATTGAGGATTTTGTTCTAAACTCGTATGTAGAATGTTTGTTTTCCCGTTCTTGTGTTCACTTAGTTCAAAAGAATCGTTTATGATTTCTCATCCCAATATAAGTTCAAAAAGAGTAAAAGTGGGACTATGATCTCACCTTGAGTGCAAGAGTTAATAAAGTACTTCAACAAGTAGACGCATGCAAAGACAAAGCTAGTCTTGACCTAAACATATAGGTTATATCAATAACGGTAAACACAAACGGTCAAAGATGTTCAATTAGTCCTATGGCTCGTTACGACTCGATTATATTAGCATGTGAATCAAATTGTCAAGTTTCATGCAAGATACTAGTAAATAATCATGTTAGAAAGGTTGCATAAGTATTTGGTTAAGTTTGACAAAAAGTCAAACTTGGTCAAAGTCAACGAAAAGTCAACACGTTCGGGTCGGGTCCCGAACTATTTTTCTAAGCTTAGAAGTCATATATGAGCATGTTGGCCAAGTTACATGTTAATCGGAGGTGCGTAGCATAGCAAACATTTTTCGAAATTTGACAAAATAGGTCAGAATCTGACCACGGCATATGCCGCGCCGCGGCCAGATGTGTCGCGCCGCGACATAACACGTGGTCTGGCACCTGGTCAGTTTCAAGGTTCAAGTCTTGGTCAAAACTTCAAATAACCATAAAACGCAAACCGTAAACAACTAGAAGACGTATCTTATACCGTTGGAAAGCTCTTTTGACAAGGAACACAACTAAGCACTTATCATCAAACGACAACATCATTTACAATAGCCGAAAACTCATCAAGTGATCATTAAACGTTCATTTCAAGGTTTCAAGTTCATCAAATGCAATTTGAGTTTCGGGAAACCAATTCACACATATGATATGCCGTTTTGAAGGTAATGAAACATACATTACAACTAAACACTAATAATTAACATTCCATGGCATTCAAGCATCCAAAAATTCATGTCAAGAACTATCAAACCCTAGTCAAACATCACAAAATCAATATTCATGTTTTTGAAGTTTTCTTAATCAACCTACGCATCAAAACGAAGCTAGTGATACTAGTAACACAATTAAAACATGCACTTTAACAATCTAACAACATTAACTCATCCAAAATCAAGGATTAAGCACACCCATTTCAAGTTCATGCTAGTTACTCCAAAAACAACAAATCGAGCAAACCAAACATATATTCATGTTAGACTCGAGCCATAGACACTAACTAACACCATTTCAAATCAAAAACACGAATTTAGAGAAATCTAGAGTTTTAGAAATGTTACCCAAACGAGATGAAGTTGTTATCAAATTGTAGAGGATGAAGAGAGGATTCCAAATATGTAATCGGATTTGTTGTGAGCTTCCAAGATTGAATTTAGATGATGAATGAATGGAATGGGTTTGTGTGTGTGTTCTTGAGATGGAGAGAAAAGGGATGAGGGAGATGATGGAAATGGATGAAATGGGTTGACTAGTTGACCTAGTCAACTAGTTTGCCCATTTGGCAACTCCGGTCCCTCGAGTTTCAAAGCGGGTGCGGGATTTAACCGATCGAATATTTTTAAAACGCAAGTTAACAAGAGATGTTATAATTAAATGACGGAATTATTATGAACGTTAGTCAACGGAAACTACGAATTTAAATAACGAAAGGTATTATTTAAAAGAAAAAGACGGTGTTAAAAAATAAATTTAACGGAAAAACGCGGGATGTTACAGAAATATGCTATGAAAGACTCCAAGTAATATCTTTAAAATGAGCAAATGCACAGCGGAAGATTTCTTTAACACCTGAGAATAAACATGCTTTAAAGTGTCAACCAAAAGGTTGGTGAGTTCATTAGTTTATCATAATCATTTATTTCCATCATTTTAATAGACCACAAGAATTTCATTTCCAGTTCTCATAAATATACGTCCCATGCATAGAGACAAAAATAATCATTCATATGGTGAACACCTGGTAACCGACATTAACTAGATACATATAAGAATATCCCCTATCATTCCGGGATCCTCCTTCGGACATGATATAAATCACAAAGTACTAAAGCATCGGGTACTTTGGATTGGGTTTGTTAGGCCCAATAGATCTATCTTTAGGATTCGCGTCAATTAGGGTGTCTGTTCCCTAATTCTTAGATTATCAGATTTTAATAAAAAGGGGCATATTTAATTTCGATAATTCAACCATAGAATGTAGTTTCAATTACTTGTGTCTATTTCGTCAAACATTTATAAAAGCGCATGTATTGTCAGTCCCAAAAATATAAAGGGTAAAAAGGTAAATGAAACTCACAATACTGTATTTCGTAGTGAAAATACATAAGACGTCATTGAACAAGTGCAAGGTTGGCCTCGGATTCACGAACCTATATTCAGTATATATATTTATATGATGGTCAATATCTGTCTAGCAATTTAGGTCAAACTGTAGTGTATCACAATCCTAATGTTCGAGACTAACATGCAAAAGTCAACTTGATCCAAAATGATTTTCAAAATCTATACATGATTATTATATAACTTAAATATAGTCATTTTATATATTTAAATATTTAGTAAATTTTATTAAAGTAAATAATATAAATCATTTGTTAATAAATAAAAATTATATTAAAGTTTATATATTATAAAAATATACTTTTATGTCTTAAGTAAAAAAATTTATAAAATTCACTTAATATCATAAAAATATAGTGGTATGTATTATTAATGTAATTATATTACGTCTGGTCAAAATATCTTTGTATCACATATCTATTTGATAAAATAATATTGATAATAATAATAATAAGTAAAAGTAGTATTATTTTGTAATAATAATAAGTATTATTATAATAATAACAATGTTTATATTTACTAATTATTATAATAAAATTGATAATTCTAATCATGATAATATTAGTAATGACAATACTTTTTAATATTAACTATATTAATAATAAGATAATAACTCTATTTTATCATAATAATACTAAAATGATAATAGTAATGATATTTCATGATATTTTAGTAAAAATGATAGTTTTAATATAAATGATATTTTTAAAAATAATAATAATGATAAAAATAATGAAATCGATATTTTTTCTCTTAAATCAATATCTTACAATATTTTAATTTCATCATGATACCCATACTCATTATTTCCTGATCGATTTGTTCAATAGCTTTTAGTTCTCTTTTATATCGCATTCATAATAATGATAATAATAGTAATCATAATAATTAGGTGTTACTAATATTAGTTTTAATTATAATAATATTAGTGATAATAAATATTATGATGATAATACTAATAACTATTTTAATGATGATAATAATAATAATACTAATTATAACTTTAACGATAATAACGATAGTAATAATAATAAAATAATAATTTTTAATGATAATACTTTTAATTGATAATGATAATAATAAAAATAATAGTAATAATAATAATTAGATAAAAACTAGAACGACGATAATAACGATGATAATAATAATCATTTTTTTATAAAATACAAACTTCAATTGACTATAACTTCTAATCCGTTCATCGAAACCGTTCGATATCTAAATGAAAAGTTCTTAATTTTTTGCTAGCTTTCCAACGACATGCATATCTTATACCTTATCTCAACCGCATATGTAACTAATTCAGGATTTAACATAACCTATCTAATGGCAATATCAAAAGTACAAGCATGCATAATCCTATATACTCGAGCACTAGTCAGGGATACACTATTAATATATAAAAGTTAATTTATGAGTACTCACGTATCAATATTGAGATTCAATATTGCAGGAAAGGTACGTAAACGCGACGGAGATGATAAACACTAGGTTGACCTTTGACTCATGATCATAACCCCCAAGCAATACCCATAACCTCCATAACAATAACCCATAATTTCCTTAGCTCTATCCCGCTCGAAAAACCCGTTTTGAAATAACTCGCTCATGACATCGTCGTAGTATTTTATGTATAACAATACTAATAATAATAATAATACTAATAATAATAATAAATATAATTATAGAGAGAATGTGAGAGATAGGTAGTTAGAAAACAATTATGATCGATCATATATATATATATATATATATATATATATATATATATATATATATATATATATATATATATATATATATATATATATATATATAGGTATATAAATAATATAATAATATAATATAATATTAAAATAAATAAAAAACATGTTAACTAGTGAGCCGCCATAAAAATATGTAGACATAACATTACGCGTTTCGCGTAGATAAGTACGCGAACCGCGTATGGTGTCTTCATGAAAGTTGTAGATTTTTGAGTTACGGACGTCTGGACACCAGAATCACCCTTTTTTGAGTCAGTATGATTTAGTTATGATTTTTCTCGTGAAAGTGCGCATGCTTAGTGATTTCCATCATTTTAACTTGCGATCTTGAGATGAAATGTTATAGTCTTTTGGTGCCCATTAGAAATCTTTATTTTATCTTTATTTTTATTTTCATATCATTGAAAATCCATAAAAACATTTTATAATCAAATTCTATTATATCGAAAGAATAAAAATGTTTCCGTACATTTGAAACTAAATCAAATAATACTATAAGGTTTAGTTTTTCTAAAACTACTTATATTCAATATCATTTTATTAAAAGGTTTAAATAATAGAAATTGTTATATCATAAAATATTTTCATTTCATAAAGTAAAATAATATAATATATAAGTCATAATGAATTTCTAGTTTTTACTTACAGTTTATTCGTAAATCGCAGGGTTAAGTCCAATGGACAATTAAACGTATGAAATCGTTTTAAATCAACATATCCATTTGCTTACCTTGTCGACATCCATTTACATTTCATGTTCTTACTATTAATTTTATGAAAGTTAAATAATTAACTTATCAAGAGTCACGAGAAAGTTATTGTAAAGCATGCATTGAAAATTAAACAGGAATCTCTACTAACTTTTGTCCAGTTACCGTTAATTGACAATTTTGTTCTTACTTGTAAATCACTTTACCAATCATTTCGAATACCGTTAAAAAGGAAAGATTTTCTAAATCAAAGTGGTCCTTTCAACAGAGACTCATAATCATACAATGTATCTGATAAATAAATCATTTGATATTATCTTTTAATTTCGTTGAAAAATATCTTGAAATAATTACGTTCATGTAAAGTATTATTCATCTAATACCTTGTTAACGTTCTCAATTTATATAATAGATTTCGTAACTTATTTTCATATTAATCAAACCGTTCAATGTTTCATTAATATTTCTCAATTTAATAATCACACATATGTATATATTCATACATATCTATTTACACATAATTGTTTGTGAATCGTCGAGAGCAGTCGAAAGGTAAATGAATACATGAACATAGTTTAAAGTTTTTGAGATTTCAACACTACAGCCTTTGCTTATCGTGTCGAAAATATTAAATCATATGAAGATAAAGTTTAAATTTGGTTGAAAATTTCCGGGTTGTCACAGTACCTACCCGTTAAAGAAATTTCGTCCCAAAATTTGATTAGTATGGTCATGGCTAACAATAAGTAGTTTTTCAAGATGCATATAAGCTGAAAATTAGAGTTTTATCATC
Source organism: Rutidosis leptorrhynchoides (assembly GCF_046630445.1). Classification (NCBI taxonomy): domain Eukaryota; kingdom Viridiplantae; phylum Streptophyta; class Magnoliopsida; order Asterales; family Asteraceae; genus Rutidosis; species Rutidosis leptorrhynchoides. The sequence continues at coordinate 318,662,915 of NC_092335.1, read as the reverse complement.
ATTGAGTAATATAGAAAAACCATTTGATTTTGTGTAGAGTACAAGTGAAACTATCACAAAAGAGCGAAATGAGTAAGTGTAGATTCGTCATACCTTTTGACACAAACCGGATTGATTTCCAGAGTTTAAGGGAATTGGAGAAAATCTTTGTAATAAGATTTGATTCTTCGGAAATCAAGGAAATTAGGATCCTCTTTAAATACGATCATCTGTTTTGATTGCTCTGTCGAATATTTTTTTTTCTATAAATCCACCCCTTTATTTCCTTAGAACTCACACCTTCCATTCTTTCTCCCTCAACTCATTTTGTAAAGTGTTCGTCAATATGTTTCATCCAGTGCTGATTCTTGATATACTCCTCACTTTCATATCGGTCATTCTTCTTTTTCATCTACCGCCGGAAGAATCTATTTACTTCTACTATACTCTTGGGTTTATAGTGTTTCTAGTTCTTCCATGTCTTTATATTGCTATATGCATCGATATATACGGTTTGTAATTTCTGGGTTGTTGTTGGGTTTTATATCTTCCCTTATATTTCGATGTTCCTGCTTCTGTCTTCTATAACCATTGTCATCCCCAGTTAATGCTCTCTTTTATCTGCTACGATTTATACCCCAATTTCTATTTCTGAGTTTTGTCCTTTCGTTTCTTCTTTTTGCGATTAAGCACCTCTTGTAATGATCCAGAATTCGCAGATATGAATTTCAGAATGAACATTGTTAATGTTCTAATAAAGAAATGGTAATGGTACGATTTTGATTTGTTAAATTACCAGAATACCCTGAAAAAGACCGAATCATCAAGAAAATATTTTCTTGATATTTTAGAGGTTAAATAGAATACAAGAGTCGTGTAACATAGCACATGATGACGTTATGATCTGTGAATCATCATGTTCCATTTTAGAAACTCAACATGACTTACTGTAATATAATCACGTTGATCAAGTGTCATTATATTATACTAACTCATGTTTCAGTTCCCAACACTACTTCAAAAATATTCCTATTTTAAACTCGAAAGTTTCAGAATTTAGATACTAAACTAGTTTCTTTTACGATGTAATACAGACAGCGCGAAGAGGTAAATGATAAGAATAATTATAGAAATATCTCCAGAAATATGGAGGATATTTATATTGAAAGATACGATGATATCTTAGAATTTCTAATATCAGAGGATAATGAAAAATATTGTTCGCAAGGATTTAGAGTCAGAAGCAAGGTATTCATTAATGAATTCAGTGTATACTGAATCATTTGGATTCTTTGAAGGCAGGTTTATTCTTTATGATTTATCCACAGCTTCCTTCATACTTTGCTCAATCCGTTTTCCAGTTCCAACCTTCTCTTTTTCTGAGCTTTGCCAACACATTATTCTTTTATCATCCAACTTTTTACTGTCAAGGTTGTCTACGGTTTCTGCTGCTTCATTCAGTTTTTCCAAAAATTCGGAGAACTAAATCGTAGATTGGGGTGTTTTTCAGAAACCTCACATTCGAAATATATAAGTCCATGAGATAGATGTTATATATAACTGTTGGCGTAGGATCATCGCGAGATTTCAAAATACTGATTGCCAATTCCCGATGATTCGTATGGCAATTCTCGTTACAAGATGCAGATGAGTAAATGATGGGGTTTTGATAAATATAAAGATTTTTCGGAAAATTAAAGATCAGTGAAGTTGTTAATAAGTTTATTACTAATGTGGCGAGATATGAAAGGTTCCCCAATAGCGATGGCGAAAGGCAACGTATCTATCAAGGTTATAATAAAACTGTTTTGATTGAGAAGTCGAAGTTGACTTGCTGAAGCTGTGACAAAACTGTCTATTTTGAAACGGAATTGAAAATTTATTTTAGCTAATAAATGCCAAAGGGTCTGACACATTTACAGCGTTAAACTATGGCTTTGGGTTTCGAGAGTTTTTCAGGTGTATATCTGTGGGTAACATGTGGTTGGATCATCATCTCGATTGCTCATTATTTGAAGTGTCTTCAAGAATTTCGGAGGGTTTGAACGTATATTGTAATCGTATGATGTTCTAACACAGTTTTGAAGTCAAAGTATAACTTAGAAAGATATAGGAATCTAAGAGTGATGATACTGGTTATATTTCGAATTGATTTTTGCGATTTTAAAATCAGAATATGTAATTGAAATTGAATGAGTATGGTTGTTTTGATTTCTATAGAAGAATGTATATTGTTGTGAAAGTAGGGAGTATAATGAATGATTTGCTGAATCAGATTCGAAGAATGTAACATATTAATTGTGAATTTATATATCTCTCGGGTATTACCTACCCGTTAAAAAAAAATTTCACAATTTATATTTTGTACAAAAGAATTTTATTACAGTCTTTATGAAAATATATATATGTATACTTTTTTTTCCAGATGTAACATAGATTTAATGAGTTAATGTTAAATTAAACTCATTTGATTTACGGTTGAAACTAGAATTGAATAATCCCTAAAGGCTTTAAAAAGTACATAACTTTTACGCAGTATTTCTTTAATGACATTGAAATTATGAATCAATACTTCGTTATTTGTTGATGTATGATGTTCGGTTCGTGGAATTCTTGTGAATTTCGCAAAGTACGAATGATGTTATCTGAAAAGTTTCGGGTACATCGATGATTAAAGTGTAAAATCAAATATATACTTGATTTATTATGAATTGGAATTTGTTGAATTGCGACAGAGATTGTAGTTAACGCTGGTTAAGTTGCGGCCGAAGGACGTACATTATTGCATATTTGTAATATGAATTAACCGAGTAGTTAAGATTCACACACAATAGCTTAGCACGGAAAAATTTATTTCAAAATATATATATATATATATATATATATATATATATATATATATATATATATATATATATATATATATATATATATATATATATATATATATATATATATATATAATATACATATAATTTCTTCAGAGGAAATGAGTTAATTCTTCATAACTCATTGATACAATATACACGTTATTGATTCGTAATGATGTCCACAGTGATTCTTGAACTGACGGAGTTTGTGATGTTATCGGTGTTGTTGATTCGGATGTTGACTGTACTGACGATGCTGGTAACGCTGACGGTACTGTTGATGCTGTTGGTAAAGCAAGTTCAGCTTGTTAATCACACACCATTTTTGTCAGGGTTTCTACTCTTCCTTCTATAATTTTGGTTCGCTTAACTGATTTATGGTTAGGGCTAGATTAGATAATCTCTAAGACTTTAGAAATTACATAATCACCGCGGAATGTTTCTCCAATGAAGTTATGAATTAATACTTCGTCAGTTATTGTTGTTGGTACTCCTTGGTATCTATGGTGCGTATGACGTTGATGCTCGTGGGAAAGATTGTGAAGTTGAGGTTTACGACGCGGTTGTGGTTGGAGGTGGTAATGGTACTGTTGGCGTTGATGATGGTGGTACTGGTTATGCTGCTGATGCTGCTGCTGGTGTTTGTAATCTCTGCACCATATTCTCCAAAGCCACCACCCGAGCGCAAAGCTCGTTGACTTCTTCTATTACACCGGAGTGATTGTCGGTTCGGATGAGCGGATAAATAAAATCTAAAATTTGATGTAATATATAATCATGACGAGATACTCTGGCAATGAGCGAGAAAATGGTGTTTCGAACAGGTTCGCCGGTAAGTGCTTCAGGTTCTTCGTCAAGAGGGCAATGTGGTGGATGGAAGGGATCACCTTCTTCTTGTCTCCAATGATTGAGGGGGCTACGAACCCATCCCCAATTCATCCAGAATAGGTGATGACTGATTGGTTGATCTATTCCGGCCACACTGCTTTTGGAGCTTGAATGGGATTTCATTTCGGAATCTGAGTGACTTGAACTGATGACGAATTCCATTTCGTACGATTGGATAAAGGATTTTTTTTTTTGATATGAAATGATTTTGGCTAACGGATGGTATTCTAATTACATAGAATATATATATATATATATATAGATCAAAAGATTTCGTAGATTACGGAGGACTTTGCAGGATATGTCAGGCAAAGTTTAAAGTAACAGATACGATAATATATGATTTAGCAGATATGCTAAGATATGAATTTTTGTCTATACACTATTCATGCAATCAATGCAGCAAGACGTGTCTTAGACTAAAAATGATAAGCAGGTAATTTTCTGAGGATGATAAGTAGTTAATTTTCGACACAAAATGATAAGCAAAACTTTTGACATGAAGACACGGTCGAAGTCCAGACTCACTAATGCATCCTATCGACTTATTAGTTAGACACACTAATGCAGACCTGGTTCGGTAAGACCACCGCTCTGATACCAACTGAAAGGACCCGTTCATATACATTATAAACGATTCACAATAGTTGATTACATTGCGAGGTATTTGACCTCTATATGATACATTTTACAAACATTGCATTCGTTTTTAAAAGACAAACTTTCTTTACATCGAAAATTGTCAGGCATGCATACCATTTCATAATATCCACTATCCAACTATAAATTGATTTAATAATAATCTTTGATGAACTCAATGACTCGAATGCAACGTTCTTCGAAATATGCTATGAAAGACTCCAAGTAATATCTTTAAAATAAGCAAATGCACAGCGGAAGATTTCTTTAACACCTGAGAATAAACATGCTTTAAAGTGTCAACCAAAAGGTTGGTGAGTTCATTAGTTTATCATAATCATTTATTTCTATCATTTTAATAGACCACAAGAATTTCATTTCCAGTTCTCATAAATATACGTCCCATGCATAGAGACAAAAATAATCATTCATATGGTGAACACCTGGTAACCGACATTAACTAGATACATATAAGAATATCCCCTATCATTCCGGGATCCTCCTTCGGACATGATATAAATTTCAAAGTTCTAAAGCATCCAGTACTTTGGATGGGGTTTGTTAGGCCCAATAGATCTATCTTTAGGATTCGCGTCAATTAGGGTGTCTGTTCCCTAATTCTTAGATTACCAGACTTTAATAAAAAGGGGCATATTCAATTTCGATAATTCAACCATAGAATGTAGTTTCAATTACTTGTGTCTATTTCGTCAAACATTTATAAAAGCGCATGTATTCTCAGTTCCAAAAATATAAAGGGTAAAAAGGTAAATGAAACTCACAATACTGTATTTCGTAGTGAAAATACATATGATGTCATTGAACAAGTGCAAGGTTGGCCTCGGATTCACGAACCTATATTAAGTATATATATTTATATGATGGTCAATATCTGTCTAGCAATTTAGGTCAAACTGTAGTGTATCACAATCCTAATGTTCGAGACTAACATGCAAAAGTCAACTTGATCCAAAATGATTTTCAAAATCTATACATGATTATTATATAACTTAAATATAGTCATTTTATATATTTAAATATTTAGTAAATTTTATTAAAGTAAATAATATAAATCATTTGTTAATAAATAAAAATTATATTAAAGTTTATATATTATAAAAATATACTTTTATGTCTTAAGTAATAAAATTTATAAAATTCACTTAATATCATAAAAATATAGTGATATGTATTATTAATGTAATTATATTACGTGTGGTCAAAATATCTTTGTATCACATATCTATTTGATAAAATAATATTGATAATAATAATAATAAGTAAAAGTAGTATTATTTTGTAATAATAATAAGTATTATTATAATAATAACAATGTTTATATTTACTAATTATTATAATAAAATTGATAATTCTAATCATGATAATATTAGTAATAACAATACTTTTTAATATTAACTATATTAATAATAAGATAATAACTCTATTTTATCATAATAATACTAAAATGATAATAGTAATGATATTTCATGATATTTTAGTAAAAATGATAGTTTTAATATAAATGATATTTTTAGAAATAATAATAATGATAAAAATAATGAAATCGATATTTTTTCTCTTAAATCAATATCTTACAATATTTTAATTTCATCATGATACCCATACTCATTATTTCCTGATCGATTTGTTCAATAGCTTTTAGTTCTCTTTTATATCGCATTCATAATAATGATAATAATAGTAATCATAATAATTAGGTGTTACTAATATTAGTTTTAATTATAATAATATTAGTGATAATAAATATTATGATGATAATACTAATAACTATTTTAATGATGATAATAATAATAATACTAATTATAACTTTAACGATAATAACGATAGTAATAATAATAAAATAATAATTTTTAATGATAATACTTTTTATTGATAATGATAATAATAATAATAATAGTAATAATAATAATTAGATAAAAACTAGAACGACGATAATAACGATGATAATAATAATCATTTTTTTTAATAAAATACAAACTTCAATTGACTATAACTTCTAATTCGTTCATCGAAACCGTTCGATATCTAAATGAAAAGTTCTTAATTTTTCGCTAGCTTTCCAACGACATGCATATCTTATACCTTATCTCAACCGCATATGTAACTAATTCAGGATTTAACATAACCTATCTAATGGCAATATCAAAAGTACAAGCATGCATAATCCTATATACTCGAGCACTAGTCAGGGATACACTATTAATATATAAAAGTTAATTTATGAGTACTCACGTATCAATATTGAGATTCAATATTGCAGGAAAGGTACGTAAACGCGACAGAGATGATAAACACTAGGTTGACCTTTGACTCATGATCATAACCCCCAAGCAATACCCATAACCTCCATAGCTATAACCCATAATTTCCTTAGCTCTATCCCGCTCGAAAAACCCGTTTTGAAATAACTCGCTCATGACATCGTCGTAGTATTTTATGTATAACAATACTAATAATAATAATAATAATAATACTAATAATAATAATAAATATAATTATAGAGAGAATGTGAGAGATAGGTAGTTAGAAAACAATTATGATCGATCATATATATATAGGTATATAAATAATATAATAATATAATATAATATTAAAATAAATAAAAAATATGTTAAATAGTGAGCCTCCACAAAAATATGTCGACACAACATTACGCGTTTTGCGTAGATAGGTACGCGAACCGCGTATGGTGTCTTCATGAAAGTTGTAGATTTTTGATTTACGGACGTCTGGACACCGGAATCACCCTTTTTTGAGTCAGTATGATTTAGTGATGATTTTTCTCGTGAAAGTGCGCATGCTTAGTGATTTCCATCATTTTAACTTGCGATCTTGAGATGAAATGTTATAGTGTTTTGGTGCCCATTAGAAATCTTTATTTTATCTTTATTTTTATTTTCATATCATTGAAAATCCATAAAAATATTTTATAATCAAATTCTATTATATCGAAAGAATAAAAATGTTTTCGTACGTTTGAAACTAAATCAAATAATACTATAAGGTTTAGTTTTCCCAAAACTACTTATATTCAATATCATTTTATTAAAAGGTTTAAATAATAGAAATCGTTATATCATAAAACATTTTCATTTCATAAAGTAAAGTCATATAATATATAAGTCATAATGGATTTCTAGTTTTTACTTACAGTTTATTCGTAAATCGCAGGGTTAAGTCCAATGGACAATTAAACGTATGAAACCGTTTTAAATCAACATATCCATTTGCTTACCTTGTCGACATCCATTTACATTTCATGTCCTTACTATTAATTTTATGAAAGTTAAATAATTAACTTATCAAGAGTCACGAGAAAGTTATTGTAAAGCATGCATTGAAAATTAAACAGGAATCTCTACTAACTTTTGTCCAGTTACCGTTAGTTGACAATTTTGTTCTTACTTGTAAATCACTTTACCAATCATTTCGAATACCGTTAAAAAGGAAAGGTTTTCTAAATCAAAGTGGTCCTTTCAACAGAGACTCATAATCATACAATGTATCTGATGAATAAATCATTTGATATTATCTTTTAATTTCGTTGATAAATATCTTGAAATAATTATGTTCATGTAAAGTATTATTCATCTAATACCTTGTTAACGTTCTCAATTCATATAATAGATTTCGTAACTTATTTTCATATTAATCAAACCGTTTAATGTTTCATTAATATTTCTCAATTTAATAATCACACATATGTATATATTCATACATATCTATTTACACATAATTGTTTGTGAATCGTCGAGAGCAGTCGAAAGGTAAATGAATACATGAACATAGTTTAAAGTTTTTGAGATTTCAACATTACAGCCTTTGCTTATCGTGTCGAAAATATTAAATCATATGAAGATAAAGTTTAAATTTGGTTGAAAATTTCCGGGTTGTCACAGCTATGTTGCTTAGTTATCTGATTTATAGCGTCACTTAAATCTATACATATCATTCTTTCTATTTCTATCTCTTTCTCCTTCTTCACAAAATCAAAACCAACCAGAGTAACAATACTCATCTCCACGAATTAATTGCTTGGTTTATGTCTTTTCAATTGAAACGAAAATAATCTAGTTATGATTTATATTAATCGAAAACAAAAGAACAAAAAAATAATAATATGAACTACAGCTTGCTCGTCGCTGCTATGAAAATAAAGAAAATTTTTTTGATTCCTTTTATACTAACGTATTAGACAAAAGTTAAAACACGAAATACATTTCAAATCGATCCTAAAAACTTTCTCAAACCTCAATTGAATCACAAACGTAAACCTGACTTCGAATTTCTTCAAGAACACTATAGTTTGACTTTTAAATTTTCAAGTTTGACTCCAAAATTCATCTTTGATTTTAAGAATTGAGACCTGAAAATTTGCAGGTAGTTTCGATACATGATTCCAAACAACACCACATTTATAGATTTTGCAATTTGTTTTCGGATATGAGTTTCAAAAAATATGACATGAACAGATGAAGATGGTTTTTGTTTCTAATGTTTTTGTTTTTTCCTTCGATTAATAGCAGCTTATTTGTAGAGTGTGACAATAATGATAATAGTAATCGAATAATTGTTGCAGTAGTTATGAAATATTGATTGTTATTTTGTAGTAAAGTTGGAGGTCGATGTGTATCTTCGAGCAGATAAGGATAAACGGACTAAATAATCTGATATGTATATGTAACAAACTCACGTAATTATCTGCCTTTATATTTTATATTTAATTAATATATTTATAAATAATAATGATATTATTAATATTAATACTATTAATATTAATAATAATAATAATAATAATAACTTGTATTTTAATAGTAATAACAATAATTATATTATTAATACAAAAATATTGATGTATATATATTGTTTTTATATATATATCAGTATATATATAGATATCTGCCTTTATATAACTGTATTTATATATCTATATGTAAACATCTGTAATTACATATCATGATTAATCTTATTGATTAATAATATAACTACAATAATAATACTCTTAATAATAGTAAAAATTTATAATAATAGTAGTAATTATGATAACATTATTATTATTAATGAGTATGACAATAATAACTATAAAATTTATAACAATCATATTATTAATAATAATAATACTAATTATAATAATACTAATATTATGAATAATAATAATATTAGTAATAATACTACCACAATTCATATATATCAATTTTGTATCTATAAATTATACCTATGTATTAATATCATTAGTATAGATATTAACATTAATCATATTGACAATATTTTTATATCAATTATATCTAAACTTGTAATTATATTTAATATATTACAATTTATAAATTTTATCCTTGTTACTAATTATATAATAACTTAGATTTTAATATTTATAACTTACAATATATATACTATTATTTATGTTCAGAATTCATATATATATATATATATATATATATATATATATATATATATATATATATATATATATATATTTTAATTGCAACTTCTGTATTTTTATTTTTTTTCATTATTAATTCCAATTGATTGGAGTGCATTTTTATTAATTCAAAATAATATACATGTATACTTATATTTATATTTATATTTATATTTATATTTATATTTATATCTATATGTTTATTTACAAACAATTGTTCGTGAATCGTCGGCACAGTCAAAAGGGTAATTGATTGTATGAACATAGTTCCAAGATTTTCGAGACTCATCATTACAGACTTTGCTTATCGTGTTCAAATCATATAAAGATTAAGTTTAAATTTGGTCGAAAATTTCCGGGTCGTCACACCTAGACCATGCTAGTGTAGTCACCAAGCATATAAACTTCGTACGTGCACGCTGAAGCACAACGATTGTTGTAAGCTATACCTCTGCTAAGTAAGGCCATGGAACCCATTAAGGAACTGTTTGTTCGAACACATAAAGGACATGACCGTTAGGATAACCGAACGTGTTCATGGAAGTTAAACTTGACTTGGTCATGGTGTTCTTTATATTTGAACTCTTTTTAAAGGCCTAACTATCTTTTAAACCCAATCATTAACGAAAGCATCGGAACACATCACATCTCTCGAATATGGAAAATCCTATATCCTATTATGCTTAAGAAAGTTTAGACCATTGTGGAATGTTAATACGTCACCCGACCGAGTCGCTCAATTGGATAAGCCGTCTGAACGTGTATGCCTGTAGTCAGACTGCACTGGCATCGGGGGTAAGGTACGTTGCTGTCTATTCAGAATCTTCAAGCCTATCGCATTACTCAGTGACATGTCTTACGACAGGGGCGTTTAGGACTAGTGTAATGTGTAACGCCATGTAACGACCCGGATTTTTCCGCTAATATATTGAAGATTAATATTTACATAATTAAATGTTTCCAACATGTTAAGTAATCAAACTTGTCAAGATATATATAGTTAGAATGGATTTTATGCAAATGTTTGACCACCCAGTCTGTCTGACGATTCACGAACATCATAATTTCGAAGAATTATATAATGATGTATATATGGATATATATATATATATATATATATATATATATATATATATATATATATATATATATATATATATATATATACTTATGATTTGTTAAAATGATACTTAAGTATCTCATTATATATAATAACAATTGGTTATATACATAAAATGAGATTACTAACTTAAAGACTTCAAGACTATATATATATATATATCGATTAACGTTGTAATAACTTCTAAATTAAAATGTATGTATATGTATTGTATTAATATGTATTAATACACTTTTGAAAGACTTAATAATATATATCAATATATTTATACTCAATAAAGATAGCTATACTCATTTTCTCATTCAATTTTATCAAGAATCCTATTCGTATTCATACGGTATTTATACCTGTATAATACCCAGCTTCTATACGTATTTACTATAGGTATATACCTACCAAATCATTGATCTTAGCAGCCCTCAATCAGTTGTGAGACATGTATAAACATGATGTAGACTTGTGGGAACCATGGCTTGGAAACTAGTATGACTAAATGCATAAAATTACAAACCATGGAGCCATGTTGTTGTCCCCATTTTGATGCCAACATGTAGGATAAATAACCATCCATTTCATTCCAATTAACTACATCATTTTACCCTCTAAACACATACTCAAACACTCTCAAACCTCCATTCAATTCAGCAAGTATTGGTCTCATAATCTAAGTTATAATCATCATAACAAAGCTTGATCAAGAACACTTCAAGAATTCCAAGCCATCAAGGGTATCTTTGAACTCAAGATATTCTCCTTATTTCTCCAGCAAATTTACTCATTTGATTTGAGGTAGTAACCTTATTCATAAACTTATTCGATTCGTATTCATATAGCTATCTTATTTTGAGTTATAACTAATAACAACAAGAACATAGTTTAGATTATTTCTAAACTTGTTTGCAAATAAACTTAATCCTTCGAACTTGACTTTTAAAACACTTCAACCCATGTATTATGACAGTATGTCAAGCTAACTTAAGGATATAAAACTTGTAAACACGAAGAACACCTTAAAATCGAATATACGCCGTCTTAGTCGAACGGGGGCTGTTTTGGGTTTAATTTTAAAAACCTATCTTAAACTTTGAATTAAAATATTTTCTTTGGTGAAAAATCTTATTTTATATGGATATGAAATATATCCAAAATCCATGGTTAAACTTAAAGTGGAACTATGTTTTTCAAAAAGGGTCATCAAGATGTCGTTCTTACGACGTATATGACTATCTTCTCTTATTTGACACCTAAGCTATATTTTTGACTATAAACCTATAATTTTTCTGTTAAGATTAATAATGTTGAGTTCGATACGAAACCATGGCAACTCAAATCACTTAAAACGGATTTGTAACGAAGAAATTATGGGTAAAACAAAATTGGATATTTTTCTTCATTTTTAGCTACGGACATGATTTATAAAAATGGATGCAACCTTATCCTAGCTAACTTACCTTGTATCCTACATGTATTTATACATTTCTTGTTCCCGAACTTATGGAAATACAATTTATAATAGTCGTGATTAAGTTCTACGACAATATATTATAGTCTTAATAAAGATCGTAAGGCACCATATATATATATATATATATATATATATATATATAAATTGATCACCGTGGACTCGTATACAAAGTTTTGACATATCATTTTGACTTCTTCTATATATATTATTGGAACGAACTATTAGACACCATTGGCAGTAATCTCGAGTTAGCTGTGGGTCAAAGTGGATTCTAAAATATTATATACTTTGAGTTGTGATCGAGCCTGAGACATGTATACAATGGGTCGCGGATTGCTTCAGACAATATACATATTATGTGTCTTATTATATTAAGACAATATATTATAGTGTTAGTGAATTCTAACACAATATACGCATTTATATTTATTCTGTTGGACTATTGGACTATTGGACTACGAACGTTGGACTACTAACAATGGACAATTAAAATTATCACAAGTGTCATAAGTATGGAATATTAATTATATATATATATATATATATATATATATATATATATATATATATATATATATATATATATATCTTGACACAAGAATATTATTATTAGGTTCGTGAATTTGTCAAAAGGCCAAGTCTTATCACCATCTATTCGAAAATTATCACACGTGAGTTATAGTCCCATTTTTACTATTTAAATTATTTTGGGATGAGAATACATGCAAAATTTATAAATGTTTTACAAAATAAGCACAAGTTCATGGAACTACATTCTACGATTGAATTGTTATATCGGATATCTGTACTTATTATTATTATGCTTGGTAACCTAAGAATTAGTGAAAAACACTAATTGACGCGAATCCTAAAGGTAGATCTACGGGCACCAACCACCCCCATTTTCGAATAGTGGAAATGCTTTAGTACTTTGAAGGGTTCTTGTCATACATTTGAATAGTGGAATATATGATGCCAAATATCTTAAGCACTCTATGTTAAGGTTGGTTACCAGGCGACTCATCATATGAATGATTTTTGCAGTTGTAAGGATCCTGCGCATTTAATTAAAAGAAATCTTGTGGCTTATTAAATGTTATGATTATTATATAGAAATTAAACCTATGACTCACCAACATTTTTGTTAACGTTTTAAGCATGTTTATTCTCAGGTAAATATTAAAAACGCTTCCGCTATCGTATGCCAACCCAAGGTCAAGATTTGGAGTCAGCATAATTGTTTATATTGTTTAAACTTGCATTCGGAGTATTTGTTGTAATATATTTGATCATATTGTAATGGGTTGTGTAAAAACTTATTTATTTGAGGAGATTGTCTTTGATAGACAATCTAAATTATGTAATTAAGACCTTTATTCAATAATAAAGGTTATGGTTATGTTTAAAAACGAATGCAAGATTTGAAAAACGTCTCATATAGAGGTCAAAACCTCGCAAAGAAACCAATTAATATGAAACGTTTATAATTAATATGAATGGGGCATTTCAGTTGGTATCCGAGCATTGGTCTTAGAGAATCAGAAAATTTTTCATTAGTGTGTCTAACTGATTTTTGATGCATTAGTGAGTCTGGACTTCGACCGTAATTATTTTAAAAATGATTGCTTAATATAATTGTTGGAAACATAAGATTATTAACATATAAATATTATAAGATATATCATTCTCTTAACGTGCCTGCTATTATGTGATAGATGACTTCATCTGATCATATAAGCATCTCTAGTGATTCAGATTTCATTTACTTATCAAGTGATTCGGAGGCTGAGTCAAAGCATACGACTTCTGAACTAACGGAAAAGTTAACTTTTGGTGCTACCATTAAAGTGGAAAATTATTGGGAAAATTGGGAAGATTCACAATTGCCAGTAGAGGTTCCAGAAGAGGATCCAGAAGAAGATCCCGAAGAGGAACCCGAAGAAGAGGATCCTAAAGAAGTTGTGAAAATTACCGAACCACAACGTGATTTGGGAAAATCTTTGGCTATTCTACCCGATCCCAAACTCGATGAACCTATTATGACCCAAAATGTTTGTGATCATCCACCTAAACCACCTAAGAGACCAGTTTATAAAATGATCGCTCGTATAACGACTGTTGGTTTTGCTCCCAAACAATTAGCCGAAAGAACCAATTGGGAGGAATTGGAAAAAGAACTATCCAAACGAAAATCCAAACGTTTGGCCGAGAAAGAAACAACGTCAACATCTAAGAAATCTTTTCGTTCTTGAACCATCGGTAGCTATCCTGTATTCCATGCATTGTATAATATGTATTATATTGTGTGTTTAAGTTTGTAAGAAAATTCGCAATGTAATTTTCCTTATGATTGTATAATAATAAGAATAAGCATGGAAGGTTTATTATTATTATTACAACTTATTATTACGTAGTAACGTAATAACTTACCATAGTTTTTCATATTAGAATTTTAGTAGTTAATTTGTGTGTTAGCTGCTAAGTATGAACATTATTATAGTTATAAAACGCTAATATGAAGAAAAGGCTTTTATAATAATAAGTTAATATTAAGCTACAAAATACTTTTTGGCTACTTCTAAAATTCTATATGATTAACTCAGTCGGCTATTTTTGAAGGAAATGGCTCCTCCAGCTACTAGACAACAACAATTGAACACAGAAGAACTTCAAGCTTTCGCTACAAATATGGCTGCATTGGTGAATGTAATGAACAACAATAACCAATCGGGTTCCAGTAGTGGAGGAAACAATGGCAACTGGGTAGGATGTTCCTACAAAGCTTTTATGGCCTGCAAATCCAATGAGTTTGAAGGAACTGAAGGACTCGTTGGACTAAAGCGGTGGACAGAGAAGGTTGAAGCCGTGTTCGCAATCAGCAACTGCGCAGAAGAGGATAAAGTTAAATATGCCACACATACTTTCAGGGGTACTGCTTTGACATGGTGGAATACCTACATGGATTACTTAGGACAGAATACTGCCTACGCACTTCCATGATCCGCTTTCAAGCACATGATGACAGAAGAGTATCGTCCCAGAACCGAAATCAACAAGCTCAAGGCAGAGCTTAAAGCATTGACAACCTAAGGGTTAGATGTCACTACCTACGAGCGATGTTTCAATGAACCGGCTTTAATGTGTCCTGGAGCATTTGAGGACGAAGAAGCAAAAATTGAAGCATTCATAAAAGGGTTACCGGAACGAATCCAAGAGCATGTAGGTGCTAACAACCCTGCAACAATGCAGAAAGCGAGCCGTATAGCCCACAAATTGATAGGCCAAATTACAGGAAGGATAAAGAAAGAAGCAGCCGAGGAGGCCATAATGAAACAGGGAAAAAGAAAGTGGGAGGAAAGCAGTGATCAGGGTTACCAGTACAACAACAATAATCAAACAAACAACTATAACAACAATCGCAACCACCCCAACAACAACAATAATCGCAACAACAACCGCAACAATAACCGCAACAACCATCTCAATAATAATAACAACAACAACAATCCCAATCACAACAATAACAACAACAAACGACTAAACAACAATAACCCTAACAACAACAACAACAACAACAACGACAACAAAAGGCAAAGAACTATATGCCCCAGGTGTGATAAGTTTCATCCGGAATGGTTTTGTAGAGAATTATGTACCAAGTGTAATAGGAATGGCCATATTGCGGAAAAGTGTGAAGTCTACGGACCAAATAGAAACAAAGGAGTAAATAATGCCGGAACAAATAATAACGGCGTTGTTTGCTATGGATGTGGAAAACCGGGCAATACCATAAACCAGTGCAGGAATGGAAATAGGCAAGGGCGTGGGAGAGCCTTCAACATTAATGGGGAGATAGCACAGGAAGACCCGGAGCTTGTTACGGGTACGTTTCTTATCAACAATACACCTGCTTATATTTTATTTGATTCGGGTGCTGATAGAACTTATATGAGTAGAGAATTTTGTGCCAAATTAAATTGCCCGTTAACGCCTTTGGATAAAAAGTGTATAGTTGAAGTAGCAAACGGTAAACTAATTAAGGTTGATAAAATTTGTCGAAATCAAAAAATTAGTTTAGTTAGCGAAACGTTTGCAATTGATTTAATACCGGTGGAATTGGGAAGCTTCGACGTAATTATTGGAATGGACTGGATGTCCAAGGTGAAAGCTGAAGTTGTTTGTCATGAGAAGGCGATTCGCATTCCGAGAGAAAACGGGTTACCCTTAATGGTGTACGGAGAAAAGGGTAATGCCAAATTAAATCTTATTAGTAGTGTGAAGGCACGCAAACTAATAAGAAAAGGTTACTATACCGTACTAGCACACGTCGAGAAGGTTGAAAAAGAAGAAAAGAAAATCGATGACGTTCCCGTTGCAAGAGAATTTCCTGAGGTGTTTCCGGACGAATTACCGGGACTACCTCCACACCGATCCATTAAATTCCAAATAGATCTTGTACCAGGAGCCGCACCAATAGCTCGTGCTCCATATAGACTTGCGCCCACCAAAATGAAAGAATTACAAAGTCAGCTACAAGAATTATTAGAACGTGGTTTTATCCAACCGAGTACGTCACCTTGAGGAGCTCCAATTTTGTTTGTTAAAAAGAAAGATGGGTCTTTTCTCATGTGTATCGATTACCGTGAGCTGAACAAAGTAACCATCAAAAACTGATACCTTTTACCCTGAATCGACGATCTATTTGATCAACTTCAAGGTTCGAGCGTATACTCCAAAAACGACTTAAGGTTGGGTTATCATCAACTGAGGGTTAAAGAAGCCGATATACCGAAAACAGCCTTCAGAACTCGTTATGGCCACTACGAATTCATGGTTATGCCATTCGGTTTAACCAATGCACCCGCAGTTTTCATGGACCCTATGCACCGAGTATGTAGTCCATATTTAGATAAGTTTGTTATTATCTTTATTGATGACATCCTTATCTATTCGAAGAATAACCAAGAACACGAACAACACTTGAGACTTTTGTTAGAGCTGTTAAGAAAAGAACAACTTTATGCTAAGTTCTCTAAATGTGCTTTTTGGTTAAATGAAGTACAATTTCTTGGCCACGTAGTCAGTAGTAATGGAATCAAAGTTGATCCCGCCAAGATTGAAGCCATCAAAAATTGGGAGACCCCGAAAACTCCAACGCAAATACGTCGAGTTTTGGGTTTAGCCGGTTATTATAGGAGATTCATTCAATATTTCTTCCGAGTAGCCAAACCTTTAACCGCATTGACACATAAGGGGAAGAAGTATGAATGGACTTCCGAAAAAGAGGGTGCCTTCCAATTGTTGAAAAAGAAGTTGACTACGGCACCTATTTTATCGTTACCTGACAGAATGGAAGATTTTGTTATCTACTGCGATGCATCAAGAATGGGTTTTGGGTGTGTTCTTATGCAACGGAAGAAGGTGATTGCATATGCTTCTCGACAACTCAAAATTCATGAACAAAACTACACCACACACGATCTGGAATTGGGCACCGTTGTTTTTGCATTAAAGATGTGGAGACATTATCTATATGGGGTCAATTTCATCATATACACTGACCACAAAAGTCTCCAACATATTTTAAATCAAAAGCAACTAAATATGAGGCAGCGTAGGTGGGTTGAGCTGCTAAATGATTATGATTGTGAAATCCGTTACCACTTGGGGAAAGTAAATGTGGTAGCCGATGCCTTGAGTTGAAAGGAAAGAGAACCTATTCAAGTAAAAGCTATGAACATGATTATTCATACTAATCTTACTACTCGAATAAAAGAGGCACAACAGGAGGTTTTGAAGGAAGGGATTTTTGGAAGGGAAATACCCAAAGGATTAGAAAAATAGCTTAATATTCGGGAAGATGGAACCAGGTATTTAGCTGAAAGAATTTGGGTACCAAGGAATGGGGATTTGAGGAAAGTGGTACTAGATGAAGCACATAAAACCAGATATTTAATACATCCCGGAGCGGGGAAAATGTACCAAGACCTCAAGAGAAACTTTTGGTGGCCAGGAATAAAGGCCGATATAGCCATATATGTAGGAGCATGTTTGACTTGTTCTAAAGTCAAAGCTGAGCATCAGAAACCATCGAGTCTACTCCAACAACCTGAAATCCCAGAATGGAAATGGGAAAACATTACCATGGATTTCATTGCTAAGTTACCGAGAACTGCAGGTGGTTATGATATGATTTGGGTAATAGTCGATCGTCTTACTAAGTCAGCACACTTTCTGCCAATAAAAGAAGAGGATGGTATAGAGAAATTAGCACGATTATATCTGAAAGAAGTTGTTTCTAGACATGGTATACTAATCTCTATTATCTCTGATCATAATAGCAGATTTACTTCTAGATTCTGGCAGGCATTACACGAAACGTTGGTAACTCGTCTAGATTTAAGTACTGCCTATCATCCACAAACTGATGGGCAGAGTGAAAGGACGATTCAGACACTCGAAGACTTGCTACGAGCATGTGTTATTGATTTTGGAAGCAGTTGGGATCGACATCTACCATTAGCTGAGTTTTCCTACAACAACAGCTATCATTCTAGTATTGAGGCGGCACCATTCGAGGCACTTTATGGGAGGAAGTGCAGGTCTCTGATTTGTTGGAGTGATGTGGGGGAAAAATAGATTACAGGTCCGAAAATTATCCAGGAAGCTACCGACAAGGTCATTCAGATTCAGCAACGATTGAAAACAGCCCGGAGTCGGCAAAAGAGCTACGCTGATGTTAGAAGGAAACCTTTAGAGTTTGAGGAGGGTGATATGGTTATGCTTAAGGTATCACCTTGGAAAGGTGTTATTCATTTTGGAAAGCAAGGGAAATTGAGCCCAAGAGACATTGGGCCATTCAAGATCGAAAAATGCATTGGGCCGGTGGCCTATCGACTTGAACTACCTCCACAATTAGAAAAGATTCACAACACCTTTCATGTATTGAACCTGAAGAAATGCCTAGCTACCGAAGATCTCATTATCTCTTTAGACGAAATTAAGATTGACGAGAAACTAAATTTCGTCAAAGAACCCGTCGAAATTATGGATCGTGAGGTCAAACGACTCAAACAAAGTAAGATACCAATCGTTAAGGTTTGATGGAATGCTCGTAGAGGACCTGAATTCACTTGGGAACGAGAATACCAAATGAATCTGAAGTACCCACCTTTATTTTCCGATATCACACGTTAACTAGGTACTATTCTAAATTTCATGACGAAATTTAATTTAACGGGTGTGTAATGTAACGATCCGGATTTTTCCGCTAATATATTGAAGATTAATATTTACATAATTAAATGTTTCCAACATGTTAAGCAATCAAACTTGTCAAGATATATATATTTGGAATGGATTTTATGCAAATGTTTGACCACCCAGTCTGTTTGACGATTCACGAACATCATAATTTGAAATAATTATATCATGATGTATATATATATATATATATATATATATATATATATATATATATATATATATATATATACTTATGATTTGTTAAAATGATAATTAAGTATCTCATTATATATAATAACAATTGGTTATATACATAAAATGAGATTACTAACTTAAAGACTTCAAGACTATATACATATATATAACGATTAACGTTGTAATAACTTCTAAATTAAAATGTATGTATATGTATTGTATTAATATGTATTAATACACTTTTGAAAGACTTAAAAATACATCTCAATATATTTATACTCAATAAAGATAGCTATACTCATTTTCTCATTCAATTTTATCAAGAATCCTATTCGTATTCATACGGTATTTATACCCGTATAATACCCAGCTTCTATACATATTTACTATGGGTATATACATACCAAATCATTGATCTTAGCAGCCCTCAATCAGTTGTGAGACATGTATAAACATGATGTAGACTTGTGGGAACTATGGCTTGGAAACTAGTATGACTAAATGCATAAAATTACAAACCATGGAGCCATGTTGTTGTCCCCATTTTGATGCCAACATGTCGGATAAATAACCATCCATTTCATTCCAATTAACTACATCATTTTACCCTCTAAACACATACTCAAACACTCTCAAACCTCCATTCAATTCAGCAAGTATTGGTCTCATAATCTAAGTTATAATCATCATCACAAAGCTTGATCAAGAACACTTCAAGAATTCCAAGCCATCAAGGGTATCTTTGAACTCAAGATATTCTCCTTATTTCTCCAGAAAATTTACTCATTTGATTTGAGGTAGTAACCTTATTCATAAACTTATTCGATTCGTATTCATATAGCTATCTTATTTTGAGTTATAACTAATAAAAATAAGAACATAGTTTAGATTATTTCTAAACTTGTTTGCAAATAAACTTAATCCTTCTAACTTGACTTTTAAAACACTTCAACACATGTATTATGACAGTAAGTCAAGCTAACATAAGGATATAAAACTTGTCAACACGAAGAACACCTTAAAATCGAATATATGCCGTCTTAGTCGAACGGGGGCTGTTTTGGGTTTAATTTTAAAAACCTATATTAAACATTGAATTAAAAGATTTTCTTTTTTGAAAAATCTTATTTTATATGGATATGAAATATATCCAAAATCCATGGTTAAACTCAAAGTGGAAGTATGTTTTTCAAAAAGGGTCATCAAGATGTCGTTCTTACGACGGATATGACTATCTTCTCTTATTTGACACCTAAGCTGTATTTTCGACTATAAACCTATATTTTTTCTATTAAGATTAATAATGTTGAGTTCGATACGAAACCATGGCAACTCAAATCACTCAAAATGGATTTGTAACGAAGAAATTATGGGTAAAACAAAATTGGATATTTTTCTTCATTTTTAGCTACGGACATGATTTATAAAAATGGATGCTAATCTTATCCTAGCTAACTTACCTTTTATCCTACATGTATTTATACATGTCTTGTTCCCGAACTTATGGAAATACAATTTATAATAGTCGTGATTAAGTTCTACGACAATATATTATAGTCTTAATAAAGAAAGTAAGGCACTATATATATATATGACTTGATCACCGTGGACTCGTATACAAAGTTTTGACATATCATTTTGACTTCTTCTATATATATTATTGGAATGAACTATTAGACACCATTGGCAGTAATCTCGAGTTAGTTGTGGGTCAAAGTGGATTCCAAAATATTATATACTTTGAGCTGTGATCGAGCCTGAGACATGTATACAATGGGTCGCGGATTGCTTCAGACAATATACATATTATGTGTCTTATTATATTAAGACAATATATTATAGTGTTAGTGAATTCTAACACAATATACGCATTTATATTTATACTGTTGGACTATTGGACTATTGGACTATTGGACTACGAACGTTGGACTACTAACAATGGACAATTAAAATTTATCACAAGTATCATAAGTATGGAATATTAATTATATAAATATATCTTGACACAAGAATATTATTATTAGGTTCGTGAATTGGTCAAAAGGCCAAGTCTTATCACCATCTATTCGGAAATCATCACAAGTGAGTTATAGTCCCATTTTTACTATTTACATTATTTTGGGATGAGAATACATGCAAAATTTATAAATGTTTTACAAAATAAGCACAAGTTCATGGAACTACATTCTACGGTTGAATTGTTATACCGGATATCTGTACTTATTATTATTATGCTTGGTAACCTAAGAATTAGTGAAAAACACTAATTGACGCGAATCCTAAAGGTAGATCTACGGGCACCAACCACCCCCATTTTCGAATAATGGAAATGCTTTAGTACTTCGAAGGGTTCTTGTCATACATTTGAATAGTGGAATGTATGATGCCAGATATCTTAAGCGCTCTATGTTAAGGTCGGTTACCAGGCGACTCATCGTATGAATGATTTTTACAGTTGTAATGATCCTGCACATTTAATTAAATAAAATCTTGTGGCTTATTAAATATTATGATTATTATATAGAAATTAAACCAATGACTCACCAACATTTTTGTTGACGTTTTAAGCATGTTTATTCTCAGGTGAATATTAAAAACGCTTCCGTTGTCGTATGCCAACCCAAGGTCAAGATTAGGAGTCGGCATAATTGTTTATATTGTTTAAACTTTCATTCGGAGTATTTTTTGTAATATATTTAATCATATTGCAATAGGTTGTGTAAAAACTTATTTATTTGAGGAGATTGTCTTTGATAGACAATCTAAATTATGTCATTAAGACCTTTATTCAATAATAAAGGTTATGGTTGTTTTTAAAAATGAATGCAAGATTTGAAAAACGTCTCATATAGAGGTCAAAACCTCGCAAAGAAACCAATTAATATGAAACGTTTATAATTAATATGAACGGGGCATTTCACGACCTGACTTTTTCGACTTGCTTTTATGCCTTGTGTTTTTGTGAAACTGCATATTTGTGCGTACTGTGCTACTTTATACTCTGGAATCTTAATATACATAGTTTACTTTCATTTATACATTAAAACGTGCCTTAGAGTACGTAGGATACTTAACTTGATCACCGGAAGCCTTTATGACCGTTAGTGTCACTTAACGTTTCGAATAAACCGCGAACTGCGCACACGTTTAACTTTTGTCGTAATCAGAATATTATGACTACGAAATATTAATTATAATTTTATAATAATAATTATTTGGATTTTTGGATGCTTAATTACGATTAATAATTTACTAGAACACACTAGTTAGTCTTGTTGGACTTTCTACCTTGTTGGACTTAAGCCCACCCTACTCTAACTAGTGGCCCATTTAATTAGCCCAATAAATAATGGCTAGTGACCCATCAATAAGTAAGACAAATGCCCATTTATTAGAGGGAACATGCTAGCATTTATGTCAAGTATTATCCTTAATGTTGCATGGGATCCTAGCATAAGCACCAACTTTAGACAACTATTAACCAAAAAGCAAACTTTTGTCCCCTTGTCCCCCTCCAAAAATCACAGCCACCATACCCCCTCCCCTCCCTCATTCACCTATAAATACTAGCCTTATTCCATCCATTTTACACTTTCTTTCATTTGTAATTCACACACACTCACTCTCTAATTCTCTCTCTAGTTTTTCTCTCTCTAAAAGTGTAAGTATTTTGAATTTCTCTTCTTCATCACCTCCTCATTACCACAAATTCATCATCATCATCATGGTTCTAGCTTTTTAGCTTTTGATCATGATTATATGTTGTAGATTCGAACATGGATTTGAATCCTTCAAGAACATGGAAGATTCAAGCTTTCTAGCTTTGAATCTTCACCCACTTTGTAGATCTATATCTTTTAACTTTAAATCTTGTTATTTTGTTATAAAGATTCAAACTTGTGTTTGTAATCTTCATGTAACTTAAAGAACCAAGCTTTATGCTTCAAGATCTTTAAGAACAATCAAGATGCAAGCTTTCTAGCTTGGATCTTCATATCCTTTGTTAGATCTAAGTTTTCTAACTTATGATCTCATTATTTTGATATAAAGATCAAAACTTATGTTTATGGTCTTCATATAACTTAAAGATCTAAGCTTTATGCTTCAAGTTCTTCAAGAACACTAAAGGTTCAAGCTTTCTAGCTTTGATAACTTGTGTGAAAGGGATCCAAGCTCTCTAGTCTAGGGTTTCATCACTTCATTTGACTTATATTATGTTTATACTTGTTTGATTGATGTAAAGTTTGTAGCTTTAGTCGTAAATGGTACTTGTAATTGTGTTAAGACTAAGGATATGATGTAACCTTGGTTCATCATCCATCTAAGACTCTTGAATGAGCTGTGTTCTTACTTGATCTTAAAATATTGTGTATTGATGGTGGAATCTTGGTCAAGGTGATGCTAACCCATCAACGAGTTATACACTTAAAGCTACAAGCATCAAGGATGAGAACCGTGATGAGCATCAAGTACTAAGAACCCCACCGGAGCACCTTACCTACTATTTTTCATATCTGATCAAACCACCTGGGCTACTGGAAAGTTTATTTTCAGTTAGTTCGGTTCGAGTAGATGATTTTACGTTTAGACCTCATCTTAATCCGAGTTACGGTTTAGGATTTATGGCCTTCCGAAAGTCACTACACCCTTGTAACGTTGTGCTGAAATTCGGACCTACTCGCACTTAAAAAGTCGCCATGGTCAAACTAAGATGATTTTGAGTATAGAAATTTGTCAGAAACTAGAGGACTCCCATATGGAGCTATGGCCACTGATTTCACGTCTTTTCGATTTACGTAGAGGCCGTAGCAGCTGATCAAAGTCAGCCTATTGTTTTGACCTCTATACTTGATTAACTTACTTGGCTTTTATGATGATGAATGATGATGATGATGACACATCAACTTATTTTATGAACTATTAGAACTTATGAGGATAACCTACTGACCTAGCAACCTTTGACTTAGGTTGACGACCTTTCGGACCGACTTACTACTTGCGTACTTTCATTATCGACTTTACCGCTCTTATCACTGTGAGTTATAGCATCCCTTTTTACTTTAACTATTTTGGGACTGAGAATACATGCGCTTTTTACGTTTTACCTACTAGGAACGAGTACTTAAACTTTATATATGTGTGGGTTATACAACGGCATAAACTTTCCCCTTAGCTCGGTAACGTTTAGTCATTGGTTTTTGAACCGGTGAACACGAATCTTAGATATGGATCCATAGGGTTTGACATCCCCACTCGGGCTAGTCGCGCTAGCATTTAACGGGTGTTTAATACTTCGTAAACATGCACACTCGCCAAGTGTACTTTTAGGGGGTTATAAACGTTAAGTTACTTACCAAGTGCCCACGGTTAAACATATACTTTTTATACTGTTTTGAAACACTGAAATCTCGTGGTCAACCTTATTACTGTTACGATTTAAACTATAACTCACCAACATTATTGTTGACGTTTTTAAGCATGTTTTCTTAGGTGCTTAGAGGTTTCTTGCTTCCGCTATTAGATTTGCTGTCATGCTGTTTTAGACTTGCTGTTAAGGACCTGCTGTGTTAGAATTCCGCTGCATTACTTAGAGATGTCTCAATCATGGAACTTTTCTTTTGCATTCATAGTTTATGTTATTTTCAAATAATGACTTTGTAATGACCTTTGTGTCACGTTATCTTTTGTAAACGCTATCTTTTTATGAATGCAAAACTGGTTTTCAAACAGCATATAGTGTTTGACCATATAAAGATCCCGTTGTTGACGAATCGTACACGATGGTTTTGTACGGGGCGTCACATTTGGTATCAGAGCATTGGTTGTAGGGAATTAGGTTGCATTATTGAGTCTAGACCAGGCCGAGTAGGATTCACTAATAGGACTAATCTACAACTTGCTTGTTTACTTGTTTCTGTGGAACTTACTGCATGCTAATGTTTACTTTTACTGCTGTATGTACTTGTTGCATGCTACTGCCTACTTTCACTGCTATGTGAACTTACTGTATGCTGCTCCTTATTCTCGCTACTGCATGCTACTATCTGCTTTTTGCATGATACTTCTATTGATACTGCTATTACTGCCATGCTATGTACTGCTGTAGACGATCTAGGCTGCTGTAGTTATTATGCCTGATTACGCTCTTGCTCCGTGTCTGCTATTCGCTGTGCCGACTTAGAGAACTTATCCTTCCTAGTTCAGATGTTTTTCTGAACCCTTTTCCCACCCGACTAACCCTAAGAACTAGTACCGTAATCCACCTGTTACTACCGTTCCACCGTTCCAGGGATCGAAACATTACTTCACGCAATCTAGGAAGAGTACCCCTCAGATTACACACCCGCTAAAGTTGATCCTCGGAGGAGGAGGCATGTGAGGGCTTGTCGGAGTAACCGCACCCCGAGCTCACTCTAATTAGCCATGTACAACGTATTAACATTAGAAAGATGTTCAGTTTTCGCGAGTTGTCCCGTATCCCGTACGCTTTCATGACCGTCACTTATCTCTTTCATTCTACACCACTACTCGACGATCTAATGACACTTCTGGACTTAGGTCCCCAACACTCTTAGGAATCAGAGAAGTCGGGAGGACATCTCCTTTCACAAGGTCATAGTTTCTTCCACTGATGCTCAGCCATACCCAAAGACTTGGAAGTCGCCTCGAAACATATCGTATTACTACTTGCTACATGTACAACTCGACGCGAGACCCACATTGAATTTCTAGAAAGGAACCTAACGACGTTACCTGAACCCGAACGTTTTGAAGAAATTTCGGGATATTTAGGCATTGATGCATGACCTACGGAACCTATGCACCCACGCCGAGAAATCGTGAGATTAATTATGTAGATTTGGTTCTGAGATAGCATAGATAAAGCACCGTTAGATGAAATTGAATAGAACTTGGAGTGATCACGTTACATTGACCATATGGAGTGATATTGGAATGAACGTACGATTTAGTACAATATAATGACGCCAGGCCAGCGTGGTTATATTGAAGTAAATCATGCAAAAGTTCCAATGTTACTATATAAGGAATATGAAGCGATTCAAGGGAAATTTTGGTAGGAAGAAACTCGCATGGATCCTGATTATAGTTAGGGGATGATTCGTTGTAAGACCCGAATATTTGTAGTGTATATAAGTGTAATGTTCGATACTTGAAACGGGGTTTTGGTTATATATTTAAAAGCAAGAAAGAAGCTGAACTGGAGGTGTCGCGCGCCGAACGGCCTGGTGGCGCGCCGCGCCATATGTGTGCGACAGATTCCTTCCTTCTTTTTAAAATAGATATTTTGAGGGCAATTGTGTAATTTCACTTTGGGGCCGAATTTATTACCCTAGATCAGTTTTGGGGAGCTCATTTACTACTCCCACAACAACCTCATCTTCTCCAATTAAACTCTAGAGAGAGAGTGCAATCCTTGAGAGAGAAAGCTCCATCAAAGGGTGAAAGAGGTTGAATCGGGTCTTAGTGCGGGAGTTAAAGTTGTTCATCTCCTCCTTAGCTACGTTTTGATTGTTGTGGTAAGCCCTAAACTTGATTAGCTTAGTTTAATGTGTTTAAGGGTTAGGGTTTGGGTTAGTATTGCACATAAAACCCATTTGTGAGTAATTTGGGGTTTTTGGGTAAGTTTGGGTCATGAAGACCCAATTGGTGACTAACTTAGGGTTTTGAAAGGGGTAAATGGTGTAAATGGGTCTTAAAGACCTAAGTAAATACTAATACACTTATAGTTAATGTTTGTGAGTGTGATTTGGGTTGTGGGTGACCCAAATGGGTGTGTTGACCTAGAAATGGGTCAAGTGGGTCTTTGATGACCTAGGTTGTCTTGCATGTATGAAAACGAGTTAACTTTGTGGTTAAAAGTGTGTTAATACCTTAATTGGCTAAAGTTAGGGTTTTTGGTGAAGTTAACCCATTATTAGGGTTAAAGGTTCAAAATGGGTCGGGATTGCACTTAGGGTCAAAAGACTCTAGATTGTTAAGTGAGTTGCTTGACCGACTTGAGTTGTGAATTGATTATGTGCTAAAATGTAATAGGTATGTTACATTGACGTTGCAAGTTCGGTTATCTTACACGAAGACTTCGAGGTGAGTGGAATAATTATATGCGTATGTATATAATGTATCTATTTGTTGTAGCGTGAAAGGTGTAGTGTCGAGGTGTTAAGACACCACATTTCACGTGAAGAGTGTAGCATCGAGGTGTTAAGATGCCACTCGGGTGTAGCATCGAGGTGTTAAGATGCCACCTAGGAGTGTAGTGTCGAGGTGTTAAGACACCACTTCGTAAAATAATGAGTGAAGCATCGAGGTGTTAAGATGCCACTCGGGGTGAAGTGCCGAGGTGTTAAGGTGCCACCCTAGGGGTTAGTGGTGCGAGGTGTTAAGTGCCCTAACGGATGTTATGAACACCGATGGCGTTTTCGCGAGTGCCGTTCCCTTGTACTATTGGTTAACCATGGTTATTTGTGTTGTAAGCATATTATATTATTCGAGTTATATTTATATGCGGTTGTTATGCTAGCTTGTGGTATGGGAGAATTATAGCTTGATATTGCGACGATAAGCTAATGTTGTTTGCTAGCATGTTTGCGGTTGTGTAAGTGTATGCAAGTAGGTATAATTATATTTGTATTCGTATAATTATTGCATTCACTAAGCTTTGCTTACCCTCTCGTTGTTTACCAATTTATAGGTTCGGTTTTGGAGAAGGGTAAGGGCATCGTTTTGGACTAGAGATCCCGCTTGATGCTAGGGGACGCTTTTGGGCTTTAGTAGCTCTTGGAGTTTGACCGATAGTTGGGTAGTTTAATCCCAAACGCCATGCTCATTGTGTAGTTTGGAACTTAAACTTTTTGGTGGTCGAAACTCGTAAATTGTATTAAACTCGTAAAACGGCTGATGTGGGCCCCGCTTGTAAAACTTTAATTTTATGTTTGAAACATGTTAGTTTTACATATTTGGTTGTATGGTAAAAAGCATTTTGTCTAAAAGTGTCGGGAACTAGTCAATCTTTTCGCGGTTAAAAGTCCCGGGGACAGCCAGATATGGCGCGGCGCGCCGATGGTCTGCAACAGAAAAAAAAATTTTATTTCGTATTTTCACAAGGTTTTGTCGGGTGTTGGTTTGGGTTGTTACAAGTGGTATCAGAGCATGGTCTAAGGGATTTAGGTGACTTGAGATAGGCGCCTAGACTTAGACTTTTTGTGTGCGCGTTTATGCGGGACTTGTAGGACTTTGGGTCGGATCGGGATTGGTTTGTGCATAGGTTTATGTAGACTAATCATGTGCTATTTGTTATGTATGTTTAGCGAGCATCGAGCGAGATGGGCGTTGTACTAGCAAGTTAATGCGACGTGCTCGCGTAACAATGATTAGCTACCATTGTTACGGGCGCAAATCGTGTCGAACGAGCAATGTACGACGATTGTTGAGCAAGATGGGGGTAGTGTGGTGTATATGTATATACATACGTGTTATGTCCTTTTGTTTCGCCGCTTAACCTACTTCGTTTTATAGAATGAAGACGAGAAACGGACCCGATCATGATAACGGAAGTACAAGTGAGGACGCCGAGTTTTCGGCCAAGGTTGAGGCCGTCTTTAAAAAGTTAAAAGCGGATTTTCTTACGGACGTCCGAAAAGTCTTCCAAGATTCGGTCGATGGGCAAGTGACCGATTTGATAAATGAACGAATGAAGGCCACTATCGAAGAGGCCCTTGATGCTAGAAACATTTATCCTCGTGGTGAAGGAGGTGAAGGAAGGCGGGACTTCCACTACAAGAATTTCAAGGACGCTCAACCCCCGATGTTTAATGGGGTACGAGATCCTTTAAAAAGTACATGTTGGATCTCCGACATCGAGGGAGCTTTTCGTACCTCGGAATGTCCTCCCGAGAAGAAGGCGAGGTATGGCTCTAGCATGCTACGAGAAGAGGCTATGTTATGGTGGGATGATAAAATCAACTTGTATGGTGAGGAACAATGTATGGGCTTGACGTGGGAAGAGTTTAAGAAGGAGTTTTTCAAGGAATACCGAACTTCTTCCGATCTCGATAGAATCCGGGACGAGTTGCACCATTTGCAACAAGGCTCAATGGACTTAGTTACTCTTAAGTCTACATTCTTGGCAAAGACTCGTTTTTGCCCGGAATATGTTGGTGATGATCATAAGCTCATGAAGGATTTCTACCGTACTTTGAATGATGAGTACAAGGGGAAGATTAGTCGGGGTATGGCTAAGTCTTTTGAGGAATTGTTCGAGTTGGCTCGGGGTTTTGAGCCGGAGGTTCCAAGAAAGAGTGATTTCATGTTTTCCAAAAGAAAATTTGAGGGTTTTAGTTACTCTAACGCCTCAAGCAAGAAGAGCAAGAGCAAGAGGGGGGCCGAAAGTGTCAATAGTGCAAAGAAGGGCACTATCGGCGAGTTTTCTTATACGTGCTACAATTGTGGGCAATCGAGTCATATGGCTCGTGAGTGTCCGAAACCACGTTTCGGAAACAAAGTCACTTGTTTTAATTGTGGCAAAGAGGGGCATAAGAAGCCGGAGTGTCCCGATTTGCGAATTGATAATGTGAAGCGGTTAGAGAAGGCGGCGGGTACGGCTAGGGGTCGCAACTACTTGATGACTAATGGTGAAGTCAAACAATCGAACGAAGTTGTCTCAGGTACTTTCATGGTTAATTCTAATCCGGCGAGGATTCTTTTCGATAGCGGTGCAAATTTGTCGTTTGTGTCTCCTAAATTTGTGCCTAAACTTAATAGACCGCTAGCTAAGTTAAGTCGTCCGATAGAAGTCGAAATAGCGGACGGCAAGACGGTGCTAGTGGTTGATGTGTGTGAAAATTGTGATGTTGTTTTTGGTGCTGAAACCTTTAAAATTGATCTTATTCCAATGACCTTGGGCGACTTTGATATTGTCATTGGTATGGATTGGCTCGATCGTTATAGAGCCGATATTGCATGCCATGATAAGTTTATTCGTGTGAAGACCCTAAGTGGGGGAGAGTTAATTATTCATGGTGATAAGCGAAGGAGACCGGTGCCGATATGCACTTTTGCACGGGCACGTCGTTTTGTTGTTACCGGTGGCATGGCTTTCCTTGCTCATGTTGTTGATACTCGCAATGAGCCACCACCTATTCGTGAAATTCCGGTTGTTAGTGAATTCGAAGACGTTTTTCCGGACGAATTACCGGGTGTTCCGGCGGAAAGACAAGTTGAGTTTCGTATTGAGTTGGTTCTGGGAGCTACTCCCATTGCTAAAACTCCTTATCGTTTAGCACCAACGAAAATGCAAGAGTTGTTAAATCAAACCCAAGAGTTGCTCGAGAAGGGTTTTATTCGACCGAGTGCTTCGCCATGGGGCGCTCCGGTGTTATTTGTGAAGAAGAAAGATGGTAGTATGCGTATGTGCATTGATTACCGTGAGTTGAATAAAGTGACGATCAAGAATCGTTATCCATTACCTAGGATTGACGATTTATTTGATCAACTTCAAGGTGCAACGTATTTCTCTAAGATCGACCTACGGTCCGGCTATCACCAAATGCGGGTCCGTGAGGAAGACATAGAGAAAACGGCTTTTCGAATGCCTTACAGGCATTATGAGTTTGTAGTTATGCCCTTTGGTCTTACGAATGCACCGGCGGCATTCATGGATCTTATGAACCGAGTGTGCCAACCGATGTTGGACGAGTCGGTAATAGTGTTCATTGACGACATACTAGTCTACTCGAAAAGTATGAACGAACATGAACATCATTTGCGTGATGTATTGAAGACGCTACGAAGGGAGAAGTTGTATGCAAAGTTCTCCAAATGTGAATTTTGGCAAAGGGAAGTTCAATTCCTTGGTCATATCGTGAACGAAAACGGTATTCAAGTAGATCCGGAGAAGATCGAGACGGTGAAGAGTTGGGGACGACCGACTACGCCTACGGAAATCCGAAGTTTTCTCGGATTGGCCGGTTATTATCGTCGGTTTATCCAAGACTTTTCTAAGATTGCTTCTCCATTGACGAAGTTGACAAGAAAGAATGCTAGGTTCAATTGGGAGAACGAGCAAGAAATTGCTTTTCAATTGTTAAAAGAGAAGTTGTGTCAAGCTCCGGTGTTAGTGTTGCCGGAAGGTGTTGAAGACATGGTGGTTTATTGTGATGCTTCCTTAAATGGTCTCGGGTGTGTTCTAATGCAAAGAGGTAAGGTTATCGCTTATGCCTCTCGACAATTAAAGGAACATGAAACGAGGTATCCGACTCATGATCTTGAGTTGGCGGCGGTAGTGCATGCGTTGAAAATTTGGCGCCATTACTTGTATGGTGTCAAGTGTACGATTTATTCGGATCATAAGAGTTTGAAACATCTCTTTAATCAACGAGATTTGAATTATCGCCAACGTAGGTGGATGGATGTGGTGAAAGACTACGATTGTGAAATACTTTATCATCCGGGTAAGGCGAATGTGGTCGCGGATGCGTTGAGTCGAAAGAGTCAACATCCGGCGATAAAAGTGGGGTCGTTACGTTTGATTATTACCAACGATTTTCTTGAAAAGCTTGGTGAGATTCAAATAGAGGCTTATGTTCACAACAAGCATACGGAGCGAATCGTGGGCCAATCGGAGTTTATTACTATGGGTCCGCGTGGGTTGTTGTCCTTTCAAGGAAGAGTGTGGGTGCCTAAGATGGGTGATTACCGACGAGTGCTACTTGATGAAGCACATAAGTCAAAATACTCCATTCATCCGGGCGCAACGAAAATGTACCTTGACTTGAAGAATGATTATTGGTGGCCGGGCATGAAACGTGATGTTGTGAAGTATGTTGAGCAATGTGTCACGTGTTTACAAGTAAAAGCCGAACACCAAAAGCCGTATGGTAAGTTGCAACCATTAGAAATCCCGAAATGGAAATGGGAGCACATTACCATGGATTTCATTACAAAGTTACCTAAAACGGCGAGAACCCAATTCGATTCGATTTGGGTTATAGTTGACCGATTGACAAAAAGCGCTTTGTTTCTTCCCATTAAAGAAGCGATATCATCGGAGACCTTGGCTAAGTTGTTTATCAAGGAAGTGGTCTCGCGACATGGGGTTCCTATATCTATTATTTCGGATCGAGATACCCGTTTTACATCTCGGTTTTGGGAAAAGTTTCATGAAGATATGGGTACGCAATTGAAGTTGAGCACGGCTTATCATCCTCAAACGGACAGTCAAACCGAACGTACGAATCAAACTTTGGAAGATATGCTACGAGCGTGCATCATTGACTTCGGTGGTAGTTGGGATGAGCATTTGCCTTTGGTGGAATTCTCGTACAATAATAGTTATCATACTAGTATAGGGATGCCACCTTACGAAATGCTTTATGGGCGTAGGTGTCGAACTCCCGTTTGTTGGGGAGAAGTGGGTCAAAGAGAGATCGGGAGTACCGACTTGGTTTTAGAGACCAATAGCAAGATCGATTTGATTCGGGAACATTTGAAGAAGGCTCAAGATAGGCAAAAGTCATATGCCGATAGACGTAGGCGATTGATTGAGTTCCAAGAAGGCGATATGGTGATGCTTAAGGTTTCGCCATGGAAGGGTATTATTCGATTTCGAAAACGGGGAAAGTTAGCTCCTCGGTTTATTGGGCCATTCAAGGTTTTAGCTCGTGTTGGTGAAGTTGCATATCGATTGGAATTACCAGAAGAGCTTGCGAGGATCCATAATACATTTCATGTTTCCCACCTCCGTAAGTGTCTTGCGGATGATTCCTCATGGATGCCCTTAGACGAGATCGAGCTAAAAAACAAGTTAGAATATGTCAAGGAACCGATTGCTCTCCTTGACGAGAAGGTGAAAATGTTGAGAAATAAAGAGGTGAGAACTTTCAAGGTTCAATGGCGACGAAGTAAAGGTTCCGAGTTCACTTGGGAGCCCGAAGAGTTCGTGTTAGTTTATCTTCCCTCGTGTCATGCGGCTTGGATTGCGAGGACGCAATCCGAATAAGTGGGGGAGAGTTGTAAGACCCGAATATTTGTAGTGTATATAAGTGTAATGTTCGATACTTGAAACGGGGTTTTGGTTATATATTTAAAAGCAAGAAAGAAGCTGAACTGGAGGTGTCGCGCGCCGCGCGGCCTGGTGGCGCACCGCGCCATATGTCTGCGACAGATTCCTTCCTTCTTTTTAAAATAGATATTTTGAGGGCAATTGTGTAATTTCACTTTGGGGCCGAATTTATTACCCTAGATCAGTTTTGGGGAGCTCATTTACTACTCCCACAACAACCTCATCTTCTCCAATTAAACTCTAGAGAGAGAGTGCAATCCTTGAGAGAGAAAGCTCCATCAAAGGGTGAAAGAGGTTGAATCGGGTCTTAGTGCGGGAGTTAAAGTTGTTCATCTCCTCCTTAGCTATGTTTTGATTGTTGTGGTAAGCCCTAAACTTGATTACCTTAGTTTAATGTGTTTAAGGGTTAGGGTTTGGGTTAGTATTGCACATAAAACCCATTTGTGAGTAATTTGGGGTTTTTGGGTAAGTTTGGGTCATGAAGACCTAATTGGTGACTAACTTAGGGTTTTGAAAGGGGTAAATGGTGTAAATGGGTCTTAAAGACCTAAGTAAATACTAATACACTTATAGTTAATGTTTGTGAGTGTGATTTGGGTTGTGGGTGACCCAAATGGGTGTGTTGACCTAGAAATGGGTCAAGTGGGTCTTTGATGACCTAGGTTGTCTTGCATGTATGAAAACGAGTTAACTTTGTGGTTAAAAGTGTGTTAATACCTTAATTGGCTAAAGTTAGGGTTTTTGGTGAAGTTAACCCATTATTAGGGTTAAAGGTGCAAAATGGGTCGGGATTGCACTTAGGGTCAAAAGACTCTAGATTGTTAAGTGAGTTGCTTGACCGACTTGAGTTGTGAATTGATTATGTGCTAAAATGTAATAGGTACGTTACATTGACGTTGCAAGTTCGGTTATCTTACACGAAGACTTCGAGGTGAGTGGAATAATTATATGCGTATGTATATAATGTATCTATTTGTTGTAGCGTGAAAGGTGTAGTGTCGAGGTGTTAAGACACCACGTTTCACGTGAAGAGTGTAGCATCGAGGTGTTAAGATGCCACTCGGGTGTAGCATCGAGGTGTTAAGATGCCACCTAGGAGTGTAGTGTGGAGGTGTTAAGACACCACTCCGTAAAATAATGAGTGAAGCATCGAGGTGTTAAGATGCCACTCGGGGTGAAGTGCCGAGGTGTTAAGGTGCCACCCTAGGGGTTAGTGGTGCGAGGTGTTAAGTGCCCTAACGGATGTTATGAACACCGATGGCGTTTTCGCGAGCGCCGTTCCCTTGTACTATTGGTTAACCATGGTTATTTGTGTTGTAAGCATATTATATTATTCGAGTTATATTTATATGCGGTTGTTATGCTAGCTTGTGGTATGGGAGAATTATAGCTTGATATTGCGACGATAAGCTAATGTTGTTTGCTAGCATGTTTGCGGTTGTGTAAGTGTATGCAAGTAGGTATAATTATATATGTATTCGTATAATTATTGCATTCACTAAGCTTTGCTTACCCTCTCGTTGTTTACCATTTTATAGGTTCGGTTTTGGACAAGGGTAAGGGCATCGTTTTGGACTAGAGATCCCGCTTGATGCTAGGGGACGCTTTTGGGCTTTAGTAGCTCTTGGAGTTTGACCGATAGTTGGGTAGTTTAATCCCAAACGCCATGCTCATTGTGTAGTTTGGAACTTAAACTTTTTGGTGGTCGAAACTCGTAAATTGTATTAAACTCGTAAAACGGCCGATGTGGGCCCCGCTTGTAAAACTTTAATTTTATGTTTGAAACATGTTAGTTTTACATATTTGGTTGTATGGTAAAAAGCATTTTGTCTAAAAGTGCCGGGAACTAGTCAATCTTTTCGCGGTTAAAAGTCCCGGGGACAGCCAGATATGGCGCGGCGCGCCGATGGTCTGCAACAGAAATTTTTTTTTTATTTCGTATTTTCACAAGGTTTTGTCGGGTGTTGGTTTGGGTTGTTACATTCGTCACAACGTTTTATTGTCTCGAGATTGTTTAATACCAGAGCGATAGAAACCTTATATCTAAGAACCTTAGTGTTATGACTGATAAGCCATTAACAACCATGAGAGTTACGTATTCTATAGGACAAGCTAATGGTAAGCTGGCAGAGATAGAGGAATAATTTAAGGTAGTACCTTAAAATTAACAGGTGGATCATTGGAGATGACCTCATGCCAACAAAACTTGGAAGTTTTATAGTAGTAGTTGGAAGGGATTAGTTACCTGCGCACAAGCAGATGTTATTTGAGAAGATTGATAAAAATTTTCACGGCAGTATAATAAGATTTGGTTAGAATGAACCTTAAGATGAACCTAATACTCATCAAGTTAGGAAGCTTGATGTAAAAGTTAGAATGAACTTTAGGGTTAACCTAATACTCATCGAGTTAGGAAGCTTTGATGAAATAGTTGGAATGGAATGGCTTTCAAGGATGAAAGCGAAAGTTATTTATAGTAAGAAGATTATTCGTATACCTCGCGAGAATGGTGAGCCAAAAGCCATCTGGATTACTTCAACAACCCGAGATCCCACAATGGAAATGGGAAGGGATGACGATGGATTTCATCCCGAAGCAACCGAAAACAATAGGCAGTTATGACACTATCGGGATTATCATTGACCGCTTCACCAAATTTGCTCACTTTCTTGCCATGAAAGGAAACCGATGTAATGGACAAACTTCGATACATAAAGGAAATTGTACCCCGTCACTTCATCAATTCAAATTCTATATTTAGGACTACCCAAGAATCTTATTTGATACTTATTCTTACGCAACTCTAAATCCTAACTTATTCCGAGAGATTCCTTGTTCGGTGAAAATCACACCATCATCCTTCTTACTTTGATATTAGTTATACCAGTTCAAAATTTTCCGAATCAATGGGAGGTTAATTCTCATCCTCATACTCTCCCTTTCGTATCTCACTTATAAGCAACAAATTCACACTTAAGCATTTTTGGTCAAAGGACTTATGCCCTACTAATAGTCATCAACCACATTTACATGCAATAGTTTTCATTACCTCAAAAATCACCCAAAATTTTCAAAAATCTTTTACTCATGAAGCTTTTTCCAACTTGTAGCCTCTGAAATATGAAAATTTTGTTGCCGAAATTTTACACACACTATTTTACTGTGCGATCCCCTCAAGGTTTTATAAAATAAATTTATTGTCATTCGTACAAATTTTAGAAACCGTATATGTTAAAGTAAATAATTACTTATTTTTACGAGTACACATGAAATTTTACTTTCACTTTTACAAATCCATTCTTTTATTCGAAAGATATGTTACATAGAATAGTACATGTTGTACATAACCCTAGTTACTAAGAACTTAATTTCTTTTCTTACATTGTCACCTTAAACGATTTCTATAAAATTTTCGTTGCTTACTATATAAAATTTTCATTTCTTATTCGTATCCAAGTCATCATGAAGACCTTACAACCGTTGAAACCGAGAGATTCATGTGTGTGTGTATGTGATGAAGACACTTACTACCACGTCATGCAGACCTTCGAGCATCCACTAACACTTAAACCATTCAAAGTTATTACGTTACCCCAGGGATCTCATTTGCCACACATGTCGGAGCGATGCTCTTTCTTACATAACTCGAAGTCCTGACTTGTTCCAAGAGATTCTCATCTAGCGATACTAACACCATCAGTATTCTGACTTTAATATTAGCCATAACCTATTTGGCATTTTGCAAAGTCAAGAAGTGATTAACTTCTCATCCTCATGCTCTATCCTTCATACCTCACTTTTTAGCAACGGCTTCGCACGTGAACATTTTGGGCCAAAGACTTAGGTCTTGATAATTATCAAAATTACATTTAATTCATTAGTTTTCATTACCTAGTAACATGTTAATCGATGATTCAAAGATTTTTCACTTGATCTTTTTCAACTCGTAACCTCTGAAATACGAAAAGCTATGTTTATTAAAAATTTTACACGTTGCGTATTTGTGAGGTCCTCACAAGATTTATGGACAAATGAAAGAAATAAAGTTTTTCTGTCACTTATGCAATTTATAAAATTATATATGTATAAATTTACCCTTACTTATTTTGATTGGTACATACCAAGTTATACCTCCAAACTATTTAAAAATCACTCAGTTGTTAAGTTGTTTAACTTAAGACAAATAGTTTTGTGCAAAACGGTACACGTCGTACATACTTCTAAGATTACTAGAAACTTCATTCCGTTTATGTTGTCACATTAAACATTTAAAGGTTTTTCAAAACTTTCTTGGTTGCTTTTATTAAAGGTTTTCGTATTAGACTACACCATGTAGGGATCACACTTTTTCTCTCCCTCCGTTAGGGATGAAGCTTACTATTAAAATCTTTGTTAAAAACTCTTGAGCCACTTTGAGTGGCAGTCTTATAAAATTTGTTAGAAAATCTTTGCACTCATAAAATTTTCCTCTTAAGGTTAGACTTAGCAAAAACGCAGGCGGATAAATAATTTTTTCTGAGGTACACTCGGTGGTCACCCTATCGTAGGAAAGGCACTAGGCAAATTTCTACTCTCAATAATTCACGGCTAATCGCAACACCCTCGTAAACATAATCTTTATGAATCAGTATATTGAGGTACAAGAAATCATTTTTGGAGATTCTTTTCACTTGGAGTAAACCATTCTTTAGGACCAAGAGTTCACGTATCTTCTCATCCGCGCATCCCCTTAAGTATAAGGATATATTCAGATCAACTTGTTCGTTGTACGAAGAGTTCACTCTCGTTCAAAAATCACACCTTTCGTACGATTTTCTTTCGAAAATGTAATATTAAATACTTTAAGAATCTATGAATCTTGTTATCCTCTTAGAAGGGACTGCTTAAAACGTCTATAACACAGATACACATTCCTTCCTTCGTTGGTTGCAACTATAAGTTGTTTTCGTTAATGATAACCCTAACTTCAACATGTAACTAAATGGATAAAGTTACATTATGGAATTGCGCTTTCTTTCCATCCAAGGATAAGTTCACCTGCAGCATGGTAAACTGGGCGATATCCTTCATTGTTCGTTCAGACCGTCCTAAAGACACTATAAATAATTATGGCTTGCATTGCATATAAGTTCGATTAGTCACTTCCGGCTAAAATTTCAATTAATTTATTCAGATGAAACGTTTCTTAAATATCGGGTTCTTTATGCCTATGGTCTCCTTCCAAAATTAAGGGATTAGTATAAAATCCGTGGCTAACACTATCCAGACATCTAATCGCATGGTTATGATCACCATGTTTTCCATTCGACCTGTCAGCTTGTATTGCGACATAAGCGCTCAATGTTTTAGATGAGTTTAGAAACATTCATGATGTATTTCATGCATCCGGCTTACTGAAGATGCATGTAGGGCTAAAAACATCATCTTTCCTTTTGTACATATGTATTCGGATGACATATTCATATTATCAAGAAACAAAGTCAATTTGTTAATCTATTAGGACAAGAGACTTAATTAATTTCATATACCTATTCTTACTTTTATACGCCCAAATACCTTTTGAGGTAAATAACTCACTTCTGAGCCCACAAGTCTCACGGAACCTTGATACGCTACTTCTTATTTAAATACGGTACCATTTTTAGTCACTCCTCAAATTTTGGGACGAAATTTCCATTAACAGGTGGGTAATGTAACGACCCGACTTTTTCGACTTGCTTTTATGCCTTGTGTTTTTGCGAAACTGCATATTTGTGCGTACTTTGCTACTTTATACTCTAGAATCTTAATATACATGGTTTACTTTCATTTATACATTAAAACATGACTTAGAGTACGTAGGATACTTAACTTGATCACCGGAAGCCTTTATGACCGTTAGTGTCACTTGACGTTTCGAATAAACTGCGAACTGCGCACACGTTTAACTTTTGTCATAATTAGAATATTATGACTACGAAATATTAATTATTATTTTATAATAATAATTACTTTGGTTTTTGGATGCTTAATTACGATTAATAATTTACTAGAATACACTAGTTAGTCTTGTTGGACTTTCTACCTTGTTGGACTTATGCCCACCCTACTCTAACTAGTGGCCCATTTAATTAGCCCAATAGATAATTTATAGTGACCCATTAATAAGTAAGACAAATACCTATTTATTAGAGGGAATATGCTAACATTTATGTCAAGTATTATCCTTAATGTTGCATGGGATCCTAGCATAAGCACCAACTTTAGATAACCATTAACCAAAAAGCAAACTTTTGTCCCCCTTGCCCCCTCCAAAAATCACGGCCACCATACCCCATCCCCTCCCTCATTCACCTATAAATACTAGCCTTATTTCATCCATTTTACACTTGCTTTCATTTGTAATTCACACACACTCACTCTCTAATTCTCTCTCTAGTCTTTCTCTCTCTAAAAGTGTAAGTATTTTGAATTTCTCTTCTTCTTCTCCTCCTCATCACCACGAATTCATCATCATCATCATCATGGGTCTAGCTTTTTAGCTTTTGATCTTGATTATATCTTGTAGATTCAAACATGGATTTGAATCCTTCAATAACATGGAAGATTCAAGCTTTCTAGCTTTGAATCTTCACCCACTTTGTAGATCTATATCTTTTAACTTTAAATCTTGTTATTTTGTTATAAAGATTCAAACTTGTGTTTGTAATCTTCATGTAACTTAAAGATCCAAGCTTTATGCTTCAAGATCTTCAAGAACAATCAAGATGCAAGCTTTCTAGCTTGGATCTTCATATCCTTTGTTGGATCTAAGTTTTATAACTTATGATCTCATTATTTTGATATTAAGATCAAAACTTGTGTTTATGGTCTTCATATAACTTAAAGATCTAAGCTTTATGCTTCAAGTTCTTCAAGAACACTAAAGGGTCAAGCTTTCTAGCTTTGTGACCTTATAACTTGTGTGAAAGGGATCCAAGCTCTCTAGCTTAGGATTCTATCACTTCATTTGACTTAGATTATGTTCATACTTGTTTGATTGATGTAAAGTTTGTAGCTTTAGTCGTAAATAGAACTTGTAATTGTGTTAAGACTAAGGATATGATGTAACCTAGGTTCATCATCCATCTAAGACTCTTGAATGAGTTGTGTTCTTACTTGGTCTTAACATATTGTGCATTGATGGTGGAAACTTGGTCAAGGTGATGCTAACCCATCAACGAGTTGTACACTTGAAGCTACAAGCATCAAGGATGAGAACCGTGATGAGCATCAAGTACTAAGAACCCCACTAGAGCACATTACCTACTGTTTTTCATAACAGATCAGACCACCTCGGCTACTGGAAAGTTAATTTTCAGTTAGTTCGGTTCGAGTATATGATTTTGCATTTAGACCTCGTCTTAATCCGAGTTACGGTTTAGGATTTATGGCCTTCCGAAAGTCACTACACCCTTGTAACATTGTGCTGAAAATTTGGACCTACTCGCACTTAAACCGTCGCCATGGTCAAACTAAGACAAGTTTGAGTCTAGAAATTTGTCAGCAACTAGAGGACTCCCATACGGAGCCATGGCCACAGATTTCGCATCTTTTCAATTTACGTAGAGGCCGTAGCAGCTGATCAAAGTCAGCCTATTGTTTTGACCTCTATACTTGATTAACTTACTTAGCTTTATGATGATGAATGATGATGATGATGACACATAAACTTATTTTATGCACTATTAGAACTTATGAGGATAACCTACTGACCTAGCAACCTTTGACTTAGGTTGACGACCTTTCGGACCGACTTACTACTTGCGTACTTTCATTATCGACTTTACCGCTCTTATCACTGTGAGTTATAGCATCCCTTTTTACTTTAACTATTTTGTGACTGAGAATACAAGCGCTTTTTACATTTTACCTACTAGGCACGAGTACTTAAACTTTATATATGTGTGGGTTATACAATGGCATAAACTTTCCCCTTATCTCGGTAACGTTTAGTCATTGGTTTTTGAACCGGTGAATGCGAATCTTAGATATGGATCCACAGGATTTGACATCCCCACTCGGGCGAGTCGCGCTAGCATTTAACGGGTGTTTAATACTTCGTAAACATACGCACTCGCCAAGTGTACTTTTATGGGGTTATAAACGTTAAGTTAGTTACCAAATGCCCACGGTTAAACATATACTTTTCATACTATTTTGAAATACTGAAATCTCGTGGTCAACCTTATTACTGTTACGATTTAAACTATAACTCACCAACATTATTATTGACATTTTTAAGCATGTTTTCTCAGGTGCTTAGAGGTTTCTTGCTTCCGCTGTTAGACTTGCTGTCATGCTGTTTCAGACTTGCTGTTAAGGACCTGCTGTGTTAGAATTCCGCTGCATTACTTAGAGATGTCTCAATCATAGAACTTTTCTTTTGCATTCGTAGTTTATGTTATTTTCAAATAATGACTTTGTAATGACCTTTGTGTCACGTTATCTTTTGTAAACGCTATCTTTTTATGAATGCAAAACTAGTTTTCAAACAGCATATAGTGTTTGACCATGTAAAGATCCTATTGTTGATGAATCGTACACGATGGTTTTGTACGGGGCATCACATAATGAATACAAAGTCACAGCCTATCCATGAGCAAACATTCCATAATCCCGGCAAAGTAACTGACGAAATCATAGCATGCACTTGTTTTAACCTTATCTGAATTATTGATTTTATTGCATTTACTTTACTTTATTTGATAAACTAGAAAACCCAAAATTAGGTAACAAACCACTACTCCTGCACCTTAGGATTATCTTAGGTTTTAGATATAGGTTTGATTTTACTGATATCTTAAAAATATGACCCTGGGTCACACTTCCCTTACTCATAATAAGGAGTAGTACGATTTAGGCCCCGCTAAATATAAATTTGAAACCGTTACCCCCTGATGGTGGTTGATTCTGATGCCTTCTGGCCTAACGACACCGCATAAATAAAACCGTCCGTTTCAGCCGTACCATTGTGGTGGTATCAAGTTTTTGGCGCCGCTTCCGGAGAACTGGTATCAGACAATACTGCTTTTATCAAACTCATTCACAAGCATTTAGTGGTGTCTAAGAAAGTTAATTATACACGGAATTGGTTGTTGGATTATCCGAACAATCTACAATTATATTGAAACCAAAAGGATCCTGCCTTTCCATAGTCGGCCTGGACACTTGGTTTATTGAATAGTTCGTGCGAAGCTCTGTTATCAAAATACCATGGAATCAGAAGCAAGAACCAAAAACATATCTAAATTTAGGATGATTAGATTACCTTATAATTAGATTAGATTACCTTAGACTACATTAGATTACTTTAGAATAACCTTAGATTGCTTTAGACTAAATTAGAAACTTAGCTTATCTGCTTAAAATTTAAAAACAAAAAGGCATACCCAGTGTATGACCCAAACCCGATCTAGACCAGGGCCGTTGTTATTCGTATCTGATCCAGACACAATAATCTTTAAAGCACGCAAGGAAGCACAAATCATAAATCCAATGGCGTTACGTGTTACTTTAGCAGGAAACACAAAACCCTCGATTGAAGGTCGAGGAGGACCGATCAGATTCCCAAAGATTCAAGGACACTCATTCGAATTAAAACATCACATTATACAGCTCATCCAAAATGGCTACCAATTCCATGGACTACAGAATGACGATCCAAATTCTCACCTTGATAAATTCATATCTCTTTCGAACTCCTACCAATAGCCAGGGATACGACAAGATATAGTCCGACTATACTTGTTCCCCTATTCTGTCAGTCATCATGCACAAACATGGTTTGAAGGATTGGAAAAAGATTCCATCACGTCATGGACGGAGATGGCTACTAAATTACTAACTAAATATTTCCCTCCTTCTAAACAAACCAAACTCAAGAATTACATCATTAACTTCAAAGGTTATGATGAATCTCTTTACACCGCATAGGAGTGATTAAAAACCCTGCTGAAGAAATGCCCTAATTACCAATTAGAACGGTCAGCCAAAATATGTACCTTCTACAATGGTCTTACGGTAAATCATAGGAGGACGATCGATGCCGCATCTCAAGGAAATCTAATGAAACAAACCGCAGACGATGCATGGGAGTTACTCGAGAACATGACAATGCATCATCATGACTGGAATAGTGGTGAAACAACTTCTTCATCTACACCACTCTCCGCACTTAATAATCAAATGGGGGCCATCAAATCTCTCACAGACAAGATGAAATCTCTTGCCAAACAACTCGGAGAATTGAAGACGTAACCGCAGCAGGTTAACCATGTTCAGGCTTACGCTAATTGTACCAACCCGCAACCCACTAAAGAATATCAAGTTGAGTACGAGAACCCTGACGATACAGTATGTTACGTTCAATACCCAGCTCGTCAATCAAATTCAGGATTCAATCAACAATCTAGGGTTAACCAATTCCAAAGAAGCAACCAGACTTTTCGCTACCGTTACCCACCTTAACCACCCCAACAATCTCAATTGACCTACGATCAACCACTTCCACTCATTGGTCCACCAGATGAGGAAAATTCCCCAACCACCCAAATTACGAAAGTAACCAACCCTACTCTCGGAGCTGATGATCACTTAACACAGTTAATCCAAGGACAACAACAGCTAAATCAGAGAATTGCATCTAGACAAGACCAGGCGGAGATACTAAAGAGAAACCAAATGGCTCTACTCAAAAGTCTAGAAACGCA
Organism: Rutidosis leptorrhynchoides; assembly: GCF_046630445.1. Taxonomy (NCBI): domain Eukaryota; kingdom Viridiplantae; phylum Streptophyta; class Magnoliopsida; order Asterales; family Asteraceae; genus Rutidosis; species Rutidosis leptorrhynchoides. The sequence goes on along the minus strand of NC_092335.1, from coordinate 318,618,264 downwards.
GCTCGGACCGTTATCACAACGCCTTGAAACCCGACCTCAAGGAAGGTTACCTAGTAATACTATCCAAAATCCCCACATAGAGGAAGCTAAGCAAATGGACTCAGTAATCCTAGGAGAAGAACCACGGAGAAGGTCAGGTAGCCTAAAAAAATTGACATATACTCAGAAGCTGTCCACGACAACTCCAGTTCGTATACCTTACCCTGGAAGGCTACAGGAGGAACCATCTGTGACGACCCGGAAATTTTTGACCAAATTTAAACTTGATCTTTAATTGTTATCGACACGATAAGCAAAGTCTGTAATGTTGAAGTCTCAAAAACTTTGAACTGTATTCATGTATTCATTTAACCTTTGACTACTCCCGACGATTCACGAACAATTGTGTGTAAATAAATATGTAAATATATAAATAAATATAATATATATATATATATATATATATATATATATATATATATATATATATATATATATATATATATATATATATATATGTATAAATTCTATTCATAAGAAATATTAAATATAAATAGTAAATAAATACTAAAGATTCAATATATTATATTATTAGTAAATATGATATAATTAATAATTTGTAACATATTAAATTAAATTATAATTTTAAGTGTAAATGCTATATTAATATTATTATCATTACTTTCATTATTATTAACATTAATATTAATATTTGTATCATTACTATTATTATATAAAGTATATATATAGGAAATTAGATAAGTATATATTGTTAATATTATTATTATCAATAAAATTAATGTTATTATAACTAATAATATTATTAGTACCGTTAATAATAAAATATATTATTAAAGTCAATGTTAGATATATTATTAATATCAATAGATAATACATAAATATGAAATTTGATATATATAAATATTATTATTATTAATATTAATCTAATTAATATTAATATTATAATTATCATTAATAATATATTCATTACTTGTATGAATTTTGATAAAATTATTATTATTATTAATTCTATTCTTATTAGTATTCTTATTAAAATTTATAATATTAATGGATGTTATTAATAAATCTATATCAGTAATTTATGTTATTGAAGTTAATATAACATATACAGATATACTCCGTATAAATATGAAGATACAGACATATGCCGTATATAAATACATATATTCTTGTATTCTGTTTGATATCACGATCTTCCTGTTCAATCTGTCTAACTAATTGATATAGATGTCGATTTCATTTCACAGTTAGGATCCAAATATTGTTACAAGTCAATTTCCATGTTTTAATTGTATCTGATTCTGTTAGAAGTCTTATTCTTCTTTTATTTTTTTTGTACTCTTTTTCTTGGATTATATTCTATCAATATCATTTTATTATAAGACAGCCAAATAAATCATGTGAGTAGAACTCATTCAGTTCTTTCACCAACAATATCAATTAACAATTTTGATTCATAGCATTATGAAGAATTAAACAAAAATTGGATAAACTATCCCGTATACCCCTGTTCGTATCACTTTTTATCAAATCCTCGAAATCGATCACCATTTCAAAATCTAAAAATGCAGTCATGTTAGGAATCCTCTAGTCAAACTTTTTGGAAAATTACAACCTCCAATTCCTCCTAACGAGTGTGAATTTCGAGGTCAAAGTTCTTAAAATAAAAAGTCAACCATTGTTCTTCATTAAAATTCGAAATTGTTTGGGTATCTCCAGTTAATTTGTTGATTAAGAAAGGTTATAAATGTGATTTGAAACCTTTTTGGTGTTGCAAGTTTTGGCTAAAACGTTTTCAAACTCAAAATCATTAATTTTTTTTTTCTTTCTTCACTAAACAGCGAGCTACAGCAGCAGCTTTTGTTTTTATAATTTTTTTATATATATTTTTTGTTAATCCAATTTATATCAAGTAATCATTTATGTATTGGATGTTAAATCCTAAAATCAATTTTTTAAGTGTTATTAAGATTGAAAACGATTTGGGTCGTTTGATTTGAGTGAAGAAGAAAGAGTCAAGAAGTGTATGGTTTAAATATTTTTGGGGGTAGGATGTTAAACAAAAAAACAGAAATAGAGCAGATGGTTAGGTGGGTGTTGGGTGAGCGAGAGGTCACTGATTCGAGCACGGTCCAGGGCATTTCTTTTTACAAAAAGCTTTTAAAGGGGTATACATTCTTATTTTATTTCTATCATGATTATTATTAGTTATTATTATGTTTATTATTATTATTATTATTATTATTGTTATTATTATAATTATTATTGTTATTGTTAATATTGGTATTATAATTATTAGTATTAGTATTATCATAATTATAAGTATTATAATCATTATTATTTTTATTAGTCTTATAAGTATTATTAATATATTTATTATCGTTAATTTTATCATCTAAGTATTATTATTATTATTATTATTATTATTATGATTATTATTATTAATATTGCTATTATTACGTTTATCATTATTGTTATTATTATTATTATCATTAAGTATTATAATAATTATTATTATTAGTATTATTATTAGTAAGAATTATGAATATTAGTCATTACTGTTATTATTACTAATATAAGTATTAGTTACCAATTATTATTATTATTATTATTATCATAACCCTAGTTACAATTATTATTATAATTATTATTATTATTATAATAATTATTATTATTATTATTATTATTATTATTATTATTATTATTATTATTATTATTATTATTATTATTATTATTATTGTTACTACTAATATTATTATCAATATAAGTATTATTATTAAGTAAAATGATTATTAATATTTTCATTATTAATATCAAAAACTACCTTTTTAAGCAAATAAATATTTTGTACATAAAATATACTTATTACATATACTATAATTATATTAAATTTCACATAACTATATATATATATATATATATATATATATATATATATATATATATATATATATATATATATATATATATATATATAACCTATTAATATTATTTATATAAATACTTACAAATAACAAACTATCGACTTTTAAATATAATATTAAATAATTATGTATATAAATATGGATATATTAATATAACTATATAATATTAACCATTTTGAATATATATACACAAATTAAATATACATAATATATAAAATTAAAGATATAATAAATTAATTTGTTCAGTTACGATTATATATTTTAATATATATATATATATATACAAATGATATAGGTTCTTGAATCCGAAGCCAACCCTGCATTATTCAGTATCGTCGTATGAATATTTTTACTACAAAATATTGTATTGTGAGTTTCATTACTCCCTTTTTAAATGATTTTGCAATATATATTTTTGGGACTGAGAATACATGCGCTGTTTTATAAATGTTTTACGAATAGACACACGTAATCGAAACTACATTCTATGGTTGGATTATCGAAATCGAATATCACCCATTTTAGCTTGGTAGCCTAAGAATTAGGGAAATGGCCCCTAATTGACGCGAATCCTAAAAATAGATCTATGGAATCTGACAAGTCCCATTCGGGTTACGAATGTTTTAGTACTTCGACGATATATACTGATTGTGACGGCCGGTATATAGCATGCAGTTTGCAAAATGCCTGTATGTGGGGGATATTCTATATGCATCCTGTCAGTTTGGTTATCAAGCGTTCACCATATGAATGATTTTTATCTCTATGCAGTTTTTGAAATGCCTGATATGAGATTATGTTTATGAGAAATGGAAATGAAAATTCTTGTGGTCTATTAAATTAATGGAAATGATTGTTATGATAAACTAATGAACTCACCAACCTTTTGGTTGACACTTTAAGCATGTTTATTCTCAGGTATGAAAGAAATCTTCTACTGTGCATTTGCTCATTTTAGAGATATTACTTGGAGTCATTCATGGCATATTTCAAAAGATGTTGCATTCGAGTCGTTGAGTTCAACAAGTTTATTATTAAGTCATTTATAGTTTGGATACTGGATGAAGTGGTATGCATGCCGTCAACTTTCGATGAAATGAAACTTTGTCTTTTAAAAACGAATGCAATGTTTGTAAAATGTATCATATATAGGTCAAATACCTCACAATGTAACCAAATGTAATGTATCTGTCCAGGTGGATTAGGATGGGTCGTTAAAGTTGGTATCAGAGCGGTGGTTTTAGGGAACCAGGTCTTGCATTAGTGTGTCTAACTGATAGTTGATAAGATGCATTAGTAAGTCTGGACATCGACCTTAACTGCATGTCAAAAAGTTTTGCTTATCATTTCTTGTCGAACATTACATGCTTATCAATCTTAAGTCTAGACACGTTTCCTGCATTTATTGCATACATAGTGTACAGACGAATTCATAACTTAGCATATCTATTACTTTAAACCTTACCTAATATCTTCCAAAAATCCCTCCGTGATTTATGGAATTCTGGTATTATATATACATATGTAAATTATGTATTGAAGAGTACCAATCCAAAATCTATTTCATATCAAAAATCATCTCCCTAATTGTACAAGATGGATCCCGTATCTAGTTCAAATTCCTTAAACTCCGACAGCTATTCCGATATGGATATTCACCTGAACTCTGAAGACAGTGTAACCGGAATGGATCAACCAATCAGCCATCACCTATTCTGGATGAATTGGGGATGGGTTCGTAGCCTACTTAGTCATTGGAGACAAGAAGAAGGTGATCCTTTCCACCCACCAACCTGCACTCTTGGCGAAGAACCTGAAGCACTTACCGGCGAACCCATTCGATACACCATTTTCACACTCATTTCCAGAGTATCTCGTCACAACTATATTTTATCTCAAATTCTAGATCTTATTCATTCGCTCGTCCGAACCGACAATCACCCCGGTGTAATAGAAGTGAATGACGTTCGCGCTCGGGTAGTGGCTTTAGAGAATATGGTGCAAAAGTTACAAGCACCGGCAGCAACAGTACCACCATCAACAACACCAACAGTACCATCACCTCCACCAACAGCAACATCCGCATCCAACACCTCAATATCACAATCGGTACCTCGAGCATCAACGTCATACGCACCATAGATACCAAGGAGTACCAACAAAAACAACAAACGATGAAGTGTTAATCTATAACATCATTGGAGAAACATTATGTGGCGATTATGTAATCTCCAAAGTCTTAGAGATTATTTATTCTAGCTCAAACCGAAAAGCAAATGAGATTAATATTATATTAACTCATTAAATCCATGATTACATCTAAAGAAAATATATATGTTTTCATAAAGTTTGTAATTAAAAATTCTTTTGTACAAACTGTTAATGGTGAAAATGTTTTAACGGGTAGGTAATACCTGAGGAATATTTAGGTTTCACATTAATAAGTTACACTGTACATTCTTCGAATCTGATTCAACAGTCATTTACTATCCTACTTACATCCACAGATATACGAATCCGTTCACCACAGAATAACCATTTTCATTCAATTTCATATTTGGATTTTGACTTATCAAAAATTCAACAAATGGCATAATGAAGAAAACATTGGACAAAAATAAAATTTGTTAGAAACAAACAAATTAACTATGAGAAATCTTGTTAAGAAACTACGCTAACAAAATCCTAGCGAAATGTTCCTAGCTAACTGTTAATTCTTTATTACATTTATTTATCTCAATTTATTTATCGCAATTTTAATTCTTGCAATTTTATTTATCGTCATTTAGTTTCTGTTATTTACTTTACGCACTTTAAATATCGTCGGATAAATCGGGACACATATACAATGTTTTGACATATCATATCGATGTCATCTATATATATTATTTGGAATAACCGTAAGTCACTCTATATCGCGGTAATGCTCGAGTTAGCATATAAAGGGTCGAGGTTGATTCTAAAATAATATATATACTTTGAGTTGTGATCGAGTCTGAGACATGTATACAATGGGTCACGATACGTATTAATTAATTCGAATATTATATATTAAACTATAGATGAATTATTGAACGACTAACTATGGACTACTAATTGTGGACTACTAACGTTGGACAATTAAAATGAATTAAAATATTAATTATAACATATGAAACTAAACATTTCGTCAAGTTTGCCACTTGATTTCATCTTAAACCTCATTTGTATCTTGAACCTCATTTGTATCTACGGAAGGAAAGATTGATGCATATCGTTATACACCTAAAAACACTCGGAACCTAAGTAAACGTTAACACGTATCTGTGCTAGCTCCTTTGGCATTGTTATTACCAAAAATAACATTGCAATTCTTTTTCAAATTAGCCAATATTATCACAGCTCCAGCAAGTCAACTTCGACTTTTCATTCGAAATAACCTTGTTATAACCTTGATAATATATGCGTGCTCTTTTATCATTACCGGGGAACGTTTATATCCCACCGCATTAGCAGTAAACTTACGGACAACTTTGTTGATCTTTGACTTTCAGAAAAATTATTATATTCATTGAAACCCTCTCATATACTCATCCGCACCTTGTAACGAGAATTTCCATACCAATTACCGAGAATTAGCAATCAGTATTTTGAAATCTCGCATCATGCCTACATCAACAGTTATATGTATACATATAACATTTATCTCTTAGAATTATGATCTTCCATTCTGAAATTCTGAATAGCACCCAGTCTACGAATCAATACTCTAAATTTTGAAAAAGCTGAATGAAGCAGCACAAACTGTAGACAACCGTAACAGTCAAAAGTTGATGAGAAAGAATAGTATGTTGGCAAAGCTCAGAAAAGTTGGAACTGATAAACGGATTGAGCAAATCATGAAGGAGGCTGTGGACAAATCACAAATACTAAACCTGCCTTCAAAAAATCCAAATGATTTAGTATCTACTGAAGTCATTAATGAATACCTTGCTCCTGACTCTAAACCTTTGCGGAAAAAATTTCTTCATCATCCTTTGATACGAGAAATTCTAAGATATCATCGTATCTGTCATTATAAATATCCTCGATATTTCTGAAGATATTTTCATAACTATTCTTATTCGAAATCATTTATCTCTTCGCGCTATCTGTGCTACATTATAAAAGAAACTATTTTAGTTTCTAAATTCCGAAAAATACGAATTTAAAATATGAATTTTTTGAAGTAGTGTTGGGAACTGAAGCATGAGTTAGTATAATATAATGAAACTTGATCAACGTGATTATATTACAGTAAGTCATGCTGAGTTTCTAATGGAACGTGATGATTCACAGATCATAACGTCATCATGTGCCATGTTACATGACTCTTACATTCTACCTAATCTCTAAACATATCAAGAACATATCTTCCTGATAGTTCTATCTTTTCTCTTGAATTCTGGTAGTATAACCAATCAAGATCGTGCTATTACAATTTCTCTCATAGAACGTTAGCCATGTTCATTCGAAACTTCATATCTACAAATTCTGGACCATTGCTTGCTGTATTTAAAGTCGGAGAAAGAAAACAAAAGTATGGAACTCCAAAATATAAAGGAAACGAAGAGAGTGGATTTATAATGAAATATCAGACAAAGTAATCGAGACATATTATCGCATTTAATCAAAGAAGATCCTAATTTTCTTAAAATCTGAAGAAATCAACTCTTATTACGAGGATTTTATCTAAATTCCTTGAACTCTGGAAATCAACTATATCTACGTCAAAAGATATGACGAAACATTTTTTTTATGTATTTCACTCTTTTGTGATAGCTTCATTCGTACTCTTCGAATAATCGAATTATTTTATCCGTATTACTCAAGCGTAATAAAACTCTATTTATCAACTCATATTCGTCATAAAAACATGTTTATTGTTAATTATGACAACCTCACTCAAATTTCGGGACAAAATTTATTTAACGGGTAGGTACTGTGACGACCTGAAAATTTTTGACCAAATTTAAACTTGATCTTTAATTGTTTTCGACATGATAAGCAAAGTCTATAATGTTGAAGTCTCAAAAACTTTGAACTGTGTTCATGTATTCATTTAACCTTTGACTACTCCCGACGATTCACGAATAATTGTGTATAAATAAATATATATACATATAAATAAAAATATATATATATATATATATATATATATATATATATATATATATATATATATATATATATATATATATATATATATATATATATATGTGTGTGTGTGTGTGTGTGTGTGTGTATAAATTCTATACATAAGAAATATTAAATATAAATAGTAAAAAAATACTAAAGATTCAATATATTTTATTATTAGTAAATATGATATAATTAATAATTTGTAACATATTAAATTAAATTATACTTTTATGTGTAAATACTATATTAATATTATTATCATTACTTTCATTATTATTAACATTAATATTAATATTTGTATCATTACTATTATTATATATATATAGGAAATTAGATAAGTATATATTGTTAATATTATTATTATCAGTAAAATTAATGTTATTATAACTAATAATATTATTAGTACCATTAATAATAAAAATATTTTATTACGATAGGGTTTCAATGAATAAATATAATTATTTGTCAGAGAGATTTATGCCAAGAAGCAACGAGGTTGCTGGTACGTCTGCTGGTAATATGGTGAAATATAAAAGAATTCTTCGATATCAAAAGGGTAATCGTATATATTAGGATTATAATAAGGCTACTTCGAATGACAAGTCGAAGTTGACTTGCTGGAGCTGTGACAAAATTGGCTACTTTGAAAAGGGATCGCAAAGTTATTTTTGCTAATAAATGCCAAAGGATCTGACGCGGTTACGTGTTAAACTTTTACTCAATTGCCGAGAGTTTCTTAGGTGCATAACTATATGCATAATTCTTTTCTTCTGTAGATGAAGTGTCATTGGTTCATCCTCTCGATTGAGGTGTTTTCAAGAATCATGAAAAGTTTGAACGCAGATTATAATCGTCGAGATACTAATGAAGTTTAGAATGAAATCAAGTGGCAAACTTGAAGAATTGTTTAGTTTCATATGTTATAATCAATATTTTAATTCATTTTAATTGTCCAATGTTGATAGTCCTCAATTGATAGTCCACAGTTAGCAGTATACAAATAATAATTCATATATAGTTTACTACATAATATTCGAATTAATTAATACATATCGTGACCCGTGTACATGTCTCAGACTCGATCACAACTCAAAGTATATATATTATTATAGAATCAACCTCAACCCTTTATATGCTAACTCGATCATTACTGCATATAGAGTGTCTATGGTGATTCCAAATAATATATATATATATGCGTCGATATGATATGTCAAAATCTTGTATACGTGTCCCGATATTTAAAGTGCGTAAAAATAAATAACAGAAATTTAAATGACGATAAATAAAGTGCGTAAAGTAAATAACAGAAATTAAATGACGATAAATAAAATTGCGAGAATGTAAATTGCGATAATTAAATTGCGATAAATAAAAATGTAATCAGTTAGCTAGGAACAATTAGCTAGGAACAGTTAGCGTGGATTCTTAACAAAATTTCTCATAGTTAATTTGTTTGTTTCTAACAAATTTTATTTTGTCAAATGTTTTCTTCATTATGCCACTTGTTTGATTCTGATAAATCAAAATCCAAATATGAAATTGGATGAATATGGTTGTTCTGTGGTGACCGGATTCGTGTATCGGTAGATGTAAATAGGATAGTAAATGATTGTTGAATCAGATTCGAAAAATGTATAGTGTATCTTATTAATGTGAAATCTAAATATTTCTCGGGTATTACATACCCGTTAAAATATTTTCACCATTAATAGTTTGTATGAAAGAATTTTTAATTACAATCTTTATGAAAAATATATATACATATATATTTTCTTCAGATGTAATCATGGATTTAATGAGTCAATATGATATTAAACTCATTTGATTTACCGTTTGAACAAGAATATGTAATCTCTAAAACATTAGAGATTACATAATCGCCATGTCGAACGAAGATAATTGATGTAGAACGATATGTAGAACGAAGATTATACTCAAAGTACAGATGATGATATTGAAGCATGGATTGTTGATGGTGCTGGTGCTGTTATTGATGGTACTATTGGTGTCGGTGATGTTGCTGAAGCTGGTACATTTTGCACCATATTTTCCGAATTGATTATCCGAGCGCGAAGTTCGTTGACTTATTACTACAGGATGATTGTCGGTCTGAACGAGCGGATGAATAAGGTTCAGAATTATAGATAGAATATAATCTTGTCGAGTTACCCTGGAAATGAGACTGAAAATGGTGTCTCAAACAGGTTCGCTGGTAAACGCTTCAGGTTCATTGTGAGGTGAATTCGGTTGGTGGAAGGGATTGCCTTCTGCGCGTTTCCATTAATTAAGTCGACTACAAACCCATTAAATGAATTGATAATGGCTGATTGGTTGATTTATGCTGATGACACTGTTTTCGGAGTTTAGGTGAACATCTATGTCAGAATAGCTGTCGGAATAACTATCGGAATAGCTATCGGAATCTGAGGGACTCGAACTGGTTGCAGTATTCATCTCGTACGATCAGATGAAGGATTTTCGATAAGAAATAGATTATAGGATGTAGATTAGTACCCTGCAATACATAATTTACATATACATATATAATAATAAAATCCCATAAGTTATGGAGGAATCTACGGAAGTTGTCAGGCAAAGTTACAGTAACAGATACGCTAAGATATGAAGTAGCAGATACGCTAAGATATGAATTTTGTCTATACACTATTTATGCAATCAATGCAGTAAGATGTGTCTAGACTAAGAATGATAAGCAGGTAATTTCCTAAGGAGGATAAGCAGAGGATTTCCGACTAGAAATGATAAGCAAAACTTTTGACATGCAGACACGGTCGAAGTCCAGACTCACTAATGCATCCTAACGACTATCAGTTAGACTCACTAATGCAAAACCTGGTTCGCTACGACCACCGCTCTGATACCAACTGAAAGGACCCGTCCTAATCCATCCGGACGAAGTCTATATCGATTATAAACGATTCACAACAGTTGATTACATCGCGAGGTACTTGACCTCTATATGATACATTTTACAAACATTGCATTCGTTTTGAAAAGACAATCTTTCATTTCATATGAAGTTGACAGTCATGCATACCATTTCATAATATATCCAACTATAATTGACTTAATAATGATCTTGATAAACTCAATGACTCGAACACAACGTCTTTTGAAATATGTCATGAATGAATCCAAGTAATATCTTTAAAATGAGTAAATGCACAACGGAAGATTTCTTTAATACCTGAGAATAAACATGCTTTAAAGTGTCAACCAAAAGGCTGGTGAGTTCATTAGTTTAACATAATTAATCATTTCATAATTTTAATAGACCACAAGATTTCATATTTCCATTTCTCATAAACATACGTCCCATACATAGAGACAAAAATATCATTCATATGGATTGAACACCTGGTAACCGACATTCACAATATACATATAAGAATATCCCCATCATTCCGGGATCCTCCTTCGGACATGATATAAATTTCGAAGTACTAAAGCATCCGGTACTTTGGATGGGGCTTGTTGGGCCCGATAGATCTATCTTTAGAGTTTGCGTTAATTAGGGTGTCTGTTCCCTAATTCTTAGATTACCAGACTTAATAAAAAGGGCATATTCGATTAGATAATCCAACTATAGAATGTAGTTTCGATTACTTGTGTCTATTTTGTAAAGAATTTATAAAATCAGCGCATGTATTCTCAGTCCCAAAAATATATATTGCAAAAGCATTTAAAAAGGGAGCAAATGAAACTCACCATACTGTATTTTGTAGTAAAAATACGTATAACATCATTGAACAAGTGTAAGGTTGGCCTTGGATTCACGAACCTATATTATTCATATATGTATTAAAACCTCTAACAAGTTCATATTTTAACAATATTAATATACTTGTTATATTTAATGGTTCGTATGTTATGTTCAATAGATAACTTAAATATATTTATTTTATATATCTTAAAATAGTTAATTAATACTTATTAACATATAATAATTTAGTTAAGTTATCTGTTTTAAATATTGTTTTATATACCTACTAATTATGTTAATAATAATAATGATACTAATAATGATAATAAAAGTGATAATAGTAATGATATTACTAATTATTATTAAGGTTAGTGTTAGTAATAATATTGATGATAATGATATTAATAATTAATAGCTCACTTAAATCATAATTTATCCATAGTTTCTAACTCCATAAAATTTATATATGCTTAATATCATTTAGCAAAATATTATTTTCGTATTCGAAGTTTCGAATTAACATTTGTAACCATACTTTTTAAATTATGAATTTTACTTAAGCTTAATTATATTACTTAACTCATAACTTTGTTACATTACTTTTACGTCATAACATTCCTCGTAGTATTTTAATATCTTAAAATCTTAACGGTTTTATGTCTATACATACAATATTAACTGTGTTACTCATATTCTAATCAATATAAACTTTTTAGTTATATACATACTTAACTTATTTAAGCTCATAAGATTTTAGTTCATAAACTTATAATACTTAATAATAATAATAATCCTTAATCATAATAATAATAATAATAATAATAATAATATTACATATATTAGTATTAATAATTATAACGGTTATAATACTTTATAATTAAAATAGTGCTATTAATACTAATATTGATAATACTAATGCTAATAATAATAATAACAATAATACTAATAATGGTAATAATAATAATAATGAAAATGATATTATAAATAATAATAAAAATTAAACTACCTTCAATATGAGAAGGCTTTAAAAAGAATAATGCTCCAAGAGGGACTCGAACCCGAGACCTCATGTTTACACACAGCATGCTCAACCAACTTGTCTATTTTGTTTTTCAGATTTATTATCCATCCTATATCTATATATGTATAATTCTCTTCCTAATCTATTCTTCTTCATCCAATATTCTAAAATCGACCAGTGGATCACAAGCATGTATAAAACTATTCTCTGTTGGTTTTAGTAATTATAAATGAAACAAAATCAATCTATATTAAGTATTATATTAATTTGACAAACGAAAAATAAAAAAAATAAAAAAAAACTGCTACTGCAGTCGCTGATTATAAAAAAAATCGCGGTTTTGCTTTTGACAATGTTATGGACAAATGTTATAACTTAAATTATGTTTCAAAACACTCCTGTAAACTTTGCAAATCATCAATTGGATCATATATACAACAGATATCTCGAATTTGATTTAAGAACAACGGTTGACTTTTAAATTCCTAAACTTTGACTCGAAAATTTAAAGTCGATATAACGAATTGGGAATTTATACTTTGCAGAAAGTTTAGACACAAGATTCCTAATAACTTTGCATTAATAGATTTTAAAATTTGATTCAAAATCTAATTTTGGCGAAAAAGTTAAGAAACAGAGAGAAAAAAATTAAAAAAAATAAAACCCGTGTTCTTCAGTTGTTTCACTTGCAAAAAAGAAAATGATAATTGATAGATAAGATTGAACGTGTTAATTCAATTTACAACTGATTGAATTGTATATAATGAATGATTAAGTGTCGACATATGTTCACGAGTGAAACAGAAGGCAGTATAAAAAAAATATATATAGAATTGATAGGGATATAACAAATCACGTGTAATTATCTATTTTTAGGGATTTTTATTTATTTATTAAAAATAATAATTAATAAACATATTAATAATTATAATACTACTAATATTATTAATAATGAAAATACTAGCTACAATAATAATAATAGTTGTAATAACAATATCAATACTTAATTCAAATAATAAAACGATAAAATTGTAATAATAATTATAAAAGTAATAATAATAATATTAGTGTTAATATAACATTTATATTTTAACTTGTACTTATGTTTAATATATTAATGTTACGTATTATTAATTTATGTAATTATTATAATATATATTCTATAATAACATATATTAATATATTTCATATTTTTACATTTTAATATAAAAATATATTATTATAATATGTGTTTGCATATTAATTACACTATATATGCAAATATGAAAATTATTAGTAGTTTTTTTTGTATGTGTAAGTACCATATATATATTTGTTTACAATATTATGTTATTTCATAATGAAAAAAATAAATATTATAATTTTGACATATAGTATTTATACATTTTATATAAATACAATTTACATATAATAATAATCATGTTTTAAATATCATGATATATTATGTAAATAGTTATATTAAATATATTAAGACAAACACACTCAAAGTATACATTCAATACCTTGTTAACGTTGACAATTATGCTCGGAATCCTTTACATTCAATCAATATACTGTATGAAATTAATATATAGTTTTAAATAACAAGTTTTAGTTATCTTAGGTTATCTTTCATAATAACTATATTATATAATAGTTTATTAATATATAAAATTATTTATATATACATTTCAATTTTTAACAATTGTTCGTGAATCGTCGGGAATGGTCAAAGGGTAAATGTATTCATGTAAACCGTTCCAAAATTATTAAAACTCAACATTACAAACCTTGCTTATCGTATCGAAATCATGTAAAGATTAAGTTTAAATCTGATCGGAAATTCTCGGGTCATCACAGTACCTACCCGTTAAAGAAATTTCGTCCCGCAATTTGAGTGGGGTGGTCATGGCTAACAATAAAAATGTTTTCATGGCCAATATGAGTTGATAATTAGAGGTTTATCATTATTGAATAATAATGATAAAATAATTCGATTATTCTAAGGATACGAATGAAGTTATCACAAAAGAGTGAATTGAAGAAAAATAAGATTTTCCTTAGCTTTTGACGTAAACAGGGTTGAATTTAGAAAATAGGGTGCGCCTTAACTTTTGACGTTGTCACTGTTGAATTCCGGAATTCAAGGGATTTAAACAAAATCTTCGAAATCTAAAAGATTTGATTCTTCGACGAGTAAGGAAATTAAGATCTCTCGAATTAAATACGGTGATCTGCTTTGATTACTCTGTCTGATATTTCCATTATAAATTAAACTCTTCCGTTCTATTATTCTCACCCTTCCTATACTTTCCTTCTTGTTTCATACATCCAAAAGATTCTGAAAATGCTTAATCCAGTTCTGATCCTTGTCCTCATCCTTATTATCGCAACAATCATTCTCCTTTCCCAACTTCCACCAGAGGAATCTATTTTCTTCTACTTCGCCCTCGGGATTATAATGTTTTTAATTCTCCTGTGTCTTTATGTTGCGATAAACGTTGATATACACGGTTTGTAATTTATGTGTTGTTATCGGGCTTTATATTTTCCCTTATATTTCAAAGCTCTATGCTTTTATTTTCTCTTCCCAACTTCAAGTCAAGCGATTAATAGTCCAGAATTTGTAGCTATAGAGTCTCGAATGATTATAATGTTCTAAGTAGGAAGGAACGTGATAGCACGATTTGATTTTCAAATTTATCAACATCACGGAAGATAGAACTATCAAGAATACATTTTCTTGATTTGTTCCGGAGTTAAGTAGGATGAAAGAGTTATGTAACATGGCACATGATGATGTTATGATCTGTGAATCATCACATTCCATTTAGAAACTCAGCATGACTTACTGTAATATAATCACGTTGATCAAGTGTCATTATATTATACTAATTCATGCACCAGTTCCCAACATTACTTTAATAACATTCATATTTTAAGCTCGAAAGTTTACAGGATATAGAAACTAATAGTTTCTATATGATGTAATACTGATATCAGGAAGAGAGTAATGATTTCAGATAAGAATAGTTATGAAAATATCTTCAGAAATATGGAGGATATTTATAATGAAAGATACGATGATATCTTGGAATTTCTAATATCGATGGATGATGAAGAAGATTTATCCGTAAGGGTTTAGATTCGGAAGTAAGGTATTCGCTAAAGACTTCATCAGAAACAGAATCATTTGGATTCTTTGAAGTCAAACTTATTCTTTGTGATTTGTCCATGGCTTCCTTCATAGTTTTACATAATCCGCTTTTCGGTACTAAATTTTCTATTGAATGTTTTCAATATAATGATACACAGGAAACACGAGGAGGTATATAATTTCAGACGAGAATATTTATGAAAATATCCTCGGAAATATCAAAGATATTGATGATGATATTTTGGAATTTCTAAGTTCGATGGTTGATGGGGAAAGATTTTTTTTCCCGCAAGATTTTAACATGACTTCGGAGCAAGATATTCTCTAAAGATTTCAATGGATCCAGAATTATCTGGATTCTTTGAATATAGGGTATGGTCCTTGTATTTGTCCTTGATCTCCTTCGTGATTAGCTCAATCCGTTTTCCAGTTTCAACTTTTCTAAGCTTTTCCAACATACTATTCTTTATCATCGAACTTCCGATGATTAAGGTCGTTTACGGTTGTCTATGGTTTCTGCTGCTTCATTCAAATTTTTCAACATTCATAGTATAGATTTATGACTGAGTGCTTTTCAGAATTTCAGAATGAGAGATCATAATTCTAAAAGATAAATGTCATACAAATAACTGTTGATGTAGACATGCTGTGAGTTTTTAAAGTACTGATTGCTGATTCCAGGTTATTGTTATGGCAGTTCTCGTTATAAGATGCGGATGAGTATATAATAGGGTTTCAATGAATAAATATAATGATTTGTCAGAGAGATTTATGCCAAGAAGCAACGAGGTTGCTGGTACGTCTGCTGGTAATATGGTGGAATATAAAAGAATTCTTCTATATCAAAAGGGTAATCATATATATTAGGATTATAATAAGGCTACTTCGAATGACAAGTCGAAGTTGACTTGCTGGAGCTGTGACAAAATTGGCTACTTTGAAAAGGGATCGCAAAGTTATTTTTGCTAATAAATGCCAAAGGATCTGACGCGGTTACATGTTAAACTTTTACTCAATTGCCGAATGTTTCTTAGGTGCATAACTATATGCATAATTCTTTTCTTCCGTAGATGAAGTGTCGTTGGTTCATCCTCTCGATTGAGGTGTTTTCAAGAATCATGAAAAGTTTGAACGCAGATTATAATCGTCGAGATACTAATGAAGTTTAGAATGAAATCAAGTGGCAAACTTGAAGAATTGTTTAGTTTCATATGTTATAATCAATATTTTAATTCATTTTAATTGTCCAATGTTGATAGTCCTCAATTGATAGTCCACAGTTAGCAGTATACAAATAATAATTCATATATAGTTTACTATATAATATTTGAATTAATTAATACGTATCGTGACCCGTGTACATGTCTCAGACTCGATCACAACTCAAAGTATATATATTATTATAGAATCAACCTCAACCCTGTATAGAGAACTCGATCATTACTGCATATAGAGTGTCTATGGTGATTCCAAATAATATATATATATATATATATGCGTCGATATGATATGTCAAAACCTTGTATACGTGTCCCGATATTTAAAGTGCGTAAAAATAAATAACAGAAATTTAAATGACGATAAATAAAGTGCGTAAAGTAAATAACAGAAATTAAATGACGATAAATAAAATTGCGAGAATGTAATTTGTGATAATTAAATTGCGATAAATAAAAATGTAATCAGTTAGCTAGGAACAATTAGCTAGGAACAGTTAGCGTGGATTCTTAACAAAATTTCTCATAGTTAATTTGTTTGTTTCTAACAAATTTTATTTTGTCAAATGTTTTCTTCATTATGCCACTTATTGGATTCTGATCAATCAAAATCCAAATATGAAATTGGATGAATATGGTTATTCTGTGGTGAACGGATTCGTGTATCGGTAGATGTAAATAGAATAGTAAATGATTGTTGAATCAGATTCGAAAAATGTATAGTGTATCTTATTAATGTGAAATCTAAATATTTCTCGGGTATTACCTACCCGTTAAAATATTTTCACCATTAATAGTTTGTATGAAAGAATTTTTAATTACAATATTTATGAAAAATATATATACATATATATTTTCTTCAGATGTAATCATGGATTTAATGAGTCAATATGATATTAAACTCATTTGATTTACCGTTTGAACAAGAATATATAATCTCTAAAACATTAGAGATTACATAATCGCCATGTCGAACGAAGATAATTGATGTAGAACGATATGTAGAACGAAGATCATACTCAAAGTACAGATGATGATATTGAAGCATGGATTGTTGATGGTGCTGGTGCTGTTATTGATGGTACTGTTGGTGTCGGTGATGTTGCTGAAGCTGGTACATTTTGCACCATATTTTCCGAATTGATTATCCGAGCGCGAAGTTCGTTGACTTATTACTCCAGGATGATTGTCGGTCGGAACGAGCGGATGAATAAGGTTCAGAATTGTAGATAGAATATAATCTTGTCGAGTTACCCTGGAAATGAGACTGAAAATGGTGTCTCGAACAGGTTCACCGGTAAATGCTTCAGGTTCATTGTGAGGTGAATTCGGTTGGTGGAAGGGATTGCCTTCTGCGCGTTTCCATTAATTAAGTCGACTACGAACCCATCAAATGAATTGATAATGGCTAATTGGTTGATTTATGCTGATGACGCTGTTTTCGGAATTTAGGTGACATCTATGTCGGAATAGCTGTCGGAATAACTATCGGAATAGCTATCGGAATTTGAGGGACTTGAACTGGTTGCAGTATTCATCTCGTACGATCAGATGAAGGATTTTTGATAAGAAATAGATTATAGGATGTAGATTAGTACCCTGCAATACATAATTTACATATGCATATATAATAATAAAATCCCATAAGTTACGGAGGAATCTACGGAAGTTGTCAGGCAAAGTTACAGTAACAGATACGCTAAGATATGAAGTATCAGATACGCTAAGATATGAATTTTGTCTATACACTATTTATGCAATCAATGCAGTAAGATGTGTCTAGACTAAGAATGATAAGCAAGTAATTTCCTAAGGAGGATAAGCAGAGGATTTCAGACTAAAATCATAAGCAAAACTTTTGACATGCAGACACGGTCGAAGTCCAGACTCACTAATGCATCCTAACGACTATCAGTTAGACTCACTAACGCAAAACCTGGTTCGCTACGACCACCGCTCTGATACCAACTGAAATATGTCATGAATGAATCCAAGTAATATCTTTAAAATGAGTAAATGCACAGCGGAAGATTTCTTTAATACCTGAGAATAAACATGTTTTAAAGTGTCAACCAAAAGGCTGGTGAGTTCATTAGTTTAACATAATTAATCATTTCATAATTTTAATAGACCACAAGATTTCATATTTCCATTTCTCATAAACATACGTCCCATACATAGAGACAAAAATATCATTCATATGGATTGAACACCTGGTAACCGACATTCACAATATACATATAAGAATATCCCCATCATTCCGGGATAGATCTATCTTTAGAGTTCGCGTCAATTAAGGTGTCTGTTCCCTAATTCTTAGATTTCCAGACTTAATAAAAAGGGCATATTCGATTAGATAATCCAACCATAGAATGTAGTTTCGATTACTTGTGTCTATTTCGTAAAGCATTTATAAAATCAGCGCATGTATTCTCAGTCCCAAAAATATATATTGCAAAAGCATTTAAAAAAGGAGCAAATGAAACTCACCATACTGTATTTTGTAGTAAAAATACATATAACATCATTGAACAAGTGTAAGGTTGGCCTTGGATTCACGAACCTATATTATTCATATATGTATTAAAACCTCTAACAAGTTCATATTTTAACAATATTAATATACTTGTTATATTTAATGGTTCGTATGTTATGTTCAATAGATAACTTAAATATATTTATTTTATATATCTTAAAATAGTTAATTAATACTTATTAACATATAATAATTTAGTTAAGTTATCTGTTTTAAATATTGTTTTATATACCTACTAATTATGTTAATAATAATAATGATACTAATAATGATAATAAAAGTGATAATAGTAATGATATTACTAATTATTATTAAGGTTAGTGTTAGTAATAATATTGATGATAATGATATTAATAATTAATAGCTCACTTAAATCATAATTTATCCATAGTTTCTAACTCCATAAAATTTATATATGCTTAATATCATTTAGCAAAATATTATTTTCGTATTCGAAGTTTCGAATTAACATTTGTAACCATACTTTTTAAATTATGAATTTTACTTAAGCTTAATTATATTACTTAACTCATAACTTTGTTACATTACTTTTACGTCATAACATTCCTCGTAGTATTTTAATATCTTAAAATCTTTACGGTTTTATGTCTATACATACAAATATATATAAATATTTTGATTATCACATTCATGACCATAACTGTGTTACTCATATTCTAATCAATATAAACTTTTTAGTTATATACGTACTTAACTTATTTAAGCTCATACGATTTTAGTTCATAAACTTATAATACTTAATAATAATAATAATCCTTAATCATAATAATAATAATAATAATAATAATAATAATAATAATAATAATAATAATAATAATAATAATAATAATAATAATAATAATATTACATATATTAGTATTAATAATTATAACGGTTATAATACTTTATAATTAAAATAGTGCTATTAATACTAATATTGATAATACTAATGCTAATAATAACAATAACAACAATACTAATAATGGTAATAATAATAATAATGAAAATGATATTATAAATAATAATAAAAATTAAACTACCTTCAATATGAGAAGGCTTTAAAAAGAATAATGCTCCAAGAGGGACTCGAACCCGAGACCTCATGTTTACACACAGCATGCTCAACCAACTCGTCTATTTTGTTTTTCTGATTTATTATCCATCCTATATCTATATATGTATCATTCTCTTCCTAATCTATTCTTTTTCATCCAATATTCTAAAATCGACCAGTGGATCACAAGCATGTATAAAACTATTCTTTGTTGGTTTTAGTAATTATAAATGAAACAAAATCAATCTATATTAAGTATTATATTAATTTGACAAATGAAAAATTAAAAAAAAAAAATAAAAAAAACTGCTACTGCAGTCGCTGAATATAAAAAAAAATCGCGGTTTTGCTTTTGAGAATGTTATAGACAAATGTTATAACATAAATTATGTTTCAAAACACTCCTGTAAACTTTGCAAATCATCAATTGGATCATATATACAACAGTTATCTCGAATTTGATTTAAGAACAACGGTTGACTTTTAAATTCCTAAACTTTGACTCGAAAATTTAAAGTCGATATAACGAATTGGGAATTTATACTTTGCAGAAAGTTTAGACACATGATTCCTAATAACTTTGCATTAATAGATTTTAAAATTTGATTCAAAATCAAATTTTGGCGAAAAAGTTAAGAAATAGAGAGAAAAAAAATAAAACTCGTGTTCTTCAGTTGTTTCACTTGCAAAAAAGAAATTGATAATTGATAGATAAGATTGAACGTGTTAATTCAATTTACAACTGATTGACTTGTATATAACGAATGATTAAGTGTCGACATATGTTCACAAGTGAAACAGAAGGCAGTATAAAAAAAATATATATAGAATTGATAGGGATATAACAAATCACGTGTAATTATCTGTTTTTAGGGATTTTTATTTATTTGTTAAAAATAATAATTAATAAACATATTAATAATTATAATACTACTAATATTATTAATAATGAAAATACTAGCTACAATAATAATAATAGTTGTAATAACAATATCAATACTTAATTCAAATAATAAAATGATAAAATTGTAATAATAATTATAAAAGTAATAATAATAATATTAGTGTTAATATAACATTTATATTTTAACTTGTACTTATGCTTAATATATTAATGTTACATATTATTAATTTATGTAATTATTATAATATATATTCTATAATAACATATATTAATATATTTCATATTTTTACATTTTAATATAAAAATATATTATTATAATATGTGTTTGCATATTAATTACACTATATATGCAAATATGAAAATTATTAGTAGTTTTTTTTGTATGTGTAAGTATCATATATATATTTGTTTACAATATTATGTTATTTCATAATGAAAAAAATAAATATTATAATTTTGACATATAGTATTTATACATTTTATATAAATACAATTTACATATAATAATAATCATGTTTTAAATATCATGATATATTATGTAAATAGTTATATTAAATATATTAAGACAAACAAACTCAAAGTATACATTCAATACCTTGTTAACGTTGACAATTATGCTCGGAATCCTTTACATTCAATCAATATACTCTATGAAATTAATATATAGTTTTAAATAACAAGTTTTAGTTATCTTAGGTTATCTTTCATAATAACTATATTATATAATAGTTTATTAATATATAAAATTATTTATATATACATTTCAATTTTTAACAATTGTTCGTGAATCATCGGGAATGGTCAAAGGGTAAATGTATTCATGTAAACCGTTCCAAAATTATTAAAACTCAACATTACAAACCTTGCTTATCGTATCGAAATCATGTAAAGATTAAGTTTAAATCTGATCGGAAATTCCCGGATCATCACAAATTCCTCCTAACGAGTGTGAATTTCGAGGTCAAAGTTCTTAAAATAAAAAGTCAACCATTGTTCTTCATTAAAATTCGAAATTGTTTGGGTATCTCCAGTTAATTTGTAGATTGAGAAAGGTTATAAATGTGATTTGAAACCTTTTTGGTGTTGCAAGTTTTGGCTAAAACGTTTTCAAACTCAAAATCATTAAATTTGTTTTTTTTCTTTCTTCACTAAACAGCGAGCTGCTGCAGCAGCTTTTGTTTTTATATTTTTTATATATATATTTTTTGTTAATCCAATTTATATCAAGTAATCATTTATGTATTGGATGTTAAATCCTAAAATCAATTTTTTAAGTGTTATTAAGATTGAAAACGATTTGGGTCGTGTGATTTGAGTGAAGAAGAAAGAGTCAGGAAGTGTATGGGTTAAATATTTTCGGGGTAGGATGTTAACAGAAAAACAGAAATAGAGCAGATGGTTAGGCGGGTGTTGGGTGAGCGAGAGGTCACGGGTTCGAGCCCGGTCCAGGGCATTTCTTTTTACAAAAAGCTTTTAAAGTGGTATACACTCTTATTTTATTTCTATCATGATTATTATTAGTTATTATTATGTTTATTATTATTCTTATTATTATTATTATGATTATTATTGTTATTGTTAATATTGGTATTATAATTATTATTATTAGTATTATCATAATTATAAGTATTATAACCATTATTATTATTATTGGTCTTATAAGTATTATTAATATATTTATTATTGTTGATTTTATCATCTAATTATTATTATTATTATGATTATTATTATTAATATTGCTATTATTACGCTTATCATTATTGTTATTATTATTATTATCATTAAGTATTAGGATTATTATTATTATTATTATTAGTATTATTATTAGTAAGAATTATGAATATTAGTCATTACTGTTATTATTACTAATATAAGTATTAGTTACCAATTATTATTATTATTATCATAACCCTAGTTACAATTATAATTATTATTATTATTATTATTATTGTTATTACTAATATTATTATCAATATAAGTATTATTATTAAGTAAAATGATTATTAATATTATCATTATTAATATCAAAAACTACCTTTTTAAGCAGATAAATATTTTGTACATAAAATATACATGCGCTGTTTTATAAATTTTTTACGAATAGACACAAGTAATCGAAACTACATTCTATGGTTGGATTATCGAAATCAAATATCACCCCTTTTAGCTTGGTAGCCTAAGAACTAGGGAAATGGCCCCTAATTGACGCGAATCCTAAAAGTAGATCTATGGACCCTGACAAGTCCCATTCGGGTTACGAATGTTTTAGTACTTTGACGATATATACTGATTGCGACAGCCGGTATATAGCATGCAGTTTGCGAAATGCCTGTATGTGGGGGATATTCTATATGCATCCTGTCAGTTCGGTTATCAAGCGTTCACCACATGACTGATTTTTATCTCTATGCAGTTTGCAAAATGCCTGATATGAGATGATGTTTATGAGAAATGGAAATGAAAAATCTTGTGGTCTATTAAATTAATGGAAATGATTGTATGATAAACTAATGAACTCATAACCTTTTGGTTGACACTTTTAAGCATGTTTATTCTCAGGTATGAAAGAAATCTTCCGCTGTACATTTGCTCATTTTAGAGATATTACTTGGAGTCATTCATGGCATATTTCAAAAGACGTTGCATTCGAGTTGTTGAGTTCAACAAGTTTATTATTAAGTCATTTATAGTTTGGATACTGGATGAAGTGGTATGCATGTCGTCAACTTTCGAAGAAATGAAAGTTTGTCTTTTAAAAACGAATGCAATGTTTGTAAAATGTATCATATAGAGGTCAAATACCTAGCAATGTAACCAAATGTAATGTATCTGTCCAGGTGGATTAGGACGGGTCGTTAAACCATCCAAGCTTGATTTCTTCAAACTTGATGGAAGATTCCTGGACATCATGTCCAAAGTTCCCAACCTAAGAAGAGATACATCCGAAAGCTTCTCTCTACAAAGGAAAGCATACCAGATTCTAACAAAATTCCACTGAGTGAAGAATGATCGGCATTACTCAGAAACTCTCTACCGCAGAAGCTAGGAGATACGGGTCGATTCATTTTCCCTTGTTCAATCTACCAATCTGGAACCATTCATGCGCTAGCAGATTTAGGAGCAAGTATCAACCTAATCCCCTACTTTCTCTATAAGAGATTTGAGTTTGGAGACTTCTCACCAACTAAAATGACATTCCAACTTGCCGATCACATATTCGATATCCTAAGGGCATAGTTGAGAACGTCTTGGTGAAAGTCGATAAATTTTTGTACCCTACGGATTTCTTAGTGATGGACATTCAGGAAGACTTACACACAACAATAGTATTAGGAATACCTTTCATGAATACGGCTAGGACTGTGATTGATGTTTACAATCAAACCTTAATCTTACGATCAAATGGGGAGCGCGTTACCTTCAAAATTGACCGGCCTACCGATATTTCTGGACAGGCAGAGATGTTTGCTATTTCCACCAGACGGATCACTTCCGATGATGATTCCCCACCAACCGATGATATCGAGCTGAGTGTCGAATCACAGTCTGCTGACGACCCAAAAATGGAAGAAGAGGATCCAAGTGAAGAAGTATAGGAAGAGGAAGAACCTGATAAGGAAGAGGAAATGGAAGACGTAAAAGAAACTGCGATAATACCCTCTCCAAGCCCAGAGCGTCACGAAGAATTAATGAGGCTTGAGACAGAAGATCACATTTTAATCATTCGTTTTAAAAAGAAGACTGATAGGGTTAAGGTTAAGGATATAGAAATTGACCCTGCAAGTGTCGAAATAAAGAACCAGAATACTGAAGAATCCCGTTCATCAGACGAATCTTTAGACGACTATTATACCAACGATGATGAGGAAGAGCAACATGAAGACATTATGGGTAACTCATATTCTCCATCCGAACTAGATCAGGAGGAGCCGGACTCGTCTTCAGATCGAATTCCGATCATATCCACTCACTCCAACATGATAACCTTCATCAATGACACCGATGATTTTGAAGATAATCTCGAAGCCATCCGTAAATCAACAATTGATTTCATGCTACGCTTAACAGAATGAATCATGGCTATCAAAGATGAATACAACCTCTATCTACAGAGAGAAGACAATAATGCTGAAATCCTAGAAGAGCGCATTCAAGACTTTATCAATACCCTTCACGATCATATCTACCACGAAGAAAGGCAACGAGAGCACAATTCAGTGGTTCGCACTATTCTGGAGACAAGATTCTGTCGAGATAAGAAGATCACCCTACAACGCCTTTGCCAGATCTGCACTTCCGTTCTCAGCAAATCAACGAGCATTATAGACTCTCAGCCGGAAGCATATGGATCTTTCCACCGGACGCCCGACTTATCACTCTGATTTGAAAATGATCGAGAATATTCACAGCTTTTTCGCTCTCTTGGAAAGAGATAATTTTGAAAGCACGCCAGAGAGGCTAGTGATTTACGTAACAATTGATCACCACACTGATCTAATTGTCAAAGAGTTACGATATGCAGTCACAGAAGAAGTAAGACGCAATAATCCATTTTCTCATCTTGAGCCAGACCAAGTCAACATCGCCACCTACGTTACAAAGCGGATAACACGTATCTTCCAAGAATCCACTGATCCAAGTTTCACATTCAAAGCTGGATGTCAGGAGATATACTCAAAGATGGTGACATTAATGCTCAGGTCAGGGCTGCTCTTCACTTCTTTTCAGCTTCGCCTTTTGACTAATCTGTTCAAGACTACAGACTCCTACTTTGGAGACCACCGATCAAAAGATTTTGAGATACTGAAGATACAATTTCTGACACTGTTTGAAGATCTCCAAAATGAACATCCTATCAGAGAAATAATCATCACTAGAACTGCCTCAATGATTGACATTCATGGATCATTCAGCAGAGCAGTGGATCATATTCTTATTGGACTTTAAGATTTGTCACGAGCCAAAACCGCGCATTATCTCTCTTTCAAAAGATCTTTAAGAGAAGTACCGGATCTACTACCACTTTTGGTCCGACACTTTCTCAGGATTTATCCACCAAGACTTACATTTCCTCGAGAAGACCAAGATCACAACTACTAGAGGGGAATGACTGCTTTCTAGGAATCATTACGGTCGATCCAATGACCTTAAACAAAAGAGCTTCTCGGGAGGCAACCCGTGCAATAAAGTAGAGTAGAAGAATAAAGGATGACAAATGAGCCGATAAATAAAGGTCGAGACTTCCAAGATTGCAAGTCAGCCAGTTTCTTCACTAGCAACCACACCTGATGGGGGTACTCCTTTCTTCCTGTTACTAGCTCAAATTATGCCACATCCTAGCTTATCACTAAATGTGGGATTCCAACCCAAATAAACACTAGACAAATATTCCTAAATCTTCAACTAAAACTCCTAAGTGTGGGATACACTAGGAACATTGAGGAAAATGTTTGTCTAAGTGTGGGATGTTGGTATAAACTTTTTATACTATATTAAAATAACCCATTACAAAGATTCCAAGTTCTTAAGCCAAATTTCAAAAAATTTTAACAAGAGAAAGCCTTTTCGAAAAAGTATTTTTGAAAACCTGAAGTGTTTATAAATAAAATTAAGGCTTGAGTAAGGTGGAAATCTTGAGAGGACAAACCAAATCTCTAACAGAGCATTGCATGACTAGGCATTATCGACCTAAATTGATTATGGTGAGGCACCCAAATAAGACCAACATTCATCTTTAATGCTTCGCTATTTTTCATTGAGAGTGCCGATGTCTATGCTCAGAATCAGAACTTGCTCTAGATCTCGGTTATAATCAGAAGAGCTAGCCTTTCACACCTCCACCACTTCTACCACACCACCTTATCCACATCATCTTTACTACCACTCGGAAAAATAGAAAATGAGATTCCTTCCAAAACCCGATGTTTTAAACCTCTCAAGTATCATGTCAAAGGTCTTGAAAAAGTTTACCGGCAAAAAGTTTCTCGAGATTAAATCTCTTAAAAAGGAGAAGAACTTATAAAGAGAAACACCGAAGAAGAACTCGACCACAAATGCCTGTCGCTTCAAAAAAGAAGAATAGTTCAAAAGTGCATCTCGAAAATATCAGCACTCCTATCTATCTTAAATTCTCCCAAAATTCAAAATAAAAGTCTTTAAAGACTATATTACCCTTTTTCTCACCCTTAAAACAACTTCACCACTACTCCAAAATTCTTTTCCATCATTGACAAATGACCTAGAAGCTATGGTTACTACCGTTTTTACATTAGTAGCAAGGATTTGAGTCATTATCAAGCCTATGGCGATGGGTGCAACATGACTGGCTATGAGGGAATTCATTTCTTAGATCTATAAGGAACCTTAAACACTTGAGTGATTTGAGTGACCCGTGAAAGTTAGCCTAAGTCATATAACCTCTTCGTAAGCTTGCAGAGATAGTTTCAACCCTAACATAGATGACTCACTTTATCTTTCGTTCTTTTAATAAAAAACAAACCGCTTAGGCTATTAGAAAAGAAACTCGGAAAGATTTCTTAAAGAAAAAATGAGAAGTTTGCTTGAGGACAAGCAAAGTCTAAGTGTGGGATATTTGATATCGGCTAAAAAGTCACGTTTTTACCCCAATATTAAGGCCCAAAAACAATAAAGTTTCGAGCTTTATCGCCAAAATACCCACTTCATCGGTTGAAATTGAAGAACAAGTGATTACGAAGACGGTGCAAAAAGAATCAAGAAAATCGGAGCTAAAACGAAGATTCTAGAGCGAAAACGGTGAAAGACAAGAAATCAAGTTACAATCCAGCAAATCAGCAAGCTAAATGGCTTGCCAAACGGGCTACCAAATGGCCTGCCGGTATGGCAAATGGCATGCCACGCGCCCATATCAAATGGCCACTGCAAACGGGCAAGCCTGGCAAATGGCCCCTGCAAACGGCCTGCCAAACGGCTTGCCAAATGGCCTGCCAGCCGTTTGCAGGCAAACTTCAAGTCTATTTAAAGATTCTTTGTCATCCATTTCAACACACACTTCAATTCACTTCTTTCTCTCTCTTTCTACAATACTAGTCATACTTTCAAGGTCTTCAACTCCGTGCGGAAAACCTAGTACCCAGAGAAGAACGCAGAAGATTGTATTAGGAGCGGTCTAGAGTTTGAAGTTGTCACTTTTGTATTTAGAACTTGTTTAATCTACTGGTACTTTTATCCTTTGTCTTTATATAATGTTTTCCATTATTATGCGTTGTGATATTGTTGCCATGATTAGCTAGTAGTTATCTTTAGTGTATGTTATTATGTAGTCAGTTATAATACTGAAATAATATTATGGCATGTGTATGTTGTCAAGATGCTTTTTAATTATGCTTTGAACTCAATCACTTTTCCAACTAATAGAACGTAGTTATTGGCTCTGTTATTGGGAAGTTGCGAACCCCGATTCCGAGTACACTATCTGTGTCACCCCTTGGTAAGAGAAGTCTATCAGATACAACGTAAGTTTAACAGAGGCACACCGGTTGTAGTAAGTCCCCTGAGCCTTGGATTCCAACTGAGGACTCTTTCGTAGTGAAAAATCTAAGTAGACCCCTAGTACATTATCGGTCCTAGACCATGCTAGTGTAATCACCAAGCATACAAAATTCATACGTGCACGCTGAATCACAACGGTTGTTTTAAGCTATACCTCTGCTAAGTAAGGCCATGGAACCCAGTCAGTGCTGATTAGTACACTTCACCATAACGCGATCTCAAGCATTGCACCCCGTTTGAGGTATTCTTGGTTAATTGAGGAATTGTTTGTTCAAACACATAAAGGATTGGACCGTTAGGATAACCGAACGTGTTCATGGAAGTCAAAATTGACTTGAGCATGGTGTTCTTTATGGTTGAACTCTTTTTAAGGGCATAACTATCTTTTAAACCCAATCATTAACGAAAGCATCGGAACACATCACGTCTCTCGGATATGGAAAACCCTGTATCCAATTATGCTTAAGAAAGGTTAGACCATTGTTGAATGTTAATACGTCAACCAACCGAGTTACTCAATTGGATGAGCCATCTGAATGTGTATGCCTGTAGTCAGACTGCACAAGCGTCGGGGGTAAGGGACGTTGCTGTCTATTCAGAATCTTCAAGCCTATCGTATTACCCAGTGACATGTCTTACGACAGGGGCGTTTAGGACTTGTGTAATGAATACAAAGTCACTGCCTATCCATGAGCCAACATTCAATAATCCTGGCAAAGTAACTAACGAAATCATATCATGCACTTGTTTTAACCTTATCTGAATTACAAATTTTATCGCATTTACTTTACTCTATTTGATAAACTAGAAAACCCAAAATTAGTTAACAAACCACTACTCCTGCACCTTAGGATTATCTTAGGTTTTAGATATAGGTTCGATTCTACTAATATCTTAAAAATACGACCCTAGGTCATACTTCTCTTACTCATAATAAGGAGTAGTACAGTTTAGGCCCCGCTAAATATAAATTTAAAATCGTTACCCCCTGATGGTGGTTGATTCTGATGCCTTGCAGCCTAACGACACCGCCTAAATAAAACCATCCATTTTATCTGTACCATTGTGGTGGTATCAAATTGGTTAGTGCCTTAGTGTGTAGGTGAACTAACTATGTTGTGGTTGTATCGTGTTTGTGTTCGTGTGTCCTTATATCGAGTTTAGGTTTGTGTATATCATCGAGCAAGATAGTCATTGTACTAATGAGTTGAGGCAGCATGCACGCGTAATTATGACTAGCTAACATTGTTACAAGTGCAAATCATGTCAAGCGAGTAAGGTACGGTGAGTGTTGCGCAAGATGGGGTGGTGTTGTACGTGTAGTTTATTTGCGTCTTGTTGCTTAACCAACTTTTAATCTTTATAATGAAGACGAGAAGCGAGGCTTCAAGTGGGAAGCAAGGTGATGATGATGAATTGACAGCTAATATTGAGGCCGCCTTGGAGAGTTATTTCGTGATTTTTACGGGGAAGGTTAAAGAAGTCTTTCAAAGGACAGTTGAAGGACAAATAATCGATCTTATTAAGGAGAAAATGGGTACGAATGTTCAAGAAGAGTTTGAGAAGTGGTTTCCTAAACCTCAAGTTGAAGGCGGTGGAGAGGATGTTCCTCTTGATCATGGGGTTCAAGGCAATGCAATCGGAAAGGAGTTTATCTACAAAAACTTCATGATGATTAAACCTCCTATGTTTGTCGGAGATCCCGATCCTTTGATAAACACTGGCTGGATCTCGAATATCAAAGGGTGTTTTCGCACGAGTGAATGCCCTCCTGACAAGAAAATGAGACTCGCTACTAGTTTCGGGGTAATGCGAAGAATTGGTTGCATGGTAACATTGATATTATCGTGGGATGATTTTAGAAGGAATTCTTCGAGGAGTTCTGGACGCAAGCCGATTTGATGAGTTTGCGCAATGAGTTACGAAATTTGCGACAAGGGTCTATGGACCTAAATACTCTGAGGACTACCTTTTTGGCGAAGGCCCGATTTTGCCCCGAATATTTCGGGAACGATAGGTTGTTGATGGAGAATTTTCTTGAGATTTTGAATGACGATTTGCGCGGGAAAATTAGCCTTGGGCAAGTGGACTCTTTTGCTAATCTATTTGACATGGCTAAGGGTTTTGAAGCGTATGCTCCGAAGTAGGTTGATGATACGTCGGGCAAGGGAAGGATTGAATCGTATGGTTTTCCGAGCAAGAAAGCTATAAGTGAAAATGAGAGCACGGGTAGCATGAAAAAAAGGTGTCAGACTCTAGTGCGTCTAGATGTTTCAATTGCGGAGAGAGGGGTCACAAGTCTTGGGAGTGCTCGAAACCGTCCTCGAGAGGTAGTGCCATTGTGTTTTTCAATTGTCGTAAAGAAGGGCATCGCAAGATGGAGTGTCAGGAACTAGTGGTGGCGGGCACTGCGAGAGGCCGTTTAGGTACTTTTAAAAGGAGGTGTTTGTATGTTGTTCGATTCATAATAACAAAAGGTGTGTATGTAAGCCATAGCTAAATTGTACTCTCTGTTGGACATAATTTTTAGCGAGAAGTTGGCTTACGATTGTGGTTTTGGGTTGCACTCGGTAGAGTGTGTGGTTCATGAATTGTGTCTTGATACTAATGTGTGAGTCTCGTGTTGCATTGGCATTTGGGGTGGTATCCGAGTCGTTAAACTCACTCGAGTGAGACCCGTAGAATTTCATATGTACTGAAATGCTTGTATAGCGTCATCATCTCTTCTGAGGACACCTAATCAATGACATTCGTGTTATTCCCTCGAATGACCTCCGCATTAATAATAAAATGCACTTCGAACCTGTAGAATTTATGGATCGTAAGATTTAAACGCTTGAAACAAAAATATTCTATCTATTGGAAATCACGAAAGGCCCCTAGTATACCTGGGAACGTGAAGACCAAATAAAACGTAAATATCATCGTCTATGTACGAACAACGCCGATTGATGGCAACAACTAAATTTCGAGACGAAATTTCTTTTAACAGGTAGGTACTATGACAACCCGGAAATTTCCGAAAAAATTTAAATAAAATCTTTACATGATTTCATTTAATCTCGGCTAATTCCGACGATTCACGAACCATTATTTATAAATAATTAAGTATTAATATTAATTTGTTATATTAATATTATTATTATTTATCATCATTTACAAGTATTATTACTCTCAATATTATTAATATTATTATTAGTAATAATTATTAATATCATTAATATTATTAGTATTATCACTTTTACTAAAAGTGATAAGATTATTATAAATATCATTATTATTAATACAACTTATTATTAATAATAGTATTATTAATAGTATTATTAACACTTTATAATGATTATTATCATTATTATTAATTATAATTAAAATTATCATTTTTATTATTAATATTGCCATATTAATATTACTATCATTATTTATCATTAATAAAATTATTATTATCATTTTTATAAATTATTATTATCATTATTATTATTTCTATTATCATTATTGTTATTATTACTTTTATTATTATTAATAATATTATAAAATTACTATTATTAATATCAATTAAAAATAAATTAAAAGTCAAAAGATATGTACTAAATTTTTAAATTTTTTTTAAACGTGATCCTGATCCTCCAGCTTATTTTTTTATTTTAATCTCCTGATTATTTTTATATCTTCTTTTAGATTTTTTATTAACCGTGATTATTTTTTTAATCTTCTCTACTGGTTTTTATTTTGTTTTCTGGCTATAAATAGTCAATTAATCATAGATTTAATATATAATCTCTGCTGCTACAGATTGGAAATTAAAACAGAATATATATATATATATATATATATATATATATATATATATATATATATATATATATATATATATATATATATATATATATATATATATATATATATATATATATATATATATACGCACCCTGTTCTTGACCCATTTTACCAAAACCTCGAATCCGAATCAATTTTCAAAATCTATAAATGCAGTCTTGTTAGGAATCATTCATGTAAACTTCTTGTAAAATCTCAAGTTTCAATTCTTCCTAACGAATTCAAATTTCGAAGTCAAAGTTTTGGTTTTTAAAAGTCAACTAATGTTCTTCAATCAAATTCGAATTCGTGTTTGTGTTTCAAGTTCAATTGACGATTCCAAACACGAACACATATGTACCATTTTACTCGTTTGGAATCATAGTCTATAACGTTATTTTATTTTTTTGGAATCATAGTCTATAACGTTATTTTATTTTTTTACTCGTTTTATATTAACACAAACACATATGTACCATTTAGGATTCTAATGAAGAATCTAAGTCCTTGTTGTTATAATTATGTTTTGATTTTGGTTCCTGTCAATTTGATGAAGAAGAAGGAAAGAAAAAGATGAATATAGGTTAAATATAAATGATATACGAATTAAATCAGAAAAACAGATTGGTTCAGCTGGTTTGGGTGTTTGTCGGGTTAACGAGAGGTCACGAGTTCGAGCCCGGCTTGGGGCTTTTTTTTTTTTTTTTAAAAAGGCTTATAAGGTAGTTCTCATTTATTATTATTATTATTATTATTATTATTATTATTATTATTATTATTATTATTATTATTATTATTATTATTATTATTATTACTACTACTATTGTTATTATTATTAAGTATTAGTATTATTGTTAGTATTATTATTACTAAGTATTAACATTTAGTATTATTATTATTATTAACATATAACATTTTAATATTATTAAAACTATATTATTATTATTAATATTATTATCATCATTTTTACTACTAGTATTATTATTATTATTATTATTATTATTATTATTATTATTATTATTATTATTATTATTATTATTATTATTATTATTATTATTATTATTATTATTATTATTATTATTATTATTACTATTATTATTGTTATAATTATCATTATTAACAGTATTTTTATTATTAATATTGCCATTATAAACAAATACAACTTTTGATTACCAATATTATTATTATTTTACTAAATAAATAATATGTATATAAAAACGTATTTATAAGTAATATTACATATAAGTATGTATCAACCGTATTAACAATTTCTATACGAATATTCATATATAGGTATTTTAATATATTACTAACCAAATATATATTAATATAACTATATAAATATTTATCATTTTAAATACATGTACACAAATTAAATATATATAATATATAATATAAGTTATAATATGTGAAATTGTTCAATTACGATTACATGTTTTAATATATATAAAACTGATATAGGTTCGTGAATCCGAGGTTAACTCCGCAGTTGTTCAGTGCCATCATACACATAATTATTACGAAATATCGTACAGTATCGTGAGTTTTCATAGCTCCCTTTTTATATATATTTTTGGGCTGAGAATACATGCACTATTTTTTATAACTGTTTTATACGGTTAAGACACAAGTACTCAAACTTATATGCTATGACATGCTATGATTCATGCTAAATCCCTACTGTAATATTGTCAATTGCTGGAATTTGGCAAGCTTAGTTATTGTGAATAGATCTATTGAGAGTAACGTCTCTGTCCATTTGACTATTAGTCTTGGATACATAATAATGATTCAACGACACGAACGTGATGTGTCATGGGGTAACTTTTATTTAGTCGCGATATTACAAACTCGACAATACTTTTAGGTTGATATTTCTATATCAACCAATACTTTAGATTGATATTTCTATATCAATCAACTCTTATTAAATCTTGTGGTCTAACACTATTATTGAAATCATTATTTATGATAAACCTATGAACTCACCAACCTTTTGGTTGACACTTTTTAGCATATTTATTCTCAGGTCCTACATAATACTTCCGCTGTATATTTGATGCTTTGATGATGATTGCTTGCTATGCTTGGAGTCTTCATTACATATCATATCAATTAAAGACATTTAATGCGTTATTCATTAAATATAAGCTAATGACTATTTATCTTCCGCTGCAAAAACTCAATAAATGTAATAAAATGTCTCATATAGAGTCGTTCTCATTATACGATTACTTGATTTGATATAATTAGTTACAAATACTCCCGAACCTATTTGGGGGTGTGACAGAAATGGTATCAGAGCAGTATTGTTGTAGAGAACCAGGATTGCATTTTAAGTGTGCCTTATACAATTAGGTACCTTAGCAATGTAGGACTACAACTTTCCTTGACTATAGTGCCTTTAATTGTTGCCTTTAATTGCTAAATGCTACACTATACCTTAGAAACTTTACTTATTAAATTCTTTAATTTTTCTTAGAATGCCGAGCCAATCTAAGAGCTCTGCTCACTCTCCTAAGTACTCTCCAATTACGCCACCGCATTTAAATGCGACACCATGATTTCTAAAATTCTTGACATTCCTATGTTATCTATCATGATTTTATGTATTACGTATGTATTACATGAAATATTATCCATGATTTTTAAAACTCCTATATTTGTTACTATTCATACTCATACGTATATAACATCACTGTTATATTACGTATCTATGTGCCCTTATGCCTTTGTGCATTGGTTTGCGAACTGGAAAATGTCATTATTGACCCATAAAGATTCTCGATAACTCAAACACATTATAATGTCATCACTATTCATAATCATTACTTTTAAATCTTTGCGTTCTCGTTATT
This sequence comes from Rutidosis leptorrhynchoides, assembly GCF_046630445.1. Classification (NCBI taxonomy): domain Eukaryota; kingdom Viridiplantae; phylum Streptophyta; class Magnoliopsida; order Asterales; family Asteraceae; genus Rutidosis; species Rutidosis leptorrhynchoides. Next base: position 318,582,384 of record NC_092335.1, on the reverse strand, counting down.
TTTTATCATTGAACTTTCTTGACGGGTGGCATCTACTGTCATAACCCGACCTTAACCATAAGGACGAATACAATAACATATGATTTCATCGCGAGGTATTGACCTCTATATGCGACGTTTTTCAAAAACTGCATTCGTTTTTACAATACAAACCATAACTTTTATTACAAATACAAGGTTTAAACAAGATAATAATGATTATCGTTTAGCGATAATCTTAGACTTACAAACTTTACATGTGATAATAACAATACGACTTCCAACATATTTTACATTACAAATCCTCCGATATGCAGTTTTATTTTTGACACAAATATGCATACTCAAGATCTTGCTTAAATTCAACAAGTTGCAGCGGAATCTTTTAGTTATCACCTGAGAATAAACATGCTTAAAACGTCAACATAAAGTTGGTGAGACATAGGTTTAATGCCGGCAGCGTTATAAATATAGACCACAAGATTTCATATATAAACGTTTTAATAAAGATATTCTAAGTTGTTGAGCACTTGATAACCATACTTAACATTTAATCAACGTCGCATATTCCCTTTATTATGAAATCTTACTACACCGTACCAAGTGTAGTCACCAAAATGAAGTACTGTGCAACCGTTGAATACTGGTCGTCCAGTCCGATTGGGGTTTACAATACCTCATGTAAATAGTAGTTACCAAGTTACAGGGAAGTATGCCAGTGGTACAACTCAACGTAGAATATATATTTTTAGTCACTTGTGTCCATAACGTAAATCATAAAATGCATGTATTCTCATCCCGAAATATTTAGAGTTTAAAAGTGGGACTATATACTCATCCCGAAATATTTAAAGTTTAAAAGTGGGACTATATACACTTTTAATACTTTTAATATTTTCTTAGTTCGTAGTTAGCAGTTCGATGTTAATGGTCCACAATTAGTTGCTTAAATAAAATAAATAAAGACCCCATCGTATTCGTATTGATCAGAATTAATCTCGACCCATGGTACCATGTTCTCAAGTGATGTGTTGCGTACATAAAGTACCGTGTTGTCAAATGACGTGTTGCGTACAATCACGAGGTCTTATGATTAATCTTCTTGTGTTGTTTACGGGTGGTCCTGAAATATATAAAATCAAATCATAAGTAAATATATATGAAATATCATATTAATTAGAAATATATGATTAATTTAATTTTTCTCCAAATATTTTCGTAGCTAAACTAGCTTCGGATACCCGATCTTGTTTTAGTCGTAGTTTCTTCATTACAACTCCGTTTTTGTTGGTTCAACTTGCCACTTCCTTGGATCGAGTCAATTTTTAAGAATATGAACTGAAAATACCTTAGATTGTATTCGAAATCACAGGTTATAGGTCAAACTTTGGTGAAACTTATGAAAGTGATCATTTTCCATCATAAAAACAACATTTAATGATCATTTTTCTAAAAATACTTAAACTTTGAGTTAAACTATGAAATTTTTATGTGTTAACATATTCAAAATAATTATCATTTTTCCAGAACATGAACTTCCAATTCAAAGCTTAAGATGGTTTTTAATTATCCAACCCAAAACAGCCCCCGGTTGCACTCCGACGACGTAGATTCAGTTTTTAAGATGTTCTTTGTAAAACCAAGTTATATCTTGTTAAGTTAGCATATCATTATGATATATTATAGGTCTTGAAGTGTTTTAAAAGTTAAGTTAGAAGGATCTATTTAGTTTGCAAACAAGTTTGAAATCATTCAAACTATGTTCTTGTTGTTAAAATTTTACAACACAAAATAAGATAGCTATATAAATATGAATCGAATAAGGTTATGAACAAGGTTACTACCTCAAGTTACTTGGACAAAGTTACTGTTAAAGATGAGAAAAATCCTAGAACCAAAAGAGTGGTGAAGTTGGATCAAAAGGTTGGAAGTAAACTTGTATTTTTGGAAGGATTATTGAAGTTTTCTTGTAAGGAATTTATTATGATGATTAAGGCTTGTTTTTGAGGCTAGATCTTCATGGTTATTTACTGAGATTGTGAAGAACACTTAAGGTTCCTAAGAGTGTGTTTTTGGTTAGAGAAAATGTGTAGTAAAAATGAAATTGGAATGGAGTATAAATGGTGGTGAAAAGATGTATAAATTTGTAATATTGTGCAAAAGTCTTGTAATATGCCAAATTGATTAATCATGCATGCTAAGATCCAAAATTGGCTGACTCATGGCTGCTAATAAAGTGATTTTGATGTGTATATACTAATAGTAAATACGTATAGGAGCTGGGTATGATACGAGTACATATACTCTAGGTATACGTGTAGAAATTTTGAGGAAACGGAACGAGAATTCAAATATAGCTATCTTTTGTAAATATACTTATATTGTTTTATGTATATAAGCCCTTTAAAAGTGATTAAATACATATTTATACGATACTTGTATAAGTATTATAGGTTAAAGGTATATATGTCAAATAATGTTACGTATAGTTATCATTTTGAAAACTTAAGTTAGTAGTCTCAAAGTATACTTATAACTTATTGTTATTAGTACACAATGAGATGTTAAACCATTCTTAGATCATGTTAAATATATATAAATACATATATATACACAAACGTATAATTATCGTTTGTTATATAGTTCGTGATATCATCGGTCAAATTGGACGGTCAAACGTTGTGTAAAACTTTTTTTAAAAACATAAATCTCAACAATTTAGATTGCTTATCATGTTGGTAAGGTTTAATTTATGTAAATATTAATCTCATAGGTATAAAATGATCGGAAAAATCCGGGTCGTTACAGTACCTACCCATTAAATAAATTTCGTCCCGAAATTTTAAAATTGTACCTATTTTGCGTTCTCGGGAAACAAATGTGGGTACTTTCATTTCATCTGATCCTCTCGTTCCCAAGTAAACTCGGGACCCCTTCGAGCATTCCAATGAACCTTAACGATCGGTATGTTGCTCTGCTTGAGTTGTTTAACTTTACGGTCCATGATTTCTACTGGTTCTTCTATGAATTGTAGTTTCTCGTCGACTTGGATTTCTTCAAGAGGAATGGCGAGATCTTCCTTTGCAAGACATTTCTTAAGGTTTGATACGTGAAATGTATTATGTACTCCGGCGAGTTGTTGCGGTAACTCGAGTCGATAAGCTACCGGTCCAATGCGTTCGATGATCTTGAACGGGCCTACATACCTTGGGTTCAGTTTACCCCTTTTACCGAAACGTATTACACCTTTCCAAGGTGACACCTTTAACATAACCATGTCACTGATCTAAAACTCTAATGGTTTCCTTCGGACATCGGCGTAGCTCTTTTGGCGACTACGGGCTGTTTTCAATCTCTCCTTAATTTGTACTATCTTCTCAGTCGTTTCGTGTATGATCTCGGGACCAGTTAATTGTCGATCTCCTACTTCATTCCAATAGATAGGGGATCTACACTTCCTTCCATACAATGCTTCGAATGGTGCAGCTTTAATGCTTGCATGATAACTGTTATTATACGAGAATTCTGCTAATGGTAGATATTTATCCCATCCGTTTCCAAAATCGATCACACATGCCCTGAGCATGTCTTCAAGAGTCTGAATTGTTCTTTCACTCTACCCGTCAGTTTGTGGATGATATGCGGTGCTCATATCCAAACGAGTTCCCAGGGCCTCCTGTAGTGATTGCCAAAACTTTGATGTAAATCTACTATCACGATCGGATATAATGGAAATAGGTATTCCATGCCTTGAAAAAATTTCCTTTATGTATAATCCTAATAGTTTCTCCATTCTATCCGTTTCCTTTATAGGCAAGAAATGTGCAGATTTGGTGAGACGATCAACTATTACCCAAATGGTGTCATAACCCCAGGCAGTCTTAGGTAACTTTGTGATGAAATCCATGGTAATACCGTCCCATTTCCATTCTGGGATTTCTGGTTGTTGAAGTAACCCTGACGGCTTCTGGTGTTCTACTTTGACTTTGGAACAAGTTAGACATTCCTCAACATATGTCGCAACGTCTGTCTTTAAATTAGGCCACCAATAATGCGTCTTAAGATCTTGGTACATCTTTCCAACTCCAGGATGTATCGAGTATCTTGTCTTGTGCCTCATTCAATATCAACTTCCTTAATCCACCCAACTTCGGTACCCAAATACGGTTTGCAAAATATCGAATTCCGTCTTCCCGCATAACGAGTTGCTTCTCATACTTCTTCATTATTTCATTTCCTATGTTTTCTTTAGTAAGAGATTCTCGTTGAGCCTCTTTGATTTGTGAGTTAAGATTCATGCAAATTTTTATGTTCATCGCTCGTACTCGAATTGGTTCCCGTTCTTTTCTGCTTAGAGCGTCGGCCACTACATTCGCTTTCCCGGGATGATAGCGAATTTCACAATCATAGTCGTTTATCAGCTCGACCCACCTACGTTGCCTCATGTTCAGCTGTTTCTGATCGAAGATATGTTGAAGGCTTTTATGATCGGTAAACACAGTGCATTTAACCCCATATAAGTAGTGTCTCCATATCTTCAATGCAAACACTACTGCTCCCAGTTCTAGATCATGCGTCGTGTAATTCCGCTCGTGAATCTTCAATTGACGAGATGCGTATGCAATAACTTTCTTTCGTTGCATAAGGACGCAACCAAAACCTTGTCGCGAAGCGTCACAATATATCTCAAAATCATCGTTCCCTTCAGGTAACGATAAAATAGGTGCTGTAGTCAACTTCTTCTTCAGTAATTGAAATGCACTCTCCTGCTCAGAAGTCCATTCGTACTTCTTCCCTTTTTGCGTTAACGCTGTCAACGGCTTAGCTATTCGGGAAAAATCTTGAATAAACCTTCTATAATAACCAGCTAAACCCAAAAATTGGCGTATCTGCGTTGGTGTCTTAGGAGTTTCCCATTTTTCAATGGCTTCGATTTTTGCTGGATCAATCTGAATTCCTTTGCTACTAACAACGTGGCCAAGAAATTGTACTTCTTTCAACCAAAAAGCACACTTAGAAAATTTAGCATATAGTTGTTCTTTTCTTAACTGCTCTAATATCAACCTTAAATGCTGTTCATGCCCTTGTTCACTCTTGGAATAGATAAGAATATCGTCAATGAAAACGATAACAAACTTATCTAAATACGGACTACAAACTCGATTCATGAGGTCCATGAATACAGCTGGCACATTTGTCAATCCAAATGGCATAACCAAAAATTCATAATGACCGTAGCGTGTCCGAAAAGCAGTTTTCGGAATATCTTCTTCTTTAACACGTAGTTGATGATAGCCCGACCTTAGGTCGATTTTCGAGTAAACACATGATCCTTGCAATTGATCAAGTAAGTCATCAATTCTCGGTAGTGGATACCGATTCTTGATAGTTAATTTATTTAATTCACGATAATCTATACACATTCGGAAAGATCCGTCTTTCTTCTTGACGAATAAAATCGGAGCTCCCCACGGTGAAGTGCTCGGTCGAATGAAACCACGGTCCAATAATTCTTGTAACTGGCTTTGTAACTCTTTCATCTCAGACGGTGCAAGTCTATATGGAGCACGAGCCACTGGTGCAGCTCCCGGTACTAGATCTATTTGAAATTCTACAGATCTAAATGGAGGTAATCCTGGTAACTCTTCCGGAAATACTTCAGGAAAATCTCTTGGCACAGGCACGTCGTTGATGCTCTTCACTTTTTCCTTCGTTTCGACTTTATTAACATATGCTAAGATAGCATAGCACCCTTTCTTCAAGCACTTTTGAGCTTTCAAACAACTAATGAGTTTTAGCTTTGAGTTACCCTTCTCTCCATAAATCATTACTGGCGTTTTATCCTTACGAGGAATGCGAATTGCCTTCTTGGCGCACACAACTTCAGTTCCTATTTTGGACATCCAGTCCATGCCGAGTATTACATCAAAACTTCCTAATTCTACGGGTATCAAATCAATCTTAAATGTTTCTCCGGCTAAATTTATTTTACAATCACGGCGAATTTTATCGGCTTTAATTAGTTTACCATTAGCTAACTCAATCATGTACTTAGCATCTAGAGGTAATGATGAACAATTCAATTTAGCGTGAAAGTCTCTACACACGTAACTTCTATCGGCACCAGTATCAAATATAATAGATGCGGATAAGTTATTAATGGTAAACGTACCTGTAACAAGCTCCGGGTCTTCGCACGCCTCTCTAGCATTAATAACAAATGCTCTTCCACGTGCAGATCCGTTATTCTTCTCCGGATTCGGGCACTGACTCTTATAATGACCCTATTTCCCACACCCATAACAAGTAACAGTGGTCAAGACAGTTCTATTTGCATTGGTGGCAGGAGTCTTGGTACCGTTTGTATTTGTAGCGGGAACCCTACAATCTTCAGCAAGATGACCTTTTCGATTACAATTGTTGCACACCACATTACAATAACCAGAGTGATGTTTGTGGCATCTGTTACATAAAGGATTTCGTCCCTTGTAACCTGAGTTCGAACCGCTACCCGCACCTTGTGTGGTTTCTTATTTCTTGTTGGATTGTTGATGATTACCTTCCCACTTTCTTTTGTTTTCCGATGTCTTGACATCGGTGTTCTTATCTAGAATAATCTGGTCCATCAACTCATTCGCCATGGTGATAGCTTCATGAATAGTCTTGGGTTTGGATGCTGTAACATTTGCCTTGACCTTTTTAGGCAAACCGTCTTTGTACAGTTCAATCTTCAGTTATTCGGTTGGTACTAATTCGGGACATAGCAAAGCTAATTCCATGAATCGCTGATTGTAGTTGGTGAGTTCAGTACCAACAACTTTCAGGCTTCGTAATTTAGCTTCCAACTTCCAAACCTCGTTCCTTGGACAATACTCGTTGATTAGCATTGTTTTGAATTCTTCCCAGGGAGTATCATAAGCTACATCTCCTCCTACGGCCTTCAAATAGTTTTTCCACCACGTGAGTGCACTATCTTGTAAGGTGCACGATGCATACTTGGTCATGTCCTTCTCAATACAACCACTGATTTTAAACACAGACTCAATCTTTTCGATCCACCGGGTTAAACCGACCGGTCCTTCTGTTCCACTGAATGATGAGGGCTTGCAACCTTGAAAAGTTTTGTAAGTGCATCCCACACGAGGATTTGGGTTAACTGCAGCACCTCTTGCAGCCACGACCCATAACATTCTATCATTCACTCGCTGATTGATGAGTTCCTGGATTTCTTGTTCCGTCATTCGGTTCAATCGCGCCATAATCTTCAATAAAAATGGAAAGAAAATAATTATTCACATGGAATATTATAGATGTAGTATGTATTTACAGTACATCATAGCTTATTAATAATATGAACCAGTTATTATTATAAAAGCCTTTTCTTCTTATTAGCGTTTTATAATTATACCAAGGGTAGTACCTACCCGTTAAAGTTCATACTTAATAGCTTAGTACGAAAATCAATTACTATCACCCAAATAATACTCAACCATGGAAAATTATTGCATTTCACACTTCACTATTTTACATATGCTTATCTTACATCAAACATTAAGCAAACCACACTAGTAATATTATACAAAACATTATATGATCCCATGGTTTAAAACAACAGCGCATCATTTAACCCAAAGCATTTGTGTTCAAAGAAATCGCTTAAAGGTTATCCTGGTTGTCTCCCTGCATTTTGGCTGAGGAACTGAAGAACTAGATGTCTGGATAGAACTAATAGGAATAGCGGGAATAGGTGTGGAAGTATCTGGTGGAGTTGGTGCCACAACATCCTCTCTAGACTCGGGATTTGGATTTTCCATTTCAGTAGCCTTTCGTTTCCTTCCTCGTTCGAACTTGTCTTTCGTAATTTCCTATATTTCTTCCTCCTCAGGATCACTTTTCGGTTCCTCTTCAATTGATTCATCCGGAACTTGTGAGTCTTCCCCAAAGGTGTCATTTTCATCATCGGATAGGTTAATGACTGGAACACCATCTGAAGATTCTGGTTCGGAGTCCCTGAATGTGATAATAAGTTCTAAGCCAGACATCTATCACATAACAACTAGCACGTTAATACCACATAATATTTACATATTAATTTTTAACCAACAAGGATAAGCAATAGTTTTCGAAATCAAACACGGTCAAAGTCCAGACTTACTAATGCATCCTAACAAACTCGATAAGACACACTAATGCAAATTTTCTAGTTCTCTAAGACCAACACTCTGATACCAACTGAAAGTTGGGGACGCATCCCACTCAGTGCCTTCTCAGCTAACCGCCTGTGACCACTGAGCGTACCTCAGACACTGATTTTACGGCCCGCCTCTCGGCAGTACAGCCAACCCTAATAGGGACCGCGACGAGTAAGAGCCAATGCTTCGACACAGGTAACACTGTGAGAACCCCCTCTACGATTAACCCGCTAATAAACGGTATTAAACCAGCTCTGATACCACATGTCATAACCCGACCTTAACCATAAGGATGAATACAATAACATATGATTTCATCGCGAGGTATTGACCTCTATATGCGACATTTTTCAAAAACTGCATTCGTTTTTACAATACAAACCATAACTTTTATTACAAATACAAGGTTTAAACAAGATAATAATGATTATCGTTTAGCTATAATCTTAGACTTACAAACTTTACATGTGATAATAACAATACGACTTCCAACATATTTTACATTACAAATCCTCCGATATGCAGTTTTATTTTTGACACAAATATGCATACTCAAGATCTTGCTTAAATTCAACATGTTGCAGCAGAAGCTTTTAGTTATCACCTGAGAATAAACATGCTTAAAACGTCAACATAAAGTTGGTGAGATATAGGTTTAATGCCGGCAGCGTTATAAATATACACCACAAGATTTCATATACAAACGTTTTAATAAAGATATTCTAAGTTGTTGAGCACTTGATAACCATACTTAACATTTAATCAACGTCGCATATTCCCTTTATTATGAAATCTTACTACACCGTACCAAGTGTAGTCCCCGAAACGAAGTACTGTGCAACCGTTGAATACTGGTCGTCCATTCCGGTTGGGGTTGTCAGGCCCGATAGATCTATCATCAGGATTCGCGTTTACAATACCTCATGTAAATAGTAGTTACCAAGTTACAGGGAAGTATGCCAGTGGTACAACTCAACGTAGAATATATATTTTTAATCACTTGTGTCTATAACGTAAATCATAAAATGCATGTATTCTCATCCCGAAATATTTAGAGTTTAAAAGTGGGACTATATACTCACTTTTGCCTTGAAGGTATTTATCACGACTTGGTCTCCGATAGATATCACGAACCTAACCATATATATAATATATCAACATATTTTCTTTTTAAGTAATCGTTACATATATATATATATATATATATATATATATATATATATATATATATATATATATATATATATATATATATATATATATATATATATATATATATATATATATATATATATATATATATATATATATATATATATATATATACACTTTTAATACTTTTAATATTTTCTTAGTCCGTAGTTAGCAGTCCGATGTTAGTGGTCCACAATTAGTTGCTTAAATAAAATAAATAAAGACCCCATCGTATTCGTATTGATCAGAATTAATCTCGACCCATGGTACCATGTTGTCAAGTGACGTGTTGCGTACATAAAGTACCGTGTTGTCAAATGACGTGTTGCGTACAATCATGAGGTCTTATGATTAATCTTCTCGTGTTGTTTACGGGTAGTCCTGAAATATATAAAATCAAATCATAAGTAAATATATATGAAATATCATATTAATTAGAAATATATGATTAATTTAATTTTTCTTCAAATATTTTCGTAGCTAAACTAGCTTCGGATACCCGATCTTGTTTTAGTCGTAGTTTCTTCATTACAACTCCGTTTTTGTTGGTTCAACTTGCCACTTCCTTGGATCGATTCAAACTTAAAGATTATGAACTGAAAATACCTTAGGTTGTATTCAAAATCACAGGTTATAGGTCAAACTTTGGTGAAACTTATGAAAGTGATCATTTTCCATCATAAAAACAACATTTAATGATCATTTTTCTAAAAATACTTACACTTTGATTTAAACCATGAAATTTTTATGTGTTAACATATTCATAAGAAATATCATTTTTCCAGAACATGAACTTCCAATTCAAAGCTTAAGATAGTTTTTAATTATCCAACCCAAAACAGCCCCCGGTTGCACTCCGACGACGTAGATTCAGTTTTTAAGATGTTCTTTGTAGAACCAAGTTATATCTTGTTAAGTTAGCATATCATTATGATATATTATAGGTCTTGAAGTGTTTTAAAAGTTAAGTTAGAAGGATCTATTTAGTTTTCAAACAAGTTTGAAATCATTCAAACTATGTTCTTGTTGTTAAAATTTTACAACACAAAATAAGATAGCTATATAAATATGAATCGAATAAGGTTATGAACAAGGTTACTACCTCAAGTTACTTGGACAAAGTTACTGTAAAAGATGAGAAAAATCCTAGAACCAAAAGAGTGGTGGAGTTGGATCAAAAGGTTTGAAGTAAACTTGTATTTTTGGAAGGATTATTGAAGTTTTCTTGTAAGGAATTTATTATGATGATTAAGGCTTGTTTTTGAAGCTAGATCTTCATGGTTATTTGCTGAGATTGTGAAGAACACTTAAGGTTCCTAATAGTGTGTTTTTGGTTAGAGAAAATGTGTAGTAAAAATGAAATTGGAATGGAGTATAAATGGTGGTGAAAAGATGTATAAATTTGTAATATTGTGCAAAAGTCTTGTAATATGCCAAATTGATTAATCATGCATGCTAAGATCCAAAATTGGCTGACTCATGGCTGCTAATAAAGTGATTGTGATGTGTATATACTAATAGTAAATACGTATAGGAGCTGGGTATGATACGAGTACATATACTCTAGGTATACGTGTAGAAATTTTGAGGAAACGGAACGAGAATTCAAATATAGCTATCTTTTGTAAATATACTTATATTGTTTTATGTATATAAGCCCTTTAAAAGTGATTAAATACATATTTATACGATACTTGTATAAGTATTATAGGTTAAAGGTATATATGTCAAATAACGTTACGTATAGTTATCATTTTGAAAACTTAAGTTAGTAGTCTCAAAGTATACTTATAACTTATTGTTATTAGTACACAATGAGATGTTAAACCATTCTTAGATCTTGTTAAATATATATAAATACATATATATACACAAACGTATAATTATCGTTTGTTATACAGTTCGTGATATCATCGGTCAAATTGGACGGTCAAACGTTGTGTAAAACTTTTTTTAAAAACATAAATCTCAACAATTTAGGTTACTTATCATGTTTGTAAGGTTTAATTTATGTAACTATTAATCTCATAGGTATAAAATGATCGGAAAAATCCGGGTCGTTACATCTACGAAACTCTAGAATGGAAGGGTTTGGATTACCGATTTAAAGGATCCTATAGCTCAAGCCCCTAGACCTGAATAGGCCATTACGAATTGAAAGTCTTTAATCGAAAGTTTATCTGATTACATACTTATTATTTTTAATCTAGACACGTCATACTGCAATTATGGCATAAATGGAGTATAGACAAATCATATATTATCATATCTATCTCAATAGACATTGTCTAACACTTTTTCTAAATTTTCTCCGTAAATTATGGAAATCTTTTTGCTATATATACGTATTCAAGGAGATGAATATATCATTCAGTATCCAATACCTATTTCATATCAAACCCTATTCCAAACACATAATATGGATTTCTCACTTGATTCCTCGAGCTCCACAGGCAGCATAACCGGAACGAACGAACCAATCAGTCATCATCAATTTTGGATGAATTGGAGATGGGTTCGTAGCCTACTTAATCAATGGAGACAAGAAGAAGGTGATCCCTTCCACCAACCAAATTCACCACTTGGCAAAGAACCTGAAGCACTTACCGACGAACTAGTTCGAAACACCATTTTCACCCTCATTTCCAGGATATCCCGTCATGATTATATAATATCTAGAATTCTAGATCTTATTCATCCCCTTGTTCGAACTGCCAATCATCCCGGTGTAATAGAAGAAGTCAATGAGCTTCGTGCTCGAATAGTGGCTCTGGAGAAAATGGTGCAAAATCTAAGAGCATCAGCAGCACCAACAGTACCACCAACATCACCAATGTCGCAGGCACTGTAAACACCATCAGCATCACCACCAACAACATCCACATCCTACACCTCAACATCACACTCGGTACCTCAAACATCAACATCATACGCCTCTTAGATACCAAGGAATATTAGTAATAATGAGTTAAGATGTATTGACTCATTCTTCCTAAAGAATTATATATGTATATATATATATATATATATATATATATATATATATATATATATATATATATATATATGGTTTGGAACAATAATAAATCTTTTCGTACTAAGCTATTACGTGTGAATCATAACTAGTATGTACTACTTGGTTAATTCATATCACTAATATGCTATGATGTACATCCTTCGATAATGACTTAACTATTGTTAACTACAATCTCTGTTTCAACTCAATGAATTTTATTTCATAATAAACCAAGTGTATTATTTGAATACATGTTTGATTGTATACTTCTATTTTCGATATACTCGAAACTTTTTAGAAAACATTATTCATGCCTTGCGAAGTTCACAAGGATTTCACGAGCATCAACATCATTCATGTAAAGACCCATCCTAATCCATAAGAATGAATACAATAACATATGATTACATTGTGAGGTATTTGACCTCTATATGATACATTTTACAAACATTACATTCGTTTTAAAAGACAAACTTTCAATACATCGAAAGTTGACAGGCATGCATATCCTTTCATAATATATCCTAAACTATAATTGACTTAATATGCCACACCCCCAAATAGGGCCTGGGGTATTTGTGACTAATTATATCAAATCACAGTTGTATAAACGAGAACGACTCTATAT